>NC_044305.1:16570044-16895044 GCF_007474595.2 Lynx canadensis
CTCCTTGATCTAGATTTTGACTTTATATCACCTTTTCCATTTTCTTTGGGGGAACGAGATCGAGAACGAGACCTGCTTCGAGATTTCTCATACTCCTTAGATCTGCTTCGAGAGCGTGAACGGGAGCCCCGATCAGACTTGGGCTTAGATTTGCTTTTTGATCTGGATTTCCTGCCTTTTGATCGAGAACGTGATCGACCTTTGCTCCGAGACCTGGATCTGGACAAGAAGAGCCAGATTTTTTTCTCAATACCTTGCCAGAACATACAAATAGAGTAACATTCAGAAAAAAAGATCTAACAGCTCATTATTTACCTGGAGCGACTTTTTGAGATACTTCGAGATCTACTGCGGCTGCTCCTGCGACTCCTACTTCGTGACCTTCTTCTAGACCGTGACCTAAACAAAAGATGCAATAAAAAACATTAATCTCATATCTCAACACAAACTTTTGTGTCATTTACAAAAAACAGTAAACAAAATATAATTTCTTACCATAAATTAAGTCCACCTTAAAACATTGAAAAGAACCTCAATGATGCACAACACAAAAGAGACTACATACTGAATTTCAACTAAGCATCAATTGAAATACTGCTGCTTGAATTTTTCTTTGCTCTTAGCAAACATGGTTTCTTCTCCTTTCCCTGTATTTCAACAAATTACCTTGATCTGCTTCCAGAGTAAGACCGCCTGTGGCTCGTTCGTGGTTTATCCTCAATGAGCCTGATATTTCTGCCATTTATTTCTGTACCATCCAGTTTATCCAAAGCACGCTTCATGTCAGAGTAGGAACGAAACTCAATCACGCCTTCATTTGTGCGTTCTTTGTGAGCATCCGCATAGGTTACTTCACCTGCTTGTCTCATGAAATCCTAAAGAAGCAACAAGATTAAACTCAGAAATGTAATGAAAAAAATCTACGTACTGTACTGGATTCTCAGAAACTTAAGAAAAAAGTAAAGCAAAAGACTACCTTTTAAACATTAGCCATATCGTTTTTTTTTTTTTTTAATTTATTTTGAAAGAGAGCACACACACGGGTAGGTGGAGCAGCAGAGAGAGAGCGAGAGAGGATCCCAAGCAGGCGCCGAGCTATCAGCGCAGAGCCCGGATGTGGGGCTCAAACCCACCCAACTGTGAGATCATGACCTGAGCTGAAATCAAGAGTCAGATGTTTAACTGAGCCACCCAGGTGCCCCAGCCGTATCATTTTTATCTCAAATTATAGCACATACCTTTAAATCTTGCCAACTGCAACGACTAGAAAGATTTTCTACAATAAGCCTGAATTCTGTACGAACAGGTGGTCCATATTTGTCTCTGCCAGAGGTTCTCCGACTGCTGTATCCACCTCCACCACCTTTATCACATGAAGAGAATAATTAGATGCTTTGTAATGACAGGGATGCATGTTTTTTGAAAGTTAGTACAAACATATCAACTTTTATTTACTGGAGTAGGACTTTGCTATTATACTGCTAAACCTTCGATACAGTTGTGATTTGCCATAAATTAAATTAAGGGCAAGTCAAATAGACTAAATCCAACTAAACTTCTCCTACAATCTGTTAGAGAGTGACTGCTCCTTTATTCAATTTACCTCGCTAAGTTTTATTTTACAGAACATTGTAAAATATAAAACTTAACTGATTACATGCATTTCTACATTTTACAAAAATGTTTACTAGTTACACTAAGTACTTACATCACAGTGTGAGGTTTTTGGTGGTGGTTTGGCCACAAAACACGCAAGGTAACAGTCACCTAGTTCAGATTAACCAGTTTTGTCTAACCCTTGGAATCCTCACCATCACCCTGCGTCTAATGGCAAAAGGCTGCTGTCGTCATGGCTTCCGGTAAGGTCAGCCAAAGGGTCATAGGGCAAGGGTCACACAATGTATGGAAAAGCCAAGGCCAATCAGGAAAGGCAGTCATCTTAGCCTCAGTGGACACAGCCTCAGCCCCATTGGTCACTTTCAAATTGAAACATCAAGGACTTGTTAAAAAGTTTGAATTCAACATGCAACAATTTCAACATCAAACATTTAACATAACCAAACCCCTCCCACCTCCTCCCAGTAACATGCCCCAAATAATTCAAATGCAGCATAAAGCTTATTTAAATCTGTGTGGTACTATACCACATTAGTTAAAAATAGTATTTTCTTTGGCCCCCGCCAATTTTAATAACTCTAAGACCTAAACTTAAAACTCCTCCCCTTACCCCGTCCCCACCCCACCCCACCTCCACCCCAGCCTGCCCTCAAACTTCTACTCTAAAACATTCACATTTCTAGCTAAAGCACTGTCAGGTAAGCAAGGGGATACAACAAATACTGCCATCCCTCACTTCCTCCGTGGGCAGAGCCCACGACAGTGCTGACAGGGGCCCAAGCCACCCCCCGCCCCCAACTAAAAAAAAAAAAAAAAAAAAAAAAAAAAGAAAAAAAAACAACAAAAAAACCCCACAACAACAAAATTAAATATATAAGCCCCAAAACAGCCCAACCCTGGCTAGGCAAAACCCACAACCCAATCCCCGCGCTCCGGCGTCCCGTAGCTGTCCCGGGCAGGCGTGAAGGCAGCGGCGCCCGGGGACACTGGAGCCAGTGGACCCCTGCCACCGCGCCTGCCCGGGCTGGGAGGCCCCACCCCGCCCACCCTAAGCCTGCGCCCGCCCCCCAGGATCCCAAGGACGCGGAGCGCGCGGGGGTGGGACTCACTGCGGCTTCCGTAGCTGTAGCCGTCGCGATCGCGGCGCGGGCCCCGGGCGTGCTCCACGATCACGCGCTCGCCGCAGAGCTCTTTGCCGTTCAGTTCGTAAACGGCGTCGTCGGCGTCGCGGGAGTCCTCGAACTCCACGAAGCCGTACCTGGGGGCGGTGCGAGAGCCGGGAACCGGCAGGCGACGTTAGGCCGGGGGCGCGCACGCCCGCGCGCCCACCCTCCGCGCGCGCTCCCGCGACCCCGCGCCGCCGCCATTTTGGAGGCCCTGCCACGCGGCGCTGCGGCCTGGGCCATCTTCTGTCCAGCGGACCCCGCCGCCGCCAGACCCAGGACACTGCGGACGGACGCGGGCTCCCAGGCCGGACTCACCCATTTTTGAGGTCTATTTCGAGGAGACGGCCATAGCCGCTAAAAAAGCGCTGGATGTCCTTTTCCCGGACGTTGTAGCTAAGGCGTCCTATGTAGACGCGCGGCATGTCTGTGGCGGGCGAGGGGCCCGAAGGCTGGCGTCGAACGGCTGACCGCAAAGCAGGAGCCGCGGTGCGGGTGCGGGGACGGCGAGAGCCCGAACACGCGCCTCACACCGCAGCGGCGGCCGAGTCCAGCCACACAATGGTGCGCGCGCGCCAGAGCTGCACTATAAGGGAGGGCGAGCTGGGGGCGGGGCCAGCGCGTGGCGTCAGCGCGCAGCACGTACCCTCCCGCTCTGGAGCCCAGGGCTCGGGGGTGACTTGCAGGTCCACTTCCGCGAGGTTTTGGGGAAGTGCAGTTCTGCTCGCTTACACAATTTTCCCCACCCATTATTGTAAACGTAGTTTCCCGTCGTCGAGCCACAGACTTGTCTTCAAATTTGTACTTTTTAAAAAACCTCCTTGGTGTGATCTCTCCGGGACAGGAGCTTGGGAGGCAGTCCCGGAGGACTCCCGGTTTTCATTGGTTCCTGATGTTGTCGTTAATAGGACTCTGTGGTCTCTGATTGGCTCCTTAAAGCGAGGCTGCAAATTTCCTCCACTGATCGGCTCACGCTCCGCTCGGCGGGCAACGCGCGCTCCGACCCATGATTATCCCGTTTCACCTAATCCGAGGTTTACCCTCCGGAGTAGTGGTGACCCGCACGGTTTCGCGTTACGAGCATACAGCCTTGCTGGCCTCTATCCCTGGTGGTCTCACAGCTATCATCAGCCTTGACCGCCTCGCTGCCCGTCCCCCTCCATGGGTCTTTTCTTGAAACACTGGCAAGTCACCTGTAGATTGCTGTGTACGTGGTAATTCCACTCTCGCTGTGGGTGCTCCCAAAGGGAGTACGACCGAGGTCTCTGGCCCAAGAAAGTTAATCAAGACCTGGCAGCCCTCCTACACAGGTGCTCTCTTTTTCTCCTCCTCATGGAGAGTCCCGTGAACCAACAGGTTGGAAGCCCCCGTGTATTCGATAGAAATACACATTTTTTTTTTTAGTGTTTCATTGGACATGCCTTTTAAAGCTGGAGAACTACATGAAAACCCCGAAGGAGTAAGTTTAAGTGGAGAGCAGAAAGCCCTAGTGTACTCTGAAATTTGACTACAGGAAAGGAGACTGGGAACGAGGGAGTAGAGAGGTGGGGAAAGACGGGATAGCACGGTGTTACAGAAGCCAAGAGAAGAAACAGTATCGGTGAGATAACACTGGCTGTTCAGGCATTTCCGAATATTCCATTTCTTTTTGAGCGGTTCAACCTTGATATTCTTTAGCTGGTTGAGAGAGGGCGATTTGGCCTTCCAGGGAACTTTTAGCAAAGTCTAGAAGCAAACCGATTATCACGACAGGGGGAGAAGTGTTAATGCTGGCATCTAGCGGTAAAGGCTAGATAGTGCTTAAAAGTTAAATACAACACAAGAATATAGATCTATAAAAATTCGTGGGATATAGTAATTAGGGAAAAGAAAATTCAACAGTGCGACATTTTTTCACTCATCAAATTGTCACTATTTTAAAAAATGTTAAAATTCATTATGGGAAGAGGTGCATCAGGAAATGGCGCTGATACAGTGTCGGTTGGACTGAACATTCTATTTGGGAAGGTAATGGGGTAGTACTTACTAAAAGATGAATATAGGCAATGGGGTGTCACCTTCTGTCTTTGCAGTTAATGTGCCCAAAGAGAAAGATGCAGCTAACATCATCCTTTGCTTCCTCTAACCTCTCCCCAAAGGCCAATGGCTACTTTTGTTTGTTTTCTTGTTTGTTTGGGTTTTTGTTTAAGTTATCTCTGTGTCCTATGTGCAGCTGGAACTCACTACTCCCAGATCAAGAGTCACACGCTCCATGGACTGAGCCAGCCAGGCGCCCCCCCAGTGGCTACTCTTAACAAAAAACCATTAACCCACCAACTACAGAAGACAGTCTCAAATGATCATCATTGAAGGTACTGTTGGGCCATCAGCATTCTGTAGAGTCTTGTTGATGATCTAACTCACCTCTGTTGATATTTTGGAAGAAAGACTCAAGGGAGAAATGATGGATGTATAGCACAGGAGGCCACTTCTTTTAGATACCTACAGTTGTGGCAGATAACGATCACTATTGCTGATTCTAAATTGTGGAGGTAACTGCAGAAGTCTGTCAGCAAGAGAGAGTGGCCTCAGTCTGATCCAAAAGAGAGTTAATAACTTTGAATCCATCCATAAATACCCAGATTGTAAAGGATAGTTTAGAGCACACATTGTTGTGGTTTTCAATCCCAAGTACCATGTGATTTGAAGTGGGTATAAACTGAATTGTGATAGGTTTTGCTATATTATGTCTGGAAAACTTAGCGTTCCAGAAGCTGTCATCTTGAATGGACTTGAGTTGAACTTGGCAACTCAAGTGTGTTTACATGGAGTGGAGTGAATGTATGCAGGTGTTGCTGTAGAAATGGAATTCAGAAATGGAAATTGTCAGGGACAGAGTTTGAAAGAAATGTGAATCAGATGATTGAAAGAGCTCGGAAGTGATGAGATTAAAGGTACATTTCAATTGCGGTATTGGATTAAATGTTGCCAAGCTAATCCAAACCCTTTTTGAAAAACATCTGTACAGGGTTCATCTAGACAGGGTTTTTCAACCTAAGCACTACTGACATTTGGGGCCAGGTAATTTTCTGTTGTGGGGGCTGTCCTGTGCACTGCAGGATGTTTAGCAGTGTTCCTGGCTGGCATCTACCTGTTAGACACCAGTAGCTCTTTCCCTCCCCCCAGCTGTGACAACTAAAAATAGATTGAGTGAAGAGGATTAAGAGGTACAAACTTTCAGTTATAAGTCATGGAGATGAAAAGTATAGCACAGGGAATATGGTCAATAGTATTGTAATGATATGGTGTGGTGACAGATGGTGACCACACTTAAGGTGGTGAACATTGAGTGATGTATAGTTTTTGGATCAATCTGTTGCACACCTGAAGCTAATATAACATTGTATGTCAATTATAATTCAGTAAAAAAAATTGGGGGGTTAACAAAATGTTTTGAAATGTTGACAAATGTCTGCTAAAGCATAGAATTGACACCTAAGGTGTTGCTTGTGACAGTGAGGGGATGTGTGTCACTGAGAATGGGCTTCCCTTGTGTTCTGAGTATTCAAGGAGTAACCAGAATTTTCAGCAAAAGTGGAAGGATAATGAGGTTTCACCACCCAAGAAGACTGGGGAGGATACCTTGGTGGCTCAGTCTGTTGATATCGGACTCTTGGTTTTGGCTCAGGTCATGATCTCACAGTTCGTGTGTTTGAGCCCTGTGTTGAGCTCTGGCAGTGTGGAACCTGCTTTGGATTCTCTTTCTCCCTCTCTCTGCCCCTCCTGCTCTCCCTCTCTCTCTATCTCTCTCTCTCTCTCAAAATAAATAAATAAACATTAAAAAAAGAAGACTGGGGATATACTGAAATATTTACATATCTGGTGTTATCTGAGCAATATGACAAGAAAATGTAAGGCTCTGAGTATAATTAACTGTGAACATATAATTTTTTTTTCTTTCTCAATACATGAATTTGAGCCCACAGCATCCAAGCACATGCCTGGTATAATGCTTACATTAAGAACCTACAAATAAATAAACTCTATTAATGTCAAGTGGAAAAAATGCACAGAGGGGACCCGAGATATAAATCTGTGAGTTTGTCACATACTAGATGAAACCCCCCAAAAAAGTAGACGGAGACCAGAAGAAAATTCAGAACTATGCCCTGGGGACTGTATTAACTCCTATGTGTAAGCTGTATGGCTGCTGTAACAAATTACCATCAACTCAAGGGTTGAAAGCAACACAAATTTATTAGCTTGCAGTTCCAGAGGGCAGGAGTCAAGCGGTTCACTGGGTTAAAATTGGTGTCAGCCCGGCTGCACTCCTTCTGAAGGCTCTAGGGGAGCATCTGTCTCCTTGCCTTTTCCAACTTCTAGAGACTGTCTGCATTCTTTGGCTTGTGGTTCCTCCTCCATCGTTGAAACCATGAATTTTGGTTGAGACCTTCTTGCATCCAGTTACTCTGACCCTGACCTCTGCTTCCATTGCCAGATCTCCTCCTCTGATGCTGAGTTTCTTGCTTTCCTCTTATAAGTCCCTCACCCCCACCCCCACCCCCACCCCCACCCCCAGCCGTGATTACATTGGGCCCACTTGGATACTCCAGGATACACTCTCCATCCGAAGATCCTTGACCTAATCACTTCTGCAAAGTCTCTTTTGCCATGTAAGTAAGGTAGCATCTTAAATTCTAGGGATTAGGACATGCACATCTTTGGTGGGGGCACTATTCTGCCTGCCAGAGGGACTCTGAAACTTAAATACAGGAAAGGAGACTGGGAAGGGAGATAGGGAAAGAAACCAAAGAATACAGTGTCACAGAAGAAGCCAAGAGAGGAAAGGGTCTCAAGGAGATGGTGACCTTCGACAAACAGAAAGTTCACGAGGCTTTGACCCAGCCACCGTACTCCTAGAAATCTTTTTGACAAGAGGATTGATTTGTAAAACCTTAGGCCCTAAGATGATATTCTAGCAGTGGAATACTCTAATCACTAAAAAGAATGTTAGATTTATCGATTTGACGAATACTTATTGTGTGCCTTCTGTGTGCCAGCCACTGCTCTTGGCATTGGGAATACAACAGGGGAGCTATGCATCAGGGTTTGTAAACACACCTTAGGCCAAATCTGGCTTGCCACCTGTTGTGTAAGTAAAGTTCTGGTGGAACACAGCCATTCACTCACGTATACCGTGTCTGCTCTTCAACCACAACAGCAGTATTGAGTAGTTGCAATAGAGACTGTCCACAGAGTCTCAAATATTTAATAGCTGGGTCTTCACAGAAAATGTTTGCCTACCCCAACCCCTGATATAGACTTATAGAGATGCTCATGGTATGTTGTTAAGTGAGAAAAGCCAGGGTTAATATATGCATGATTTCATTTTTTTAAACAACAATAGCCTTCTCAACCTCCCAAGCCCCAGCACGTTATATGAGTATGCATGTGTCTGTGGGGTTGGACTTGTGGTTGTCTCTCAGCATCAGTGAGGTTAGGTCCTACATAATCATGTCCCCACTAACTTGCTCTCAGTGTTCCTTACTCCTCCTTCTATCTGCTCCTTACTGTGCCTTGAATATGTCAAGCACACACCCACCACAGGGCCTTTGCATTGAATGCCTCTCTGTGTCTGGAGCTCTCTTTTCCTGTGACTTGTCTCCTCATCTCTGGTTTCTGTTCAAAGTCACCTTCTCACCCCTGTAACTACTTATTTTATTCTTTGATATGTTATTTTCCCCCCAGCTTTATAGAGATATCATTGACATACATTTAAGGTGTAATATGTGATGATTCAATACACATGTATGTTGCAAAATGATCACAATCAGGTTAATTAACCCCTCCGTCCCCTTAACATAATTACCATTTTTATATGTGGGTGATAACATTTACGATCTGCTCTCGGCATTTTTCCAGTTGTTAATACAGTGTTGTCTATTGTGAATTGTAGTCGCCATGCTGTACATTAGATCCCCAGAACTTACTCATCTTATAACTGAGAGTCTGTACCCTTTCACCGACATCTCATTCCCCCCCACCCTGGCCCCTGGCAACTGTTTCTACAAGTTCAGCTTTTTTAGATTCCATATATAAATGAGAACATGTGGTATTTGTCTTTCTCTGTCTGACTTATTTCACTTAGCACAGTGCCCTCAAGACCCAACCATGTTGTCACAAAAGGCAGGGTTTTCTTTTTTTTAATGCCTGAATAATATTCCATATACATATGCCACATTCTTTATCTGTTCTTCTGTCGGTGGACACCTATGTTATTTCCACGTCTTGGCTATTGTGAATAATGCTGAAATGAACATATTCAAAAAGTGGTATCTTTTTGAAATAGTGCTTTCATTTCCTTTGAATATATACCCAGAAGTGAGATTGCTGGATCATATGGTATTTATATTTTTAATTTTTTGAGGAACCCTCCCCGTTGTTTTCCTAGTGGCTGCACCAATTTGCATTCCCGACAACAATGTACAAGCTTCCCTTTTGTCCACATCCTCACCAACACATGTTGAAAGCAGCTGTTCTGACAGGTGTGAGGTGACATCTCATTGTAACCCCCATTTTGTTTTGTTTTGTTTTGTTTTGTTTTATTTTATTGTACTTTATTTATGTTTTATTTTATTTTTGAGAGTGAGAGCGGGGGAGGGGCAGAGAGTGAGGGGGACAGAGGATCTGAAGCCGGCCAGCTCTGTGCTGACAGCAGCTGATGGGATTTAAACTCGCAAACTGTGAGATCATGACTTGAGCCAAAGTCGATTGCTTAACCGATTGAGCCACCCAGGAGCCCCAATAACCCCCATTTTAAACTAGCATCCCTCTCTGAACTCTAGATCTTTTTTTTTTTTAAATGTTTTATTTGTTTTTGAGAGAGAGAGAGAGTGAGCAGGGGAGGGGGAGAGAGAGAGGGAGAGGGAGAGAGGGGATCCTAAGCAGGTTCCAAGCTGATATCAGAGAGCCTGACACAGGGCCTGACCCTACCAACCATGAGGTCATGACCTGAGCCAATGTGCAACCGACTGAATCACCCAGGCGCCCCTGCACTCTATATCTTCTTATGCTGTTTTATTTTTCTATATAGAACTCTCATCACTTGACATATTATTTACTGTCTGTGCCCACCCCCGCTAGAACGTGAGCTTCATTAGTGCAGGAACGTTGTCTGTTTCCTCTGTGTGCCGTCTCCAGCCCTGAGAAGTGCCAGGCATGCAGTGAGTGCTCAGTGAGAGTAGCGCCGCTCAGGCAGTTGTTGCGAACTCCCGAAGCGAGTATGTCCATTTAGCAGGTATTATTGCTGCAGGGGTCATCAGGGCCTGCTGATGGAATGGACTCTTCTTCCTTCTGATTCAAGCCCCACTCACTCATGCTGCCCGGACACTCCGACCCTCTGCAGGGATGCTCACTCCAGATCCCACATCTCTTCCACTGGAACTTACCTAGACAGGATCCTGGTGTGGCTAGATAGCCACAGGAAGTCTCGTACATGGTCAGTGGGAATGGCAATTGGTGCACTTTGGGAACTGTGTGATAGTGGCAACTAAAGCTGAAAGCTGCTAGCCCACCGCCCACCGCTGTGACCTGGCAATTCTGTTAAAGAAACGTGTACATATGCTCTTCCAAAGGAATGTACTAGAAATCCGTAGTGGCATTACACGTGGGAGTCCCCAAACTGAAACCACTCAGATGCGCATCAAAAAGAGCGTGGTCCAATCATTTGTGGTTTATTCATACCACACTCTACTACCCAGCAATGAGATTGAACTACAGTACACAGCCCAATCAGTGGATTTCACGACATAAGAATCTAAGCAAGACACGAAGGAACCCATACCATATGGTTCCATGTATGTAAAGCTGAAGAAGAAGCCAAACCGATCTATGGTATCAGAAGTCACAGTGGGGGTGGTGACCAGGAAGGAGGCTTCTGGACTTCGGGTCCTAGCTTGTATCTTGAGGTGGGTGCTTGTTACACAGGTGTGCCCTGTTTGAGAGAATTCATCGAGCTGTGCACTTCTGATTTGTGTACCTTGCTGTATGTATGTTGTACTTCGATGGAAGATTTTTTTAAAAAAAGGAATATCTCTGTAAAACAAAAAATTATAATTTACTTGACTTGGAGCACTCTGGGTTGTGCTGGACTAATTAGCTCCTGAGGATTTGATTCATAGTCTTTGCCCATGAATGTCACTTTGTCTGAATCAGTTAACTATTTTGGTTTTGTCTTCCAGTTAGGTTTCTGTAGACACAGAGCTCCTTGACTGGGAAGGTGGGGGTCTGTCGCCATCTGGTGGCCATTTGTATGATTACAGCGGTAGGTAAATTCCACTGGCTGCCTGGTCCAGGGGTCAATGAAGCTCAGAGAGAGGAGGTCTTTGAAGGTCCCTCAATCTAAATCTTCTGATTGTCAACACCTTATTCACTCCCAGGTTTTCTGGCCCTTACTTGAACATCTCCCAAGTTGAGAGTTTACTCCCTAACCAGACAGCTAAGTCCATTTTTGGACATCTCTCATTTTGAGTAAATTCTTTATAAAAGTGAAAAATTGCTTCCTTGACTTATCTAGCCACTGGTCCTGATTGTGTCCCTGAGGCTGTTCAAATAACCACATCTGTTTCCCACACCTAGGTCGTCCAGATGTTTGGGGGCAGCCCTCAGACCTTCTGTTCAAGTAAGTCCTCTCTTCTGGCTAGATGTCCACAGTCCCTGAAACATCTCTTCTGGGGCTTGCTTTTCAGTCTGTTTGTCACCGTGGTTGCTAAGCACTCTGTACTCAGACTCATTGGTGACCTTCTTCAGGGTGGCCCTCAGGCTGACCTTGCCCCCCTGGACTTCTCTGCATCTGCCCGTTGCTGCTGCTGTGGCCATATTGTTCTCCAGGCCAGTTATGAGCTGCCTGGTGTCCAATTCCTCACTCAGCCCTACCTCTCTTACAAGGAACCTAACTGGAATTCTGGAATAGCCCAGTTGCGGCAAACAATGTTTGTCTTGAGAATGGGAGCAGGTGAGGCAGCAGAATGGAAATCCGGTGCTTATTGGCAGGTAGGCTCAGTCCTGGGGCAGCCGGGAGAAACAGTGCTGATGAGGAAAGTCCTAGTTGGCCTCATGTCCGGTGAAGAGCACGAGGCCATGGGGAAACTCCGAAGACAAATACAAGAACCCATGGCGTACTTCATGGATACTGTGGTCTCCATGCTTGTCAGAGTCCCATGGGAGGCAATGCTGGGCTCTCTTCCCAGGTCTTCCCCTGAGCTGGTGCATGTAGGTTTCTGTTTTTCCGCCAGACACTAGGCTGTGGCTTGCAGACATTTTACCCATCATTAGTTCTACATGCTGTTATTTGGATACGTTCAGGCTGAAACATATTCCCAAATGTCTTGTGCGTGCCCTTGCTTATCACCACAGCCCTTATTCTGGCAGCAAAAGCTGCATCAAATGGTGGTTTCTAATGTCCTAGAACAGAGGAGTCAAGCGAACTGCACCATGCCAGAGAGCATCCAGGGTGTGTGCCCAGGGTGTAGAACCCAGTTCCTAGCAGAGTGAGGGAAAATAAGTCTTTTTAAAAGGTACCTTGCATGGCCCGGGCTCTGTGCTAGGCTCAGGGGGATAACAGGGAACGAGACAGACCCAGTCAGCTCTTCCAAAAATTGTAGGCCCAAAGCAGTGGTCCTCAGATATTGGTGAGCACCATTTAAATATAAAGGTCTACGGGCTCCATCCCTCGTAGGTGGAGTCACTGGGTGCAGGGCAGGGCCTCAGAATATGCATGTTCAGCATCTTCCAGTGTGACTGTGAAGCAGATGGTCAGGTGATCGTGCTTTGAGAAATACTGGCCGGGGCTCTTGGGTCTTTGGAGCCTCTGTTCCTGGCAGCATTCCCTGGGAGCTTGTTAGACATGCAGGATCTCAGGTTCCACCCAGACCTACTGGACTAAAACAAGCATTTAAACAAGCTTCCCAGGAGGATTTGTGTTAAAGTTTGAAAAGCATTGCCAGTGCAGTGTGTGAGGATTTTCACCTTACTTCGGTATTGTTTTGATAAGAGAAAGAATGCATTCATGTATTATTTGGCAATTAAAAATCAATTAATGAAAAACTTTGTATAAGCCAGGAAGATCTTGTACAGGAATGTTCACAGCAGCTCTATCCATAACAGTCTCAAACTGGAAACAGCCCAAATGTCTATGTCAATAGGTGAATGGATAAATTGAAGGGGGCGTATTTGTAAAATGGAATACTACTCAGAAATACACAGGAACAATACAACAGTGTGGATGAATCTCAAATGCATTATACCAAGTGGGATGAGCCTGACGCAAAAAACCGCATGATGTTTGAGTCCATTTATATCATGTTCTAGAAAAGGCAGGACTAAAAGAACAGGAAGCCAATTCCTGGTGGCAGGGGCTGGTGTTTGGAGGAGAGAGCTGACTGCAGAGAAGCAGGAAGGAACTTCTTTGAGTGAAGGGAATGACCCATACCATGATTGTGGTGGTATTCACACACAATTATGCATTTACCCAAACTCATTGAACAGGATGCTTTAATTAATTTATTTATTTATTACTGTTTTCATTTATTTTTGGGAGAGAGACAGAGTGTAAGTGGGGGAAGGGCCAAGAAAGAGGGAGACACAGAATTTGTAGCAGGCTCCAGGCTCTGAGCTGTCAGCACAGAACCTGACCTGGGGCTCAAACTCACAAACCGTGAGATCATGACCTGAGCTGAAGTCAGACCCTTAACCCACTGAGCCACCCAGGTGCCACTTACGTATATTTTTTTTAATGTTTTAATTTATTTTTCTGAGACAGAGACAGAGACAGACAGAGCATGAGTGGGGGAGGGGCAGAGAGAGAGGGAGACATAGAATGTGAAGCAGGCTCCAGGCTCTGAGCTGTCAGTGCAGAGCCCGATGTGGGGCTTGAACTCACAAACTGTGAGATCATGACCTGAGTGGAAGTGTGATGCTTAACTGATTGAGTCACCCTGGCACCCCAAACTGGATACTTTAAATGGGTGAATTTTACTGTATATAAATTATACACCAATAAAAATGATAAAAGCAAGAAAAGCAAAACCAAGAGCATCAAGTACTTTGAGCCATCTTTGTTGTTCCCAGAGAGCCTCAGTTAAGTCTCCCCTCCTCCATCCCGGTGCCTCCATGCAACCCCCACCTGAGCTTCCTACTCATCTCACCAAAAACTAAAACTGGGCCCTCCTGGCCTTAAAAGGGGTGCTGTCTCCTGCAGTGTCTCTGGTGGCCTTGCTTTCTGCTACAGGCACAGCGTGGTGAACACAGTGTTAAATAGATTCAACAGGAACATGTTAATATTTCGGTGGCCTGTGTAAGTAAACAAAACCCCAGCTCTGTAAATGCATGAAGGGTAAGAAATCGAAGCCCATCATAGTCAACTAGGCTTTTCCAAATCAGGCAAATACTAAGGACAACCAGTCACAAAGAGCCCACCAGTCTTTAAGCTACAGCCCACCGAATAATTTCCTTTCATTTCCCCGCCTTCTCTTTTTGTCTTTCCTCCTAACCCTGTGGGAGGAGTGGTTCAATGCTGCCAGATTCAAATAGGTTTTTACTCCAATAAACTCTTACAATTTTTAATATGCTTTTGCTCATTTTCTAAACTTAAAGAAAAAAAAGATATAGGTGGCTCATTTTTGAGCATCTGGCTCTTGCTTTCGATTCAGGTCATGATCTCATGGTTTGTGAATTCAAGACCCACGTTGGGTTCTGTGCTGACAGTGAGGAGCCTGCTTGGAATTCTCTCTCTCCCTCTTTCTCTACCCCTCCCATGCTTGTTCTCTCTCTCTCTCCAAATAAATAAATAAACTTTAATTTTTTTTTTTTTCAACGTTTATTTATTTTTGGGACAGAGAGAGACAGAGCATGAACGGGGGAGGGGCAGAGAGAGAGGGAGACACAGAATTGGAAACAGGCTCCAGGCTCTGAGCCATCAGCCCAGAGCCTGACGCGGGGCTCGAACTCACGGACCAATAAATAAACTTTAAAAAAAAGGAAATATAATTAACATACAATATTAGTTTCTGTGTTCGTTTATCTTATTAACAAGGATTAAAAGCATATTTCTGGAGCCAAATCGCTTCGGTTCTGTTTCCAGCTCTTTCAGTTGCTAGCTGTGTGACCTTGGACACATTTCTTAACCTCTTTGTGCCTCAAAGTAATAGTACCTGTCTCAAAGAGGGAGAATTTTAAAAAGTCAGTTTATTGTAAGGTTTTAGAGTAGTGCCTAGCTCATAGTAGATGTAGAGGTCACTTTTAGGCAACAGGCTTGAGCACTGCAAGGCAAAAGGGTCCAGAGTGACCAATGAGCTGATGCAAACAGGCCCATCAGGTGACCCACCTCAAAACATCCATAAGCCTTAACTAACCAAAGAGCTACTTACAACCAGGCACAGGTACCAAAAAAGGAAAATTCCGTGCATTCTCCTACTTCCTCACCTTCCCCCTTTAAACACCCCCCCCCTCGTTGCCCTGTGGCAGATAGTCTCTGCTTTGCTGTCTGGCCGGTGCATTCAACAAACTTCTATCCTTTATTCTACCTTGCCTGAATTATTTCACTGCCTGTGCCTCTGGCTTCCACCCAATCTAGTTGCCCTACATTTGGGGACCCCCATCCAATTGGGAGAGACACCACAGTAGGCACTAAATAAGTGTTGGCTATTATTGTTGAATAAATGCAAATTTTATCCACACTTCCTTTCCCCCACCCCTGCTTAACATAGCCATGGAGATCATTTTTATGGACTGGTTACAAGCTAAGAACTCTTAGTTCTCTATCTTTTATGATAGGTTGATTCTAGAAGCAACCTCTGATCCAGTTCCATCTATCGTCACTGATGGAGGACTCTGGGGGAATGGCCTTGGGGGAGACACGAGCAGGAACTGGAACAGAATGAGCTCTAAGTTTGGGGCTCAGCCTGGGTCTGGGACAGTTGTGCTCTGTGGTCAAGAAGACAGGCTCAAATATGTCCCCCCAGCCCCCCAGAAACCTTTCTTGAGCCTCTGGCTCTTACTAATCCCTTGGGGTTCTGACTGCCTAAACTCTATGAGTGCCTCAGTCTCCACCTCTGAAAAACGGGGATGATCCCGGCTCCCAGGGCTGAGGTAGAGATCAGGTGAGAAGGCGTGGGGCTTGCCTTGTTTTGGGTTCCTCTGGAAGCCGACCCTGAGACAAGATGAAAGGGCAAGTGGTTTATTTGGGAGGTGATGCCAGGAAATGTCACTGGGAGGGGAAGACACGACAGGGAAGGGAAGAAAGCCAGGGAAGGGCTCATTATTGGGCTGATGACAATGGTGGCCAGGGCAGCTTTGTTCCGCTGGGGACTCTGGGAGCCGGTGAACACACCTCAGAGCTGGGCGCGAGGAAGCCGCATTACCTGTACATCAGCTGGCCAGCTGTGTTGGTTGCAGGCTGCTTCCAAGAGTGTTCACTCTGGCACTTCCAGCTTGCCTGAGTGGCCAAGAGAGATCAAGCCCTGGGTGGAGAGACGCAGGTGTTCCCAGCAAGGTGTTCAACTTTGGCTTGTGGAGAAGCGTGCCGAGGTAACCGAGCAGCCGGCTCAGCTCCACTCGCCTTCCCTGGCGGTTCTGTTTGCACACCATCTAGCCCTGGTCAGAACTTACTGATGTATGGCTTCTAGTTGGCCCCTTGTGGTTGCCACTCTGTCCTTCCCACAAGGTTCAATAATAAAACCAACAGAAATAATTACCCCGCCTGAGATTGCAGATTAGCACATGAAAGGCCTCTTGTTCCAGCTGGAGACAAACCTCCACGGGAGACCAGGACTGGCTTCAGCTCTAAGACCAGCCTGGCAGAGTCCAGTGGCCTAGTGGCCCACTCCTGGTGGGGGTTGTGGACTGTTTCAAGTGTCAATGTCAGTGTTTCAAAACTTTGGCCACCAACATTTTAGATGTGATTTAGAGCAGAGAAGGGGCATCTGGAGGGGGGTGAGGGGGGAGGGCTTTGGGATCATCCAACTCTATACCTTTCCACTTCACATCCTGGAGCCTCATTCCTCATCTGTAAAATGGGTGTAATCAATCGAAGGATGAGCCTCATAGAGTTGACTTGAGGAGTAACTAAGACAGTGTACCTTCAATGCCTTGTGTGGCGTAGACCAGCGGTGACCAACTTTTTCTGTAAAGCGTCAGGCAGTCAATAGTTTGGCTTTGTGGCTACCTAGTCAAATCTGCCCTAGTAGCTCAAGCCTCTGTGGCTGAAGTACTATAAAAACAGGTGCTGACCCCTGGGGTAGAGAACAGGCAGAATGAGGAAGATTTTATTTCTCCCTCTTAGAGGAAAGAAATATTTCTTATTCATCTTTGTGTCCTCCTCTGGGCTCAGCATAGGGCCTGGCACATAGTAGGTGCTCAGAAATGTTTACTGAAGGAAGAGAAACAACACATGACATAGGGAAGAGAAAGGCCTTTGGAGTCAAACAGACCTGGATCTAAATCGATTTCTTCTCTATGTGACCTGTTTAAGGAGAAAATTGTTCATGACACTTGTTAAGAACCGGCAAGCAGACTTAATTCAGCAGGTGCCCGGGGATAGGTGTAGGGGTGATTGTAATGGGGTTTGCAGCAGGGGAGAGAAATCGAGCTCACCTCCGAACACAACAAGGACAAGTAATTTATAGCTGAAAAGCAGGGAGTGGTCAGTGGACGGGAAATTACTAAGAGGAAACATAAGGAGTAAGGGAGATTTTTTTTTAAGTTTATTTTGAGAGAGACAGAGCGCAAGATGGGGGGAGGAGCAGAGAGAGAGGGAGGGAGGGAGAGAGAGAGAGAGACAGAGAGAGAGAGAGAGAGAGAATCCCCAGCGGGCTCCACACTGTCAGTGCAGAGCCTGATGTGGGGCTCAAACTCATGAAACTGAGATCATGACCTGAGCTGAAATCAAGGGTCAGACTGAAACACTGAGGCACCCCGGGTGTACGGGGAATTCTACTTAAACTGATCTAACCGGACTCTGACCTAACCTGCTAAAGGCAGACCAGGGTGGTTAGGGGGGTGGTGGGGGACGAGGGACGTGGTTGAACATAGAGGAGGATCAGATATTAAGGCGGGAGGGATTCCAGCTTAACCAACCTAGCATGATTCTTGCTAAAGTTGTGTATAACAGCAGAGGCGAACACAGAATCCCCAAAGTCAGGGCCTCATTGGGAAGAAGGTTCAAAGGAGTCTGATTGCATTTTGGTCAAGGGGAAGCTCTTTGTCACTTAAACTAAGACACTTGCCCTCTCTGAGCCTCTGAGCCTGTAAAGTGGGCACAGAAATAATATTTACTGCACAAGATTGTTGCAAGCGTTATGGTGATTGTGGGAAAACGTGTAGGTGGTGAACAAATATTCTCTAAAAAGAAAGCATGAATGATGTCTCCACGCTTCACGATTTTACCCATGGCTTTCAAGCCTGAGTCCTTCTGGATTAAGGGCTAATTCTTGTCTCCTCCAGCCTACACAAACAGCCTTTTCTGGCCATTCTTGGGCCAGGGGGTGGGTGGAAGAAGGAGAAGGAAGGAGAAGGCGGCTGATGGTCTGTAGAGAGGGTGAGGGGAAAGTCATGCTCCTTGTTCTGCATTCAGGGCCAGCCTGGCAGTAACTGCACACAACCAGTTTTTGCCCCAAGGGCTCAGTGTCTGCTGTAAAGAATTAATGGCCAGGAAAGGTGTCTGCCAATTATTTTTCAACTCTAGGTGCAGAGATTACAGAAACACAGCCAGCCCATTTTAGATCCAGGCTTCCCAGCACTGGCTGACAATTACCCCTACCGACTTCCCTGCCAGGAGAGTGCTGGAGTCAGGGGTCTCTCCTTCAAGGACACGCTCAGACTTCCAAGTTTGTGCAGAACATTCTGTGTTTCCACAGAGAAGAGGGCAAGTGAAGGAAAGACATCCATTTATCTTGGTTGCCCTAGAAGCAGGCCTTGAGAAAAAGATTGGACTACATGAAGTTTACTCGGGAGGTGATCCCAGGAGACATCAGTAGGTGGGTGGGGAGGTGGGGAGGGGACAGAGCATAGAGGTATGTTATCAAGCCAGTAGCACTGTGGGTGATGGAGCTTAATCTCACCTGGGGACTCTGGAAATGGTGTTACACATATACCTCACAGTGACCCCATCCGAGAGGCCAGGGAGCTGGGATATTTACACACTGGTTCCTGGGGATGGTTGGTTGAAGGCTGCCGCAGGGATGTTCATTCCCCAGTGCTTCTAACCTATCTCACTTGGTGGCCAGGATAATCCTCAGGAAGGAAATGCAGGTTTTGGTAGCTGGCGTGTCTTGAAATGGTAAGGCCTGGAGGATTCAAGCCAGAGGTGCCCACTGAGTCCATTACAGCATGTATTGAAGACCTACCTTGGTCTGGGGACTTAACATCTGCCATCCCATTTCATTCCGACATATTTCCAAGACTGTATCTTAGTTAGCCTTCTCTTCTCAGACCTACTCGGAGCTGGGACTAGAGTGAGTGAAGCCCTTATACCCAGCACAGCACTTAAGAGGGCACTGAAACCCACAACCATCAAATGATATTTTAACGCAATACTTAAAACACAGAAGTGAATGCAAAAAAAAAAAAAAAAAATCCATGATGAACAAAGTATCAGAATTTTAAATCAAGACAGGATCAGTAATAGTGCCAGGCTGAGCCATATTGAAGCCCAAAGCAAAAGGAAAAATCAGTAATACTGATCGTGTTCATCATGGATTTTTTTTGTATTAATTTTGATTTAAAAAATTGCATTAAATCATTATTTTTCTTGATTACTGAGGTTTTGTGGCACACCCTCGTATTTGGTGCCTAAGGCAGGCACTTCACCCATCTCACTGTGGTCCTGGCCTTGCATGCACCCTCCCCTGTCTTCCCGATCTTGGCAGATTGCACTTAGGCCACTCAGCTGCTCAAACCAGGCATCTGGGGTCCACTGTGGCTCCTCTCCTTCTGGCACCCTCCCCAACTGTACCGTTATGATCTTTCTGACCCACCTCCAAGCATCTTTCAAATCTGCTCTCTTTTCTCCATCTCCATTGCCGTGACTCCTCCACAAAGGAGGTCTGCATTCTCCCTTTGCAGACAGGAACAGCTTCTTGGATTTCTCTGCAAGCTCTTATGTGTCCACTCAGGTCAGCGCTCTGGCAGACAAGATGGCGGCTGTTTCTCTGACTAAATCCTGACAAATGCCTGAAGCCTACTGATGTTTCTTCACTGTCTTGGCTGCTTCAAGTGGGTGTGGGGGAACCACAGGCACAGTTTCCTCATAGAGCTTCAGTGAAGCAATGCGCCCTCTGATCTTTCCTTTTTCCCCCACTTACTGGGGATGCAATTTTCTTACCTTCCCACTTTGGGGCCAAGGCCAAGGGAGGTAGGAGTACTAGTTCCTGAGAGCAGTGACTTTCTCCCATTCACATTCTCTCCGAATCTCTTTTTCCCTGGTTTCACCCCCAGGCCTAGAAGAGACCACCATCTTCTCATGGAATGGGCACTTTCCTGATCTCATTTCCTGAGTCCCATCTCATGACTGCTTTTCATAAACTTCAGGCTCAGACCTCCAAACGTTACCCTTGATTTGTAGAGTAGGTTCTGGAATTAAGAAACTCTCTCTCTCTCTTTTCTCTGGCCAGGTTTTAAGACTACTGTCTCTGTATAGACTCAAAGCTAAACTATGATCTTATGATTTCTGTGGTATCTACACTCCTTCTAAAGTAATAAATGTCCTTGATCCAACTGGCTGAGGAGTGGTGGGGTGAAGAAGGGACAGAACATCATGATTCGTGAGGATGCAAAATATGTCGATGTTTTTGATAGTTTCTCTTTTTTTAAAGTTTTATTTATTTAAGTAATCTCTACACCCCATGTGGGGCTTGAACTCATGACCCCAAGATCAAGAGTCGCATGCTCCTCTGACTGAGCCAGCCAGGTGCCCCAATTTGATAGTTTCAAAAACATTATTCCCTTTATGAAGTCAAACAGATCCCCCAGGTCCCAGTAGCTTTGCTCACCTCCTGAGAATTCACTATTTCTGGAGAGTTCTGGCAAGTTCTTCTGTTTTGCATGACCTCCCTATATCAGGGCCATATTTGTCTCAGACGCACAGAACTCCTCTACTCATTTATTTAAGTTCTGAGTGGATAAAGAAGCTCCTTGAATTACTGGCAGTGAAATCCCAACTTTGGGTGGGAACTTTAGTGAAGAAAAGGGGGCCCTGGGTCCCACTCCTGGACCTGAGTCTGAAGTCCCTGTGTGGAAAATGGGGGAAACAGTACCCCCACAAGAGTTGTTGTGGGGATTCAACAAGATCATAGGTGTGCAGTGAAGCTTTGCAGAGCAGCCAACATAGACTATGTGCTCACTCTGTGCCTGTTTCCTCTCCTCCTCCACTGTCCTCCCTCCTCAGCCTCCTGCCATCCCCTGTCCTCTGAGCTGAGCCTCCCTGTTGCAGAATTCTGGGATTCTGTTTAAAAAGCTTAGTACTGGATTTGTTAACCTACTCAGTAAGGTTCATTCCAACTCTGGAGCACCAGCCCATCCCTCTGCTGTTGAACAGCTCAGTGATTAGGCATAAGTGGACTGTGGCTACGCATATGACTAATTATCAATGCAACTTTCTCAGCAGAGAGCCAGGCGTGTTGTTTTCTACTGCTGTGATTCACCTTGGAGCTGAAGATTTCCCCAATACTGTTTGACTATTTGGTCATCATCATTATTACACACACACACACACACACACACACACACACACTCTGATGTGTTTCGGGTCCTAGCATCTGGGAGTCTTGGGTCAGCAGATGTATTGGGTTAAGAAAGTTGGGTGGGGGGATGGGATGTCCGGGTGGCTCAGTCGGTTATTCGGCTCAGGTCATGATCTCCTGGTTTGTGAGTTTGAGCCCCGCGTTGGGCTCTGTGTTGATAGCTCAGAGCCTGGAGCCTGCTTCATATTCTGTGTTTTCCTTTCTCTCTGCCCCTCTCCCACTCACACTCTGGCTCTGTCTCTGTCTCTTTCTCTCAAAAATAAACATTTAGGGGCGCCTGGGTGGCGCAGTCGGTTAAGCGTCCGACTTCAGCCAGGTCACGATCTCGAGGTCCGTGAGTTCGAGCCCCGCGTCAGGCTCTGGGCTGACGGCTCAGAGCCTGGAGCCTGTTTACGATTCTGTGTCTCCCTCTCTCTCTGACCCTCCCCCGTTCATGCTCTGTCTCTCTCTGTCCCAAAAATAAATAAATGTTGAAAAAAAAATTAAAAAAAAAATAAATAAACATTTAAAAAAGAAAAGAAAGTTGGGTGGGGGAGTTCTTAGAAGAGGCCAGAACTGGTCTAGGTACCTATAGTCCCCCGCCCCCCCCCCATCCCCCACTTGCCTAGCTCTCAGAGCCTGGGACTTACTTTGTCACACCTGTTTGGAGTCCTCTGCACACAGGGTGGGTGGACCCTGCTGATCTCTTACTCTTAGGTCCTGAATTTCCCCTGCCCTTGGTCTTCTGTGCTCTAGTCATAGTGACCTCCTTTTGATGACTAGAACATGTTAACCTATTTCCCTCCTCACTCCCATTACCTGCTAATCCCTCTGGATTGTTACTTCTTCTCTCCTCTCTTCCCATGGCTGGCTTCTCATTCTTCAGGTCTTAGCTCACATGTCACCTCTTCAGAGAAGACTTCCTTGACCACCCTATCTAAAGCAAGTCCATCTAAAATTGTTTATCATAGTACCTTACTTGCTTCCTTCATAGCATCTATCATGAACTGTAATTATTTTAACCCATTTAAAATTTGCTTTTCTGTACCCTCCACCAGATTGCACACTCCATGAGAGCAAGAGCCACTTTTGTCTTGTTCCCTATTCTCAGCATCTAGAATAGTGCTGGCACATAGTAGGTGCTTAATAAATATTTGCGGGAGAGCAATCCTCACCTCCCCTTTCCATTTTATTGTCGTAAAGGACAGCCCAATGGGCCATCTGGTTGACCCACCTTGGGAATCATTTCTGGGGTCAAGTCTCCTTCAAACTTTTTAGAAGCAGCTGGGGTTAGATCCTCCAACATGTAATGCCTGAGCCTCCTTGAGACCCCCGTTGCCAAGACTAACCCCGGCAGGCTGCTTTCTTTCCAGGAGACTCCTCTCTACATCTAGTGAGGGAGTCAGGGAGTAGGAACTAGTCTTCCCAGAGAACTCATTATATGTTAGCTCTGTGAACTTGGGTACATTAATCTCTGGGCTGCAGTTTTCCCAGCTATAAAATGGGACCAACAGTAATACAGGATTTCTTAACTCTGGCACTATTGACATTTTGAGCTAGATAATTCTTTCTCCAGTGGTGTGTGTGTTCTATACATTAGAGGGTGTTTAGCAGCATCTACCCACTAGATGCCAGTAGCAAACCCAGTTATGACAATCAAGAATGTCTCCCAATATTGCCAAATGTCCCCAAGAGGTAAAATCACATCTCCCTGCCTCCAATAAGAACCACTTCAATAATACCTGCCCTAAAGGGTCGTTGGCAGACTAAATGATATTGTTCATGTTAAGTGCATAGAGTAAGGATTTAATATATGTATTTCAAATCTATTATTGTTATTATTAACATCATTTTACTGAAGGCCACAAAGAGTTTCAGGAAAGACAGGTGCTGATAGGGAGGGGGGCAAACCCAGGTTAATCCATTCCATCCCCAATGGTGTGCTAAAGCCATCTTGTCCCTGCTTCTAAGCATTGATCGTTAAATCTTCAGGAAATTTGCAAACCAGTTGTTAAACATAGTCATCCTTGAAATTGGCAATGGTAGGAATATTTACACCAAGGGAATTAGCACATGCTGCACAACAGAGCTTTATTTTCTGGGAACCACCTGTCTACCACAGTGCTTCTCTGTTAACACATTAAATGACAAGATCTTGCAGTGGGTCTAATAACTACTGACATTTTCAAAGAGGGATAAACATAAATGACATTTTGAGATATCAGCAACATATGAAATATGTGCAAATATCTGTGCCTCACTATTGGTGACAAAGTCACAGGTACTGATTTATTGCCCACATTCAGATTTAGAGGAAATGCTGAGTTTCAGTTAGAAATAGGAGGAAATAAAGATGTAAGATTTTTTTTTTTCATCCATGGAGCCCCTGCATTGTATCCACAGATCTCAGTTAAGAACCTCTGTTCCAGTGGACACATTCAGTGGTGAAATGTAAATGAACTTGGGACTTAGAATCCAGACAGGCCTGGGTGTGAATTCCAGGACTGCCAGGTGCTTAGCTGGGGATGGATCCTCAGTCTCTAAATGGGAATCTGGACTTCATGGATTGTAGAAATTCAATAGAAATGGCTTTAAGAGGGGCTGGGCACCTGGTAGTGTGTGTGTGTGTGTGTGTGCGCACGCGTGTGTGTGTGCGCGCGCGCATGCAGGTGTGTTGGGAGGAAGGGACTTTGTAACATCTCTTCCACATCCCCAGGGATCAGCAGAGATCTCTGACTTTGAGCAGCAGAGGTAGTGACAGACCTCACCCCAGGTGGCGCTCCCAGTCCATCTTTATTTTCAATTTCTGTCTGGATGAAAAATTTGTGATGTGCAGACCGGGCAGAACAAATAGAATTATGACTCACTTTTCACAAACTGTGTTGTGGATTTCACATATTTTCACGCTTGATTTTCTACCATGTTTCAAACTGATACAAAAATGCTTTTTTCCCTTTTCTGGGACATTGGGACATATGTCCCAGTGGGGAAAGGGCATCGTGTTCCCCCTTCCTTCACTCCTTGCCTTCCCCACTGCACAGTAAGGGAGGAACCACTGTTTTCCTTCCTTATTCCTCACACAGGACCATTTTTCCAGCTCATTAGAACGTGGAGCTAAGATAAAGGAGGGCAGAGCCATTAGGTAGCAATTTATATGTAAATGTGGAAGTTACCAAAGAAAGAGGATGGCCTAGTGTTCTTTAGGAAGCATTCAAGTTGGGACCCTTCTGGAAAGCTAGCATCACACGTGAGCCATGAACCCTGTAAGTCCCACTGCTCCTTTGGCAGGCCTGGGGGGTGGGGGGGGGAGGGTGGACGGGAGACAGGGATATCTCCTGGTCTTCGCCCAGGAGGAGACTGAGGCCAAGGTCACACAGTGAGTGACGTGCAGGGCCAGTACCTAAAGCCACAGGTGGACCCCAAAGGTAGTGTATGGTCACTTTGTGAGGTACCTCTAAGGAGGTGAGGCCCCTCTGCCCAGCCTCACACTCTCCCTTTACTTTATTTCATTTTTTGTAGCCTATTCAGGCTCATCTGCTGGCTTGTGAGGTCGGATCTAAGGGGAAATGTGTATTGTACAGTCCATTAATAAGGTTTAGTTAGACGCTTATTGTGCCCAGCGCTGTGAGGTATATGTGCAGAGGACAGTCCTTAGCAAAGGAACACTTTGGGCTTGGTCGCAAGCTCTGATGTTGAGGTGTCAGGAATTAAAATGGAGGTTGCTAATAACAAGGCCAGGGACAAACTTCTCCTGAAAGGTAAAGAAAAGCTGGCTTTCCCCCCACTCCAGGCTTTTCTTCACTGTGATCAGTAGAATAGCCCAACCCCTGCCCATCCCTGCCCTCTTGGGAGTGACAGGTCAGAGGGATGTGTGAGAGAGGGCAGGCTGTCACCCTAGAAGAAGCAGCCTCTGCTCTCTGACTTCCTGAGACACCTCACAGATAGTTTTCTGAGGAGGGAAAGACATTCTCACCTCTGTGAAGTGTTCCAGGTCTTCAACCTGTACCATATACTAGTTTAGTGCCCTAGACCTCGAGCTTGACCCACAGCAATACTCTCTCTCCTTGGTTAAGGGGTGAAGACAGAAGCAAGGGGCTGGAAGTGATGTATGTTGGTGGAGGCTGAACATATCGTTAAGCCAGTATGTCATGACTCAGAGTTTGATCTTGGTCTTGAGAGCAATGGGAAACCCTCAAAGATTCGTAAGTGGAAAGTGGGATAGAGGTGATAGGATCAGATTTGTGGTTTGGAAAGATCTCTTTGGCTTCTCTGGGGGATGAATGGGAGACAGTGGACAGAAAGATGAGTTAACAGCTGCTTCAGCCATTTAGAAGAGAGATAAAAGGTACCTGGGCCAAGTGGAGGGGCAGACAAGAGGATGGATAGAGACCCAAGAGATAGATTTGATAGCACTTGGTAATTGATCTGCTGTGGGGGTGAGAGAGAGAGAGTGAGTAA
Organism: Lynx canadensis; assembly: GCF_007474595.2. NCBI lineage: Eukaryota > Metazoa > Chordata > Mammalia > Carnivora > Felidae > Lynx > Lynx canadensis. The sequence goes on from NC_044305.1 coordinate 16,596,035, forward strand.
TACCCAAGCTATGGCTTGAGCGACTGTGCGGGCAGCCATGTCTGCCATTCCCTGACATCTGCCTGCAGGACGAGCAGCAGTAGGTTTTGGGGGAAAGACGATAAGGTTAGTTTTGGCCATGCTGAGTCTGATGGGACATCCAAATAGAGATGTCTGGACAGAGCTTAAGAAGGACACTTGGGAGACACCATCACATAGGTGGCAAATAAATTGAGGAAAGGAAAAGTTTTTCATGCTGTATTAGTTTTGTCTGTTCTAGAATTTCATGTAGATAAAATCGTATGATTTTAAGCATATCAATGCTTCTTTTTCTTTTCAGATTTTTATTCCAATTCTAGTTAGTTACCAGATGGTGCAATATTGGTTTCAGGAGTTGAATTTAGTGATTCATCACTTACCTATAACACCCAGTGCTCATCATAACAAGTACCCTCCTTAACACCCATCACTCATCTGGCCCATCCCCCCACCCACCTGCCTCCATCAACCCTCGGTTTGTTTCACACCTTTAAGAGTCTCTTGTGGTTTGTTTCCCTCTCCCTTTTTCCCCCGCCCCTCCCCATATGTTCATCTGTTTTGTTTGTTAAATTCCACATGTGAATGAAATCATACGATATTTATCTTTCTCTGACTGACTTATTTCACTTAGTATAATGCACTCTAGCTCCATCCACGCTGTTGCAAATGGCAAGATTTCATTCTTTTTATTGGCTGAGTAATATTCCATTAGAAATAAACGTACAACATCTTCTTTATCCATTCGTTAGTTGGGCTCTCTTCATAGTTTAGCTATTGTTGATAATGATGCTATAAACATCAAGGTGCATATAACCCTTTGAATTTGTACTTTTGTATCCTTTCAGTAAATATCTAGTAGTGCAATTGCTGGGTTGTAGTAGGGTAGTAGGGTAGTAGGGTAGTTCTATTTTAACTTTTTGAGGAACCTCCATACTGTTCTTCAGAGTGGCTGCACCACTTTGCATTCCCACCAACAGTGCAGGAGGGTTTCTCTTTCTCCACATCCTTGCCAACACTGGTTGTTTCTTGTGTTGTTAATTTTAGCCATTCTGACAGGTGTGGGCTGGTATCTCATTGTGGTTTTGATTTGTATTTTCCTGATGATGTGTGATGTTGAGCATCTTTTTATGTGTCTGTTAGCCATCTGGATGTCTTCTTTGGAAAAGTATCTGTTCATATCTTTCTTTCTTTCTTTCTTTCTTTCTTTCTTTCTTTCTTTCTTTCTTTCTTTTTTTCTTTCAGAGTGAGTGCATGAGTGGGAGCAGGGGATAGAGGCAGAGGGAGAGAAAGAGAGAATCTTAAGCAGGCTCCATGCTCAGCACAGAGCCCAACTCGGGGCTTGATCCCACAACCCTTGGATCATGACCTGAGCCAAAATCAAGAGTCTGACACACAGCCAAATGAGCCATTCCAGGTGCCCCTTCTGCCCATTTCTTAACTGGATCATTTGTTTTTTGGGTGTTGAGTTTAAGAAGTTCTTTATAGATTTTGGATACTAACCTTTTATCAGATAGGTCATTTGCAAGTATCTTCTCCCATTCTGTAGGCTGCTTCTTAGTTTTGTTGATTGTTTCCTTCACTGTGCAGAAGCTTTTTATCTTGATGAAGTCCCAATAGTTTATGCTTGCTTTTGTTTTCCTTGTCTTTGGCGACATGTCCAGTGAAGTTGCACTGGCTGAGGTCAAAGAGGTTGCTGCCTGTGTTCTCTAGGATTTTGATCATTTCCTGTCTCACATTTAGGTCTTTCATCCATTTTGAATTTACTTTTGTGTATTGTGTAAGAAAATGGTCCAGTTTCATTCTTCTGTGTGTTGCTGTCCAGTTTTCCCAAAACCATTTGTTGAAAAGACTGTCTTTCTTTCCATTGGATATTCTTTCCTGCTCTGCTGAAGATCAATTGACCATATAGTTGTGGGTCCATTTCTGGATTTTTTATTCTGTTCCATCGATATGTGTCTGTTTTTGTGTCAATACCATACTGTCTTCATGACTACAGCTTTGTAATACAGCTTGGAAAGCTGGAATCATGATGCCTCCAGTTTTCTTTTTCTTTTTCAGGATTGTTTTGGCTGTTCAGGGCCTTTTGTGGTTCCACACAAGTTTTAATATTGTTTGTTCTAGCTCTGTGGTATTTGGATGGGGATTATATTAAATGTATAGATTGCTTTGGGTAGTATAGACTACCCATTTAATAATTTTTGTTTCTCCAATCCATGAGCATGGAATGCTTTTCCATTTTTTGTGTGTCCTCTTCAATTTCCTTAATAAGTGTTCTATAGTTTTCAGAGTACAGATCATTTACCTCTTTGGTTAGGTCTATTCCTAGATATCCAATTGTTTTTGGTACAATTGCAAATGAGATTGATTTGTTGATTCCTTTTTCTGCTGCTTCATTATTGGTGTGTAGAAATGCAACAGATTTCTCTATGTTGGTTTTATATCCTGTGACTGCTGCATTTTGGGTGGTGTCATTTGGGTTTTCTACATGGAGTATCATGTCGTCTGTAAATAGTGAAAGCTTGACTTCTTCCTTGCCGATTTGGATGCTTTTAATTTTGTTTGTTTGTTTGTTTGATTGCTGAGGCTAAGACTTCCAGTACTGTGTTAAATAGTAGTGGGGAGAGTGGTCATCCCTGTCTTGTTTCTGACCATAGGGGAAAGGCTCTCAGTTTTTCCCCATTGAGGATGATATTAGCTGTGGATCTTTCATATATGGCCTTTTGATGTTGAGGTATGTTCCATCTATCTTTATTTTGTTGAGGGGTTTTATCAAGAATGGATGCTGCATTTTGTCAAATGCTTTCCCTGCATTGATTGAGAGGATCGTGTGGTTCTTATCCTTTCTTATATTAATGTGGTGTATCACGTTCATTGATTTGTGAATATTGAACCAGCCCTGCAGCCGAGGAATACATCCCACTTGATCATGGTGAATAATTCTTTTAATGTACTGTTGGATTCGATTTGCTAGTATCTTGTTGAGAATTTTTGCATCCAGGTTCATCAGGGATACTGGCCTGTAATTCTCTTTTTAGTGGGGTCTTTGTCTGGTTTTGGAATCAAGGTAATGCTGGCCTAGTAGAAGGAGTTTGGAAGTTTTCCTTCCATTTCTGTTTTTTGGAACAGTTTGAATAGAATAGGTATAACTCTTCTTTAAATGTCTGTCTGGTAGAATTCCCCTGGGAAGCCATCTGCCCTGTCTTTGGTTTGTTGGGAGATTTTTGATTACTGATTCAATTTCTTTGCTGCTTATGGGTCTGTTCAAATTTTCTATTTCTTCCTGTTTCAGTTTTGATAGTTGTATGTTTCCAGGAATTTGTCCATTTCTTCCAGATTGCCCAGTTTGTTAACATATAAGTTTTCATAATATTCTCTTATAATTGTTTGTATTTCTGTGGTGTTGATTGTGATTGCTCCTCTTTCACTCACTGTTTTATTTATTTAGGTCCTTTCTCTTTTCTTTTTGATAGGATGGCTAGGGGGTTATCAATTTTATTAACTCTTTTGAAGAATCAGCTCTTGTGGCACCTGGGTGGCTCAGTCGGTTAAGTGGCCGACTGCAGGTCGAGTCATGATCTCACAGTTCATGACTTTGAGCCCCACGTCGGACTCTGTGCTGACAGCCCAGAACCTGGAGCCTGCTTTGGATTCTGTGTCTCCCTCTCTCTGACCCTCTCACGTTCATGCTCTGACTTTCTTTGTCTCAAAAATAAATAAACATTAAAAAAAATAAAAAAAAAGAATCAGCTCTTAGTTTTGTTGATCTGTTCTGTTTGTTTTTTTATTCTATATCATTTATTTCTGCTCTAGTCATTTTTTCCCTTCCTCTGATGGCTTTAGGCTCTATTTGCTGTTCCTTTTCTAGTTCCTTTAGGAGAAAGGTTAGATTGTCTATTTGAGACTTTTTTTTGCTTCTTTAGGTAGGCCTGTATTGCAATATATTTCCCTCTTAGAGCTGCCTTTGCTGGGACGCCCGGTGGCTCAGTTGGTTGAACATCTGACTTCAGCTCAGGTCATGATCTCATGATTGGTGAGTTCAAGCCCCACATTGGGCTCTGTGCTGATAGCTCAGAGCCTGGAGCCTGCTTCGGGTTCTGTGTCTCCCTCTCTCTATACCCCTCCCCTGTTCGTGCTCTGTCTCTCTCTTATAAATAAATAAACATTTAAAAAAATTTAAAAAATATAAAGAAGAACTGTCTTTGCTGCATCCCAACAGTTTTAGACTGTTGTGTTTTTATTTTCATTCCATGTACTTTTTTATTTGTCATTTAATTTCCTGGTTAACACATTCATTCTTTAGTAGGATGTTCTTTAACCTCCATGTATTTGTTGGTCTCTCCAAAAATTTCCTATGGTTGACTGCAAGTTTCATAGCATTGTGATCTGAAAATATGCATGGTATGATCTCAATCTTTTTGTACTTGTTGAGGGCTAATTTGTGACCCAGTATATGATCTATTCTGGAGAATGTTCCACGTGCACTCGAAAAGAATGTGTATTCTGCTACTTTAGAATGGAACGTTCTGAATATATTTGTTAAAGTCCATCTGGTCCAGTGTGTCATTCAAAGCCATTGTTTCCTTGTTGATTTTCTGCTTAGATGATCTGCCCATTGCTGTGAGTGGGCTGTTAAAATCCCTATTATTGTATTATTATCAGTGAGTTTCTTCATGTTTGTTATTAATTGACTTATACATTTGGGTGTTTCAAATTGGGGGCATAAGTATTTTCAACTGTTAGATCTTCTTGATGGATAGACCCCTTAAGTATGATATAATGCCCTTCATCTCTTCTTATAGTCTTTGGTTTAAAATCTAGTTTGATATAAGTATGGCTGTTCTGGCTTTGTTTTGGTGTCCATTAACATGATAGATGATTTTCTGTCCCCTCACTTTCTTTCTTTTCTTTCTTTTTTTATCTCCTTTCTTTCAATCTATTGATGTTTTTAGGTCTAAAATGAGTCTCCTTTAGGCAGCATATAGATAGGTCTTGTGTTTTTTTTTTAATCCATTCTGATACCCTATGTCTTTTGATTAGAGTATTAAATCCATTTGCATTCAAGGTAACTATTGAAAGATATGAGTTTTGTGCCATTATGTTACCTTTAAAGTTGGTGTTTCTGCTGATGTTCTCCATTCCTTTCTAGTCTTTGTGGCTTTTGGTCTTTTTATTCCCCACTCAGAGTCCCCCTTAATATTTCTTGCAGGGCCGGTTTAGTGGTCACAAATCCTTTAGTGTTTTTTTTTTTTTTTTTTTTTTTTTTTTTCATCTGGGAAACTCTTTGTCTTTCTTTCTATTCTGAATGACAGACTGCTGGATAAATATTCTTCACTGCATATTTTTCCCATTTAGCACACTGACTATATCCTGCCCCTCTTTTCTGGCCTGGCACATTTCTGTGGACAGATCTGCTGTGAATCCGATTGGATCCGTCTTCCCTTGTAGGTCAAGGACTTTTTTTCCCTTGCTGCTTTCAGGATTCTTTCTTTGTCTGCATATTTTGTGAATTTGACTATGATATGCCTTGGCAATAGCCAGCTTTTATTGAATTTAATGGGAGTTCTCTGTGCTTCTTGGATTCGATGTCTGTGTCCTTCTCCAGATTAGGGAAGTTTCCAGCTGTAATTTGCTCAAATTAAACCTGCCCCTTTTTCTCTCTCTTCATCTTCTGGGACTCCTATGATAAGAATATTATTACATTTGAAGAAGTTGCTGAGTTCTCTAAGTCTACCTTTGTGGTCCATTGCCTTTCTTTCCCTCATATTTTCAGCTTTATTATTTTCCATAATTGTATTTTATATTCAGGGAGGAAGGCTGTCATTTCTTCCTGTTCTTTCATTTAATAATAATAATGATGATAAAAGAGGGGCGCCTGGGTGGCGCAGTCGGTTAAGCGTCCGACTTCAGCCAGGTCATGATCTCACGGTCCGTGAGTTCGAGCCCCGCGTCAGGCTCTGGGCTGATGGCTTGGAGCCTGGAGCCTGTTTCTGATTCTGTGTCTCCCTCTGTCTCTGCCCCTCCCCCGTTCATGCTCTGTCTCTCTCTGTCCCAAAAATAAAAAATAAAAAATAAAAAAGTGGAATAATGATAAAAGAAAAGAAAAATTTTTTAATTAAAAAATGATAGAGGAAGCTAGATCCTAGGTGTACTTTTGTTTTCTTTCTTTCTTTTCTTTTTTTTTTTAGTGTTTGCTTATTTTTAAGAGAGAAAGTGTGAGTGGGGAAGGGGCAGAATGAGAGAGTGAGAGGGGGACAGAGGATCCAAAGTGGGCTCTGTGCTGATAGCAGCAAGCCTGATGTGAGGCTCGAACTCATGAGCTGTGAGATCATGATCTGAGCCAAAGTTGGACGCTCGAGTCACCCGGGTGCCCCAGACTGCTTTTTAAGAGAAGCTTGGTAGAAAAAAGAAAAGGGGGCTGCCTGGGTGGCTCAGTCAGTTAAGTGTCTGACTTCAGCTCAGGTCACGATCTCATGGTTCGTGGGTTTGAGCCCCATGTCAGGCTTGCTGCGGTCAGCACAGAGCCCACTTTGGACCTGTCCTCCCCTCTCCCTGCCCCTCCTCTGCTTCCCTACTCCCACACTCTCTCTCCCTCTCTCAAAAATAAACATTAAAGAAAAGGGAAAAAAAGAAAAAAATTAAAAGTTAAATTAAATTAAAAATGGGCTCTTTCTGAATAAAAGAAAACCAAAACCAAAAAGAGAAAGAAAACAACCAAACAAACAAAATCCAAAGGAAGCTAGATCCTGTTTCACCTAGATCTGAAGCTTTGCAGCACTCTATGATCAGGCTTGGTGCTTGGGAGGAGTTTGTGCTGGCCTTCTGGGGGAGGGGCTTGGTGCTCTGATTCTCAGGCGGGTCGGCCCTAGTGGAGATGCACCTGCAAAGCTTAAGGGGTTGGGGCTTGGTATAAGCGCTCCGTTCTCCACTTGATGGCGCTGTTTAGCTCACTGAGGTAGATCAGTGCTGGTCGGCCAATGGTCAAAATGACTTCACCTGGCTCTCTAGTCTGCGGATTTGTAAATTCAAGCCCTCGTAGATGCGCAATTAGTCACCCCTCCTGTGTCCCTGGCTTCCACCACCTCCCTACCTTCACCCTGCCTGTGTCAGAGCTGTTCACCTGCCAGGCTGCTCTGCCCTCCTGAGTTTTATATCAGGTGTGGCTGTGTTTCAAAACCCCACGCTTCAGAGACCCTGTGGCTCAACCTGTGCTGATCCTCTGGGGGAGGGTCTTGCCATGCTGTGGCCCGTGCCCGCAGGGGCAGCGGCTCAGAGGTTACGGTCAATCGCAACACACAGTTGCCACCAGGGTTTGCAGAGGCATGTTTGTTCCTGTGCTGTTGAATGAGGCAGCTCTATGGTGCCCACCAGGTCTCTTGCCTGTACAGAGGTTGTATCACCCCTACCAAATGCACTCCAAGCAGGGGAATGGCTTCTCCTAGACTGGCGGTGGATCCACAGTCTGAACTGCCTTTCCTTGAGCTCTACCCAGCTTCCTCTCCCAAGTGCCACCAGGCACTGGGCTCCAAAACTTCAGATTCTGTGCTCCACTGTTTATAAAAAACTGGCAGTGTTAAAATTCTCTCCTTTTTTCCTGTCAGTGGTTTTGGGGAGGAGTTTTCTTGTGCAGTCCCCTGCGTGGCTTTTCACTCTTTTTATTTTTTCCTTCACTCTTGGCTCACCTCTCCTTGATCAGGGATCCCTTCCCACTGCAGTGCCTGCGGTCTCCCACAACTCAACTCTCCACAGTCCCTACCTTCCACAAGTTGTTTTTTTCTCTTTGTAGATGTGCAGCTTTGTTCTCTAAACTTACAATTGATTTCTTGGGTGTTCAGAATGATTTGATATTTATCTAGCTGTTGGAAGAGGAGGCAAGCTTAGGGTCACCCTACTCCTCCATGATCTTAACCAATTATCAATGCTGGTTTTTTTGGGGGGGGGTTATTTATTTTTGAAAGGCAGAGAGAAACAGCATGAGCAGGGGAGGAGCAGAGAGAGTGGGAGACACAGAATCCCAAGCAGGCTCCAGACTCTGAGCTGTCAGCATAGAGCCTGACACGGGGCTCAAACTCATGGACCTTCATGACCTGAGCCGAAGTCAGACGCTTAACCAACTGAGCTACCCAGGTGCCCCTATCAATGCTTTTTAATAAGTCTTTCACACTGCATAATATTTTTGAAGTTTATTTGTACTACTTTTTCATTGCTCAATATTCTGTTTTATGAATATATCATAGTGGATTTATCATTCTTCTGAGCTGGTTTCCGCTTTTGATTATCATGAGTAAAGCTGCTGTGAACATTTGTGTGTGAGTGTTTTGGTAGACTGGCTTTCCATTCTCTTGGGTTAATGCTCTGGAGTGGGATGGCTGGTCATAGGGTAGGTGTGTGGTTAGATCTTTTTCCAAAATGTTCTTGCCATCTTATGCTTCCCTCAACAAACTGTGAATTCTGGTTATGCTACAGTCTTAACAAAAATTGTTGTTGTTGGTTTTTAAATGTTGCCGTTTTAGTAAATAGGGGCATCTCGTTATGATTTTAGTTTACTTTCCCCTTATGACTAACAACAAACACTTTTTCATATGTTTTCTTTTGTGAAGTGTTTGTTAAAAGCTGTTAAATGTTTATTTTTGAGAGAGACAGAGCTCAAGCAGGCAAAGGGCAGGGAGAGGGGGACAGAGGATCCAAAATGGGCTGTGTGTTGACAGCAGAGAGCCTGATGCAGGGCTCGAACTCACACACCATGAGATCATGACCTGAGCCAAAGTCGGGTGCTTAAACTGACTGAGCCACCCAGGTGCCCCATTACCATTTTTATATAGGCTTTGAAAAAAATATTGAGTGGTAGGAGTTTTTTTTTTTTTCCTTCTAAATATTCTCTGAATACTGGCTATCTGTTAGGTATCTATTATTCATGCATTTTTTTCCTCAGAGAATTGCATATTCTTTTTCTTTAAAAATTTTTTTTAAATGTCTATTTTTGAGACAGAGACAGAGAGAGTATGAGCTGGGGAGGGGCAGAGAGAGAGAGGGAGACATAGAATCTGAAGCAGGCTCCAGTCTCTGAGCTGTCAGCACAGAGCCCGATATGGGGCTTGAACTCATGAACCACAGTATCATGACCTGAGCTGAAGTTGGATACATAACCGACTGAGCCACCCAGGCACCCTGTATATTTGTTTTCTTACAGAAGTCTTTTGATGAGTAGAAGTTTTAAAATTGTGAGAAGTCTAATTTATAAATTTATTCTTTTATGATTGTCACTTTTATGATATTTTTAAACAATTTTTTTTGGTGCTTACTGCTTTGTAAGTCCTATGTAAGAAGCCTACTCCCTCATTTGAGCAGAAAGTCTTCTACATTTTCTTCTAGAAGTTTTGTGCTTTTCAGCTTTTACGTTTACGTGCAAGATCCATCTTGACTTAACTTTGGTACCTGGTGTGAGGTGGTGAGGATTGAGGTTTTTTGTTTTTGTTTTTGTTTTTTTTTTTTACATTGGATATCCAGTTGTCTCAGAAAAATTTGTTGAAAACATTGCTTTTTGTTTTGGATCACTTTGGCACATTCATCAAAAATCTGATGCCCCCGTGGATGAGAATATGTTTCTGGGCTCTCTAGTTTGTTCCACTGATGTATTTGTCTGTTCTTGTTACCAGTGCTGCAATTCCTGGCTTAGTGTGGTATTATAGCACATTGCCTATTTAAGTCAGGCTGCTTAGTCCTTCCAATTTGTCCTTTATCAAGATTGCTTTGGATATTTCTAGATCCTTTACATTTGTACATAAATTTTAGAATCAGCTTGTCAGATTCTACAAAATGGACTGATCAGATTCTGGTTGAGATCGCACTACATTTATAGATAATGGACACCTTAAAGATGTTGAATATTCCAGTCGGTCAGTTTGGCATACCTCTTCACTCATTTAGGTCTTCTTTGATTTCTCTCAGTAGCGTTTTGTAGTTTTTGATATAGATGTTTTTATCATAGTTGTTTTTAACATAGAGGTAATGTCTTCTGTTAAATTTGTTTCCAAGTATTTTGTGTTATTTGACAATACAGTAAAGAAATTGTTTTTTTAATTTCACTTAACTATTTTCGCTACTAGAATATAAAAGTACAGTTGATTTTTGTGTATTGTCCTTGTAACTCCAAGTTTGCTAATTTACTTGTTAGCTCTAGTAGATGTTTTGTAGATTCCTTAAGATTTTCTGTGTGAACAATCATGTCATCTGTGAAAAAAGACTTTTACTTCTTCCTTTCCAATGTGTATGTCTTTCACTTCTTTACCTTGCTTTAATTCACTGTCTAGGACCTTTGATACACTGTCGAATAGAAGTAGTGAAAATGGATATTTAACCATTAAATATAATGTTAGCTGTATGTTTTTTGAAGATGCCATTAATTAGATTGAAGTCTCCTTTGGATTCTGAATTGCTAGTTTTTTTTTAGTGAATGGCTGTTGATTTATTTTTTCAAATGGTTTTCCTGCATCTACTTAAGTATTTAATTTTTCTTTTGAATCTGTTAATATGGTTAGTTATATTAATTGGCTCTGCATAAGCTAAACCAAATTTAGATTCCCAGAATACACCCAATTTGGTCATGATACATTATACTTTTGATATATGTTTTTTAATCTATTTGCTAATATTTTCTGAAGGATTTTGAATCTATGTTCATGAATGAGATTGGTCTGGAATTTTTTATTGCTGCTTACTTTTTTTTTTTTTTTTAATGTAGCCTCCATATCCAGCGTGGGGCTTTAACTCACAACCCTGAGATCAAGAGTTGCATGCTCTATGGACTGAGCCAGCCAGGAGCCCCTGGAATCTTATTTTTCTTTCTTTCTTTCTTTCTTTCTTTCTTTCTTTCTTTCTTTCTTTCTTTCTTTCTTTCTTTCTTGGTACTTTCTTTTTCGGATTTGTCACTAAGGTTATGCTGGTCTCATAAAGTGGGTTGGGAAGCGTTCTTTCTTCCATTTTCTGAATTTTTTAAGAGAAGAGTTAATTCCTCCTTAATAAAACTCACTGGTGAAACTACATGTAGATTTCTTCATGGGAAGGTTTTAAATTATGGATTCAATTTCTTACTAGATATATGGCAATTTAGATTTTCTGTTTGACTTGTTAATCAGTTTTGGAAAGTTGTTCTTCCAAGGAATTTGTCTATTTTATCTAGATTCTCTAAATAATTTTTAGTATAAACTTATTTATAATTTTCCATTATTATTTTCTTAATATCTGTAGGATTTGTAAGGCTGTCTCCTCCTTCATTTCTGATATTGGTAATTTGGGTTCTTTTTCTTCTTTTCTTCAGTCAAGCTAGGGTTTTTTTTCAGAGAAACAGCTTTTGGCTTTGTTAATTTTCCTCTATTGTTCATTTTCTATTTTGATGATTTCTGCTTTTTAAAAAAAAAAATCTCTGTTTTTACCTACTTTGGCTTTGCTTTGTTTTCTTTTTCTAGCTTCTTGAGGTGGAAACTTAGGTCATTTATTTTACATCTATGTTATTTTCTAACATAAATATTTAGATTTTAAAAAGCCCTCTAAGCACTGCTTCAGCTGCATTCCACATATTCTGATATATTGTATATTTATTACTTATATAAACATGTTTTAAAGTTTCTCTTATGCTTTCTTCATTGACCCAATAATTATGAGTCCATTGCTTAATATCCAAATGTTTGTTTTTTCTAGATTTCTAATTGCTAATGGTTTTAATAATTAATTAAAATTGCTAATGAGTTTAAATTTAATTCAGTCATTGTCAGAAAATGTACTCTGTTACTTCAATTTAATTTTATTAAGACTTGGCTAATGGCCTAGGGTAAATGTACCATAAGCATTTGAAAAAAATATGTTTTTTGCCATTGTCGGGTACAGTGTTCTATTAATATAAGTTAGATTGAGGCGGTTTATGCTATAGATTGCTCAAATCTACATTTTTAATTATTTTAAAAATTTAGTTTTTCTACCAGTCACTGAGAGAGGAGTGTTAGGTTAGATTTTGTTAATTTTTGTTTCATGCATTTTGAAGCTCTGTTATTAGGTGTGATTGTAATTTTTATGTCTTACTGATGAAAATGGACCAGGGAAATTTTCTTCTGGTACCAAGTCCATGAAATCCAGTATGTATTTTTATACTTACAGCACAACTCAATTTGGACTAGCCACACTTCAAGTGCTCAGTAGCCACATGTAGCTGACGGCTACCGTATTGGACAGCACAGTTCCTAGAAAGTCAGATAGTGAGAGGTGGGGGAAACTGCCTGGTAACACCTCACACTGAAGGAACGCAGTAATTTCTTTGCCCCATTTCCAAGTGTTGGCCAATTTTTTTTATAACATTATCTTCTGCACATGACAGCTCTGGAACCAACAGTAGAACTTGGTAGGGAAGGAGAGGCTAATAAAGAGGTGATTGAGTGAGAAAGGGCTCTGAAAGAACAGGTGTCTGAAGTTTTGAGCTAAGGAGCCAAGGTTCCCACTTGCCCATGGTATTTTGGTTCACATTTGAAAAATGGGCCACTCTGGGTGGATGAATCAGAAAAGCCATGCATATCCAGACATCTCATGCAAGGGTCTAGGACTTGGAAAAGAAATGTGGGTTGGATTTTAGTTCCTACTGGCACCTTGGCAAGGTGCTCTTGTGCAGTGCACAACCCACACAACTGTACTATCAGGCCCTACCAGGGTTGAGAAGCAGCCTCAGATTGCTAAGTAATGGGACCTTCTCCACTCTGGCAGGGAGGATGGTGGTGAAGTGAGGGCATGTGGCTGGGAACAGGACAGAGTGAGAGGTATGTAAGGATGTTGAGGGGGTTCTATTTGATGACATTATTTTCATTGTGAAGAAGGAGAAATAGGCTGAGTGAGGGTCATAGGTTTTGTGGGAGAGGCAGGTCTGGAACAATTACTGTGGAAAAGGCAAGAGGACAGACTAGAACATATCAGAGGTTGTTGAGCAATGTCACAGCCTGACAGACTTTTGTATGGAGTGAACAGCAGGAGTGACCAAAAGTTAGAAAGTGAGCAGTGAGCCCCCCCAGGGAAGTAGACCATCCTGAGGTGCAAGAGTGCAGAAGGTGCAGGAGGTGCAGGTGTGCAGGAGTGCAGGTGTGTAGGCGGTGTGGGAGTGCAGGAGGTGCAGGGGTGCAGGAGGTGCAGGTATGCAGGAGTGCAGGTGTATAGGAGGTGCAGAAGGTGCAGGTGTGCAGAAGGTGCAGGTGTGTAGGAGATGCAGCAGGTGCAGGAGTGCAGAAGGTACAAATGTATAGGAGGTGCAGGTGTGCAGGAGGTGCAGGAAATGTAAGAGTGCAGGAGGTACAAATGTGCAGGAGGTGCAAGGGTGCAGGGGTGCAGGAGGTGCAGGAAGGCAGGTGTGCAGAAGGTGCAGGAGTACAGAACGTGCAGGAGGTGCAGAAGGTGTGGGAGGTGCAGGAATGCAGGTGCCCAGAAGGTGCAGGTGTGCAGAAGGTGCAGGCGTGGAGGAGGTGCAGAAGATGCAGGAGGTGCAGAAGGTGTGGGGGGTGCAAGAGGTGCAGGAGATGCAGGAGATGCAGGAGTGCAGGAGGTGCCGGAGGTGCAGAGGTGCAGGTGTGCCGGAGGTGCAGAGGTGCAGGTGTGCAGGAGGTGCAGGAGGTGCAGGTGTGCATGAGATGCAAGAGGTGCAGAAGGTGCAGGAGGTGCAGGAGGTACAGGTGTGCAGGAGGTGCCGGAGGTGCCAGAGGTGCAGGAGGTGCAGGTGTGCAGGAGTGCAGGAGGTGCCGGAGGTGCAGGAGGTGCAGGTGTGCAGGAGGTGCAGGAGATGCAGGAGTGCAGGAGGTGCTGGAGGTGCAGAGGTGCAGGAGGTGCAGGTGTGCAGGAGTGCAGGAGGTGCCGGAGGTGCAGGAGGTGCAGGAGGTGCAGGTGTGCAGGAGTGCAGGAGGTGCCGGAGGTGCAGGTGTGCAGGAGGTGCAGGAGATGCAGGAGTGCAGGAGGTGCTGGAGGTGCAGAGGTGCAGGAGGTGCAGGTGTGCAGGAGTGCAGGAGGTGCCGGAGGTGCAGGAGGTACAGGTGTGCAGGAGATGCAGGAGGTGCAGGAGTGCTGGAGGTGCAGAGGTGCAGGAGGTGCAGGTGTGCAGGAGGTGCAGAGGTGCAGGAGGTGCAGGTGTGCAGGAGGTGCAGGAGGTGCAGGAGTGCAGGAGGTTCTGGAGGTGCAGAGGTGCAGGAGATGCAGGAGGTGCAGGAGGTGCAGGAGGCTGTGTGTGTTGGTTAGACACAAGACAAAACGCCAGCAGCTTGCTTTCATCAAATAATGTATTCCAGTGCCTTTTATAAGCATTTTATGAGTATTAAGTCACTTGATTCTCAATTGTTACTTCCACTGGGCAGATGAGAAAAGCAAAGCACAGAAAGGGTAAGTGACTTGCTCAGAGTCACACAGCTAGTAAGTGGCAGAGCAACGTTTGAACCCCGGGCGGTCTGGCTCTAGCAGCCTATGGGAAGGATGATTTTGGTCCTGATTCCATCCCTCTCTAACTGTGGGATGCCTTCCCTTCTACCAGAGGTATGCATGAGGTCATGGGGGGAGTCTCAAGGATGGGGTAAGGTAATTTTTTAAAAGCCAAAATGGTAATCATTCGTTTTGTTCAGTCTGAGCATTCTTAGGTCATGATATCTAAATACCTTGTGCCCATAGGGAGGATCTGGGAACCATGGGTAGGTCTACATTCTGTTCCAGGCTCAGAGACAGACCTGGGTGGCCTGGGGGAATCCTGGGGGTGAGGTCAGGAAGTGACACCCATCTTCTTCATTAGCGGGTGGGGGGAGGTGGCTAGGGCAGGTAGGGGGAGTTTTGATCTCTAAGTCCTATCTCTACATGTAGAGCCCTCATCTGAGAGAAACCATTTTTCCATTTTCATTTTTTTTTAATTTAGGAAAACATGCCCAAATCAGCTTTATAACAATCTCAGTGCTGGTTTTATGAAACGCAACATTTCCGTTGAAGCCACCAGCAGAATCACTTCTGTCAGCCACCAGCCTTGTAAAAGGAATGAATGAATTTTCTGTGCCCATAATCATTCCTCTATGGGAATGAGGTCGATTTCAATGACTATCTAATAAAGGAATAACTTAACATTCGAAAAAAAAATCAGAATCCTGAGGAACCCTAGAGGCAAAAGGCAAAGGGAATTTGATCTGATGGAAACTGAGATCTTTTTTAAAGGAAAGCTTTATTTATTTATTTATTTTCAAAGATAAAACTACCTTTTAAAAACAGTAGGTTGCTTAATCAATAAATCTCTATTTAAAGGAATTGAATACAGAACTGATTATACAGCTGGCAAAACCTCACTATTCCTACACATTCGGAGATGGTCTAATTTAGTGAAAGGTCTGAATCAGTTTGAAGCATGTGGTTTTGTAGCTCTGACGGGCTTAATTACCTTCAACTCAGACTAAGCCGGGAAACTCATTCTTTCAGGTTGTGGCCTCCAGAGCCTGGGGGAACTTGCGGCAACAAGGTAATAAGAATGGTTTGTAATTAGCATGTCAATTGAGCACTATTAATCACCCACTTCCTGATATTTGCACTGTTTATTGTATAGGGGATAGATTCCGTCTGTGGTCTGGTTCCTGTGGGTGTTTGCACCCTCCGAGAAAGAGTCTTAACTCTCTCTCCTTGGACTCTGTGCATCACCACTGCACCGGTGACATACACGGGAGGAAACTGAGGCTTAGGGAGAAGGGGTGCTTTCCTTGAGGTTTCAAAGCTGAGCTGCTCCTGGAACACGCCTCCTTCCGACTCCCAGTCCAGTGCTCTCTGTGACTTGTGTCAAAGCACTTGGAATATGGTTATTAATAAAAGAGGAGAATGTTTAAAAAAACAAAAGAAGAGAATGTTAGAAAATGGATCTCTGATGCATTTTAGACATTTCCCTATAATCTTGCCAACTAACTCATGTGGCCTTTCTGTGCAGTAATAATGTGTATACAACAGTTGTTACGTACCAGGTCCTATCCTAAATACTGCATATATTCTCAGTCCTGTCAACAACCTTATGATATGTTATTATCATCCCCAACTTATACTTAGGGAAACTGAGGACCAGAGAAGTGAAGTAAATGCTGAAAACAGAGATTCCCACAGTTTCTCTGTTCCCAGTACCCACAGTATTTCAGTAAGTTTTCTAAGTGCCCAGAGGCCAAAAGAAATACCTATTGGTCTTTTTTTCTTTTAATTTTGTTAATGATTATTTTTGAGAGAAAGAGAGACAGAGAGAGAGAGACAGAGAGAGAGACAGAGCATGAGCAGGGGAGAGGCAGATAGAAGGAGACACAGAATCAGAAGCAGGGTCCAGGCTCCCAGCAGTCAGCACAGAGCCAAACGCGGGGCTTGAACTCAGGAGCCATGAGATCATGACCTGAGCTGAAGCCAGATGCTTAACTGACTGAGCCACACCTCCCTAGTAGTCTTATTTATTGAGTAGTTAGGTACAAACAACTTAAAGATAGTTATTTCATCACAGCTTAGTAGCCATTTGAAAAAATAACTCACATAAACTGAAAGAAAAAAATTTTATTCCATCTGATATAACACCATCATGTAGCAACGGGATGTATGTGCCCATTGGGTATTGCACAACTTTTTAAAACTTAGAGTCAGATGGGACATTGCTGTCCTCATTTCTTGTTCTACACTGATTTTCACATGGTGTTTGCTTTTTATCTCTGTAACCACTGAAAACCCAGATTTGAAAAGATACGATGTCGTCAGAGGGAACGTGGCACAGATTAATGTTCACAGGGTGGCCGCTGTGTACTTAGGTCATGATAGGTTTGCGGTTGTGTGACACACACCGGTGTTTCTAACACTTAAAATAACCCATATTACCCCTGTGTGTTTGCTGCAGTGCACAGGGGTTTCTTGGCACACACTTTGGGAACTGTGGGCCTGAGGGGGGAGGGCCAGCAGACTTGAGCTGAAGCAGTCTAGCTCCTGAGCCCACATGCTTGGTACTGGGCTCTTTGGCCCAGTGCAATCCATCCAGTAGTGCAACCCATCCTGTAGCCCTTACTCTGTAGGGAATGGGCTCATTCATTCAGCGGATGTTTGGTGAGCTGCTACTCTACTGCAGACCTTGTGCTGTGGCTGGGGTAGGCCAGGGACAAAGACAGATTTCCTCCAGGGCCTGTTTTTTAATCATCTTGTCATGTAGGCAAAGAATTGCAATTCAACTGTAAGAGAAGGATGTGTAAAACACCACCTCATCCTGGGAGGGGAGCCTGGAGGTGATGTGGGGTGGGGCCGATGTAAGTGCCAGGAGAGCTTATGTGGGCTACGGTGATAGCAATGTGGTTTGGGGAATGAGATCATGCTGTCCCTTCCCATTCTGTGCAAGTCAGATCACTCCAGAATTGTGTACTGGCTGGAGAAGAGACAAAGAGGGGTTTCGGTGGGCATCTTGCCACCTCTGAGGGCTAGTGTGGGCAGAAGCAGGAGGTATGAGCCAATCATAAGCCTGTGATAAAGAACTTTGGGCAAATATAGTGCTGAGCACCCTGTCACTGAAGGTATGTAAGAAAGGGTATGTGAGGGGCGCCTGGGTGGCGCAGTCGGTTAAGCGTCCGACTTCAGCCAGGTCACGATCTCGCGGTCCGGGAGTTCGAGCCCCGCGTCAGGCTCTGGGCTGATGGCTCAGAGCCTGGAGCCTGTTTCCGATTCTGTGTCTCCCTCTCTCTCTGCCCCTCCCCCGTTCATGCTCTGTCTCTCTCTGTCCGAAAAATAAATAAACGTTGAAAAAAAAAAATTAAAAAAAAAAAAAAAAGAAAGGGTATGTGATAGGGACCCACTTCAGAGGGGGCTGGGCCAGCTGGCCCTTGCGGTCCCACCCAACTCCAAAAGGGGATGATTTGGGGAAGCTGTCCTCTCACTGTCCACAGCTGTCTCCCCCTTGTCACTGGCTCTGAGATTCCAGCATGCCTGTCACTGGCCTTGAGACAGCACTGCTCTTGTCTCACCCGTGGAGACTGGTTTCTGGAAACTGATTTCTCTTGGTTCATTTAAAACGCATTTGTCTTGGGACTTCAGCGGCAGCTCCTGTGTGAGGTCAGGGGTGAGGGAGGGAGGAAGGGCTGTTGCCCGACACCCTGCAGAGGCTGGAGGGGCCCGTCCATTGCTGGAGGTGGAGGCTGGGCATCTGATCACCCTCACTGCTGCCAAAGTGACCTTTGCACAGTGCACCTTGCCTTAGCCCTCCCTTGCTCAGGATTCCTCCTGTGCCTTCCCACTGTTTTCTGGATAAAGTCCAAACTGCCGCGCTTGGCACTAGCCCCATCTGTCCCAGAGGCCCTGCAATCAGTTATCTTGGGTGATTCCTTTCTCTGAAAACAGAGTCCTCCAAGCCCACATGGCTTTGCTTGTGCTGTTCCCTCTGCCTGGTTTATTTTTCCTTATTTGTCCACCTGGTAAATCCCCCTCATCCTCCTTAGCTCTCTCCTTTGCTGTGGAGGGTTGAAAACAACCACCATCCACTGAACTCACGGTCTGTAGTTTGGCAATTTGGGCAGAGCTCAGCCGGGTGGTTCTTGCGGGCTAGGCTGGGCTCGCTCGTGGTCTGCAGCGTGGGGGGACCAGGGCTGGCTGGCTGGCTTACGGTGGCCTCCTCTGGGTCGTCTGAGATGGTGGGCAGGGCTCTCTCTGCATATGGCTCCGGAGGTCTCTCATTCTGCAGCATGTTAGCCCAGCTTTTTTCACATGGTGGCTTCCGAGAGCTGCCAGAGAGGACAAGCCCCAGGCCCAAGAGCGTTTCAAACCTCTGCCCGCATCATGTTTGCTGACATCCTCTTGGCCCACACGAGTCACCTGATTGAGCCCAGAGGACGGACTGGGAGGGCATTTGAAGTAACATAGCAGGAAGTGCAGATGTGAGACGCGAGGGGGATTTGGTGCCATCTTTCACAGCCGGACAGCCTTCATGCCAAAGAGGGTCTGAGCTCAGTAGGCTGGAAGCTCCCGGAGGCCTTGGTTTGAAGTGCGTTTCCTCAGAACCTGGCACAGAGCAGATGCTCGCTAATGACTGACTTCTGCTTCAGTACCTGTGAGGCCACCTTGAGGTTTTGGCTTAGGGAACCCAGGGAGCCCCAGGGGAAGCCAGTACAGGCTGGGGGAAGGAGAGACAGACAGTCCTTCACAAATTTGTGCTCAGGGCTCAGGGGTCCAATTTGTCCCAGAGAGCGATCAGATTTGATTCAGCCACAGTCTGGTCTCCACCTTTAAATGTTGGGAACTGCATAAATCAGCACATTTCCCCCCAAGCGGAGTCTATATACAGCACTACCAGGCTGCTCGCCATAATTAGGCCTCCAGCAATGATTGTTTTTGCTCCCTGTGTTTTATCACCAGCCTTGCAGGGGAAGGGGAGGGGTAAGATCAGGGTTATGATGTTTGTGTGCGAGCCCAGTATTTGAGAGGTCTGGGGCCAAGTGCAAATGGAGGCTCCGGTCTGGAGCCTCCTCTTTTCTATCACACGCTTTTGTCTTGCACTGTGAGGGGTTTCCCTCCGTGCAGGCGATCATGTCTGAGTCCTCCCCACCTCCTCATCCCCCTGCAAATAACCTCCTTTTGGCCCTTTGGAACTAGGGGTGCACACACTGGGGTCAGTGCACCCCTGGAGAGAAGGATTGGAGAAGGTCCTTGAGGCAGGCATTTAGGCAGGGAATTAGGGGTCCTGGGGAACTACGGCATGACCTAGGAGGGAGTGGTGGCTTACAGGAGGCACATTCTCTTGATCGTTCGGATTTGTTGCCCTCTGAGGGGGCATTGGCCATTGGAAGGCCAGAGAATGTCCCTCTAAAGTAGGAGTACAAGGCAAGGAGGCCCTGGTTGCTAGACTCTAAGGCTGATTCTCTTTGTGTGTGTGTGCAAAGCTAGAGAGGCATGGAGGTCCTGAACTCTGACCCTGTCACACCGCCGGCAGGACAGGGCCTCCCCCACGTTCTAGGAGTCGCCTGCGTAAAGCCAGGCCTGTTCACTGTTCTGGAAGCAGCAACCATCACCCCCCAAATTTACAAAGGCCTCTACTGATATGAAAGTCTCTCATGTCTGTTTCTATTTGGCTGTCACCGTAGACCTATGACCTCACTAAGAAAGGATGAGGCTCTCAATGGATGAGGAAGCTGAGCCTCAGATGAGTGACGTGACTTGCCACACACCACACGCCTATCAGCGGTGGAGGAAGGCTTGAGCCCTCACGGTGGATGCCATGGGCAATGCTCCTGTTGCTGATTTTAAAGTAGATCTTACTCTAAATATCACAGAATTTAGAGTAGATCTTAAATGTATCGGTCTATCACTCACACCGATAGTTGTTTGAACATTCCCTCAATGGTAGCAATTTGGGTTGTGTCCAGTTTTTTGCTGTTGTAAACAACGTGGCAGTGAGCATCCTTGTACTGGCAATGCAGTGTCAAGGTCTGGAGTAGAATCTGACCACCGTTGGGAGCAGTTACTGAAGCTTGCTCAATCTCCATGTCCCCTTCCATGTAATAACGGTACTATTACCGTCTTCGTGAGATACTGAATAAATGAATGGATCGATGATAGTGGTGATGGGGATGATGATGATGATGGTGGTGGTGATGACGTCTGGTCTGCCTGACAATTATGTTCCTTGTTGGGTATTCTGGTTTACATGCTAGGCTCTGGTGACCTTTGCTGGTCTGAGGCAGCATTTCTGCCTATCCTATCCTGGGATATCCTGGGCCTAGCATATCCTGGGACCCCCACCTCACCTAGGTCCTATGCTTTTCTCTACTTACGCTTGCTCTCTGACCGTGGCTTTAAATATTACCTAAATGCTGACGCTTCCAGGTCTACCTGTCTAGTTATGACTATCCCACTGAGTTCCACATTCATACATGCATCTTCTTTGCTGAGTCTTTGAAAGTATCCCAGATCTTCCTCCGCCTCTGCTACTATAGTCCAAGCTTTTATCACCTCTCTTGCTCTTTTCCAATTTCCTTACTGAACATTTAGCTTGTTTGCATTAAATCTTTCTGGTTTTATGATAAATTCTTTTTTTTTCTTAAGTTTTTATTTAAATATTCTAGTTAGTTAACATACAGTGTTATTAGTTTCAGGTGTACAATTTAGTGATTGAACACTTCCATACATCACCCAGCGCTCATCATGATGAGCACACTCCTTAATCCCCATCACCTAGTTCACCCAGCTCGCCACCGACCACTCCCTGGTAACCATCAGTTTCTTCCCTATAGTTAAGAGTCTGTTTCTTGGTCTGCCTCTCTCTTTTTTTTCCCCCATGTTGATTTGTGTTGTTTCTGATATTTTTCAACTTAGGCATTTTGCTCTAGGCATTGCTTTAGTCTATTCTCCCAAATTTTGACATGTAGTACTTAGTTTTATAATTCTATAAGTTCTTATAATTCTACAAATAGTTATTAATCCATAAGTTATGTAGTATGTTAATTTCCAGATATAAGAGAATTTGTCAGTTATCTTTGCTGATTTTATTGCATATGGTCAGCAAAAGAGCCTAATTGATCTTTTGATCTTTTGAAATTTATTTTGGTTTACTTTAGCAGTTTTTATAAATGTCCTGTGTGTGCTTGACAAGAATGTTGGCCGATTCTAAGGTTAAGCATTCTGTATACATGGATCAGCTTGCTGATTGAAATCTTCGTTTGTCTGCCTGATTCATTTCCAGGAGAGATTAAAGAAAAAAAATAAATAATTTTGTCTCTAATTCTATAAGCTGGCATTTTACGTATTTTGAAGCTACATTTTTTAATGGAAATATATGCTCGTGGGTGGTTATTTGAAAATCTGTTATTCTTTCTTATGATATTATGGTTTGCATTGGATTCTGTTTGTCACATCTTAGGACTGCTACTATTAAGGTGACTGTAGCTTTCTTTTGGCTCATATTTACCCGATATATAATTTTTAATTCTTTTCTCTTTAATCTCCATATCCTTTTGTTTTAAGCATTTGCTTGTAAACAGCACATCTTGGATCTTGTTTTGCTTATTCAATCTTAGATTCTCTCTCTTTTTTTTTAATGTTTGTTTTTGAGAGAGAGAGAGAGAGAGAGAGAGAGAGAGAGAAAGAGAGGAGGGGCAGAGGGAGAGGGGGACAGAGGATCTGAAGTGGTCTCTGTGCTAACAGCAGAGAGCCTGATGTGGGACTCAAACCCACGAACCTGTGGGATCATGACCTGAGCTCAAGTCAGATCTCAACCAACTGAGCCATCTGGTGCCCCAGATTCTCTATCTTTTGGTTGATGACTTCAACCCATTTATCTTTATTATAAACACTGTTATATTAGGCCTCATTTTTTGCTGTTTTATTTCATATTTCCCATTTAATTGTGCTTTCTTTTTGTTTCCTTTTTTCTCCTTTATTACCTTTTAGTTTTCTTTTGTCCATCAGCTGGTGAAGAAACTGTGGCACATCCATACAGTGGAATACTACTCAACAATAAAAAAGGAACAAACTACTGATAAATGCAATAATTAGGCAACTTTTAAAAGCCTTGTATTAAGTGGAAGAAGGGAGACTCACATGTTTCCATTTACATGGCATTCTGGAAAAGACAAAACTATAGGGACAGAAAACAGATAAGTAGTTGTTAGAGCTGGAGGGTAGAGGAGAGGTTAACTCGAAAGTGGCAAGAGGATTGTTTTTGGGCGATGGAAATATTCTATGTCTTGATTTTGGTCATGGTTTCATGATTCCATGTATTTGTCAAAATTCACTGAAATGTGTACTTCAAAAAAGTGAATTTTACCATGTGCAAATTGTATCTCATCTTTAAAAAAAGAAAGATAGGGGGCACCTGGGTGGTTCATTCAGTTGGGTGTCTGACTCTTGGTTTTGGCTCAGGTCGTGGTCTTGTGGTTCATGGGTTGGAGCCCTGCATTGGGCTCTGTGCTGGCAGCGTGGAGCCTGCTTGGGATTCTCTCTTTCTCTCTCTCTGCCCCTCCCCTGCTCGCTCTCTCTCTTAAAATAAATCAACTTTAAAAAATAAAAAAAAAAGGAAGCTAAAGCTCTACCAAAGTTCTCACATTGGTTTTGTGCAATCTGTCATCTCACCCCCAAGGTCTGTCTGGACTTCTTCACCCATATGTGCACAGAAGTCACTCTTTGCCTCTTTCAAAAGTTTCCTGATCAAAGGTCTCCTTATCCAAGGGCTCCTCCTTAACCTCTCCCTGTCCCCAACCCTTTTTCACCACCAATTTACTTGAGATTTGCTAATTGTATGTCTTTTCTGGAATCCAAGCCCCATGAGAGCAGGGGCTTTGTCTGTTTTGTTCGCTACTGCATTTTCTGAACAGTGCCTGACACACAGGAAGAGCTCAAGGAAGAGTTAACAAATTCACTGAGACAACTAGATCCTAGACCAATGCTGTCAACAGAAATAGAATGTGAGCCATAAATGTGAGCTGCATATACAATTTAAAATTTTCTAGTTGCCTCATTGAAAAAGTAAAAGGGAACAGGTAAAATTAAGTTTTTAATAATGTGTTTCATTCTACTCAATCAATTCAAAATATTATTTCAACATGCAAATCATATAAAAATTATGAATGAGATATTTAAGATTAGTTTTTCATACCAAGTCTTTGAAACTGGAAATATATTCTACACATATGGCACATCTCAAATTTGGCTCGGTCACCTTTCAAGTGTCCAGTAGCCACATGTGGGTAGTGGCTGCCTCATTGGACAGCACAGTTCTAGAAAAGGGCAAAGACTTGTCCCAGGGTCCAGAAGTAGATTTTCTCTCAAGGAGCCTGTTCTGTTGTTGGAAGTAATTCTGAATCAATAATGACTTTTGGATTTAAAAGTAAACAGTGAGGGGGCGCCTGGGTGGCTCAGTCGGTTAAGTGTCTGGCTTCGGCCTAGGTCATGATCTCACCATTCCTGAGTTCGAGCCCCACTTCGGGCTTTGTGCTGACAGCTCAAGAGCCTGGAGCCTGTTTCAGATTCTGTGTCTCCCTCTCTCTCTCTGCCTCTTCCCCACTCACGCTCTGCCTCTCTCTCTCAAAAATAGATACACATTAAACAAAATAATAAAAGTAAACAGTGAATGATGGAATTAGAATATCAGAGTTCTGCAGTACCCAAGGAAATAACGGATCTAGGTAATGACCATGGGTGGTTGCTGACATCAGTAGAGAGGTCAGTTGGCATCACCTGCCTCCTGATAGCAGACATAACAAGAGATGAAGACAGACAGAATCTGAATAAACCTTTGGATTCAACTCCCACTGACAGAATGTACAACTTAGAAGTCTGAGGAACATGTTAAATGTTACCATAGGGGTGAAACCAACAAAATCCCAAGTGTGGGAAATGTGACCAGGTTCTTTCAACAAATGAATTTCAAGTGAAACAAACCAAAAACCATCCCCCCCACAACCATTCTTCCCCCCAAACACCCCAAAAAAAACCCAAATGGAGGAGAAACCTATAGATTAAAAAAAACCTCCCACTCTTTTCGCTGCTGAAGAGAGAAGCCATATGGAGAGGCCCAAAGAAAGAGAACCCAGGCACCTCAGCTGAATGCAGGGAGGTGTTGGAACCACCACCATGTGGGGCAGAAGAACCGCCCAGTCAAAACCCAAAGATCGGTAAGCAAAAATAAATAATAAATTGCTATTGTTTGGAAAAAAAAAAGACTCAAAAGACATTGCAACATGTAGTTGCAACATGTAGACTTTATTAGGATTCTGGTGAATAAACTGTAGAAAAGCATTTATGAATTCATGAGACACTTACCCAGTTGTCAAGATATTGTTTGGATATTTGAGGATATCGAGGACTTCTATGATTTTTTTGGTGAGACAATGGTATTGTGGTTACCTTGTAAAAGTACTTATTTTAGAGAGACATAAGAACACATTTAGGGGTGAAATTATATGTTGCCTGGAATTTGGTGGGAAATAATTTGGAAGGGGTAAGCAGGAGGGAAGGGTAAAGAGGAAGCCAGATCAGCCATGCACTAACTGGCGAAGCAGAGTGATGGGTATCTGGGAGTTTGTGACTACAGTTCTCGCTACTTTTGGGTATGTTTAAAGTTTTCCATGATAACATGCAGAAAAAGGAACAATAAACGGCTGATCTGCTCTTATGGGCATGGCATCTCCTCACCCCTGCAACTCCTATTGCCGGGGGCCTGAGGCTGGCTGGGCGTGAACTGCACTCCCTGAAGGCTCCAGGAGGTGGCGCCGCTGGCTCTCTGCTCCTTGGCTGTTGCTAGAGGGCCTCAGAGCTACTGGGCCCCCCCCCCCCCCGCCCCTGCCACCTCCCCAGACTCCCAGAGGCTGCTGGGTTTTCTGCTCTTTCCTACAAGGCAGGGTTTGGGGAGGGTGGAACCTGGGTCCAGCGGGGACTTTCCCTTTCCACTGCGTGTTCCAGGCTGCTCCTGACCTCTATCCTTCAGAGCTGTGGCCACCCCTGATCCGCCAGCCTAGGCTGGGGGAGGGACCTTGTCTTGGTGTTGGGTCACCCCACCTGGTCTAGGCTCCTGAGCTCCACCTTGATCCGGAGTCCCTATCCCATCCCCTCTGGCCTCCCACACCTGGAGGTTGAATTCCTGCACCCACTATGGGTCAGGTGTGTCAGCCCTGCTGCCCTGCACCCCCACTGCTGCCTGTCCCCCATGCCTTCATTCCAGACCCCTCTCTCAGGGATGGAGAGATGTCCCTTGTGTCTGGGCCTCCAGGTGCAAGACCCCCATTTGGAAGCAGACCCATGTCTGTGGGTGGACTTGGCTGTGGTATTGAGCTGAGTGAGCACTGGACCAGGAGTCAGTAAATTTAGGTCCCAAACCAGCCTCCCTGGGGAATAAGTCATGTCCCTTCTAAAAAATGCAGCAGCTGGAACTGTAGAATAATGGTTTTCTGACTTTTTTAAAAAAAATGTTTATTTATTTTTGAGACAGAGAAAGACAGAGCATGAACAGGGGAGGGTCAGAGAGAGGGAGACACAGAATCTGAAGCAGGCTCCAGGCTCTGAGCTGTCAGCACAGAGCCTGACACGGGACTCAAACTCACGGACCACGAGATCATGACCCGAGCCGAAGTCAGATGCCCAACCGACTGAGCCACCCAGTCACCGCAATGGTTTTCTGGCTTTTTAGAGAAGTGAAACTCTATTTCCAGAACCCCAATATGTGAAATCAACAGGAGTGGAGCATCCTGGTTCCATATGGGAGAAGTTTAGTCCTCTGGCCCCTCTTACCCATCCCTCCCCTCAGAGTGGAAAACACTGGGCTTCCTGATCT
Organism: Lynx canadensis; assembly: GCF_007474595.2. Taxonomy (NCBI): domain Eukaryota; kingdom Metazoa; phylum Chordata; class Mammalia; order Carnivora; family Felidae; genus Lynx; species Lynx canadensis. The sequence continues at coordinate 16,622,343 of NC_044305.1, forward strand.
CTGGGTTCCTTGTATTTCTCACTGGCTGTCAGCCCAAGAGTTCAGTTCCTTCAAGTTGGTCTCAAGCTCTAATAAGTCCTGGCATCCATCCATCCATTTAACATTTACCAAACTTGTACTCCCTGCTGAACCCCCAGTGAAACTAGTTGACCAGTATGGGGACTCTGTCCTCTATGGGTCCACAGCCTGCTGAGCAGACAGCGCCATCTGAGGCATGCCACACAAGCAAGTGGTCCCAAATTCAGGGAACACAGAGGTCTGGATGCCTGCCAGCTTGAGGAAGCCAGGGAAGCCTTCTTGGAGGAGGTGACACTTGAGTGATCTTGAGGAAATGCATGTAGAGAATGAATTGGAAGGGAACAGGAGGGTCTGGAAGACAATGGGAAACTTTTCTTTCTTGATGCAGTCATTTAGAAGGGACTCCCAAAAAGCACAGGGCAGAGCAGTTACTCCAGACTATGGTTTGGGTGGAGACCAAGTGCTTCACCGTAGATACCCTGCATGACACTTTGGATGAGCATTTATCTAACGGGCCACCCACACAGATGAAGCAGTGAGAAACACCACTACAGCATGTCTGGGAGGAAATTCACTTCCTTCACACAGTGCAATTGCCAATAATTGGTGTTGCTGAGAACATGAATAGCTTCATGGGCCCCAAATGAAAGACTAAATCCCAAGTGTTCATTCCAAGTGCTGGGGGTGCATCAGTAAGAAGATGCCAAGATTTTAAAGCCCCCCCTTCTTGGGCAGAATGCCTCTCCATCCACAAATAGAAACTTGCTGAGATTTTAATTAAGAACAGTGTACATAAAACTCACTGTTCCCAAGTAAACAAATATTAAGCAAGATACTTTGCTTTCGTGTTATGGGCTCTTAAGAGATGGGAAAAGTAGGGACAGGAGGGGTGGGTGGAAGATATTGAGGGGGAAGAGGAAGAAAGACTCAGACTAAGAAGAAAATAGATTCCAGGTTGGAGAGGGAGAGCAGACGAAAGGCAGACATATATTCTCCAAAGAAAAGAGAGGAGGAGAGGAGGCAGATGGAAGGTTCTAGCTTCTTCTCTTCCCGCAGCTTTCTTTTGTCTCAGGGCCCCACTTTCTGGCTTAGTTTACATCAGGTTCTGATAGCTACTAGTTTGTTAGTTGGAGACCAACGCTGTTGTTACACTCAGTTCTTCCCTTGGGCTTTGTAGCAGACACTGGTGATGACTCCTACCCCTATTTGGCCCTCAGCATTCCCAAATATGCTGAGGATATCCTACTTGAGGGACTGGCCACTCTCTGCTCAAGGATTATCCCTCAGCCCTGGTGCGTGGGCAGGCTGGAATTACTGGGGAGTTAATGACCCTGGAATTGGAGAATAACTACCCAGATCCCTTTGTCCTTCAGTGGGTCAATTCAGAGGTGAGTCAGTACCTCCCTGTAGGATCAAGTTGTAGTCACCCACGGTGGTAACTGGGTGGGTAACATGCTATTAGTTCCATCCCTTCTCTGTCTTTCCTCCCCTCTCCCCTGCTGGTGCCTCCTGGGGTCATCTCCCAAATAAAACACTTGCACCCGAACCCTTGTCTCAGGGTCCCCTTCTGGGGGAACTCAACTCTAAAAAGACTTTATAGAGCACGATTTTATTTTGAGGATTTCATTAGCCCTCCAGAATTAGGCCAAGCCTGTTTGCAATGTGGAGTGACTGATATCCTTCTATTGTCAAGGTTTTGAATTGAGGCTTATTTTCTTATTGCGTTTTGAAGGTCTCTTGTCTCAGAAGGATGGTTTAGGGTTTAAAAAGTTACTCTGAGACTGTTCAGTCAATGTGGGCTGCTATAATGAAGTTCCATAGGCTGAGTGGCTCATAAACAACAGACATTGATTTCTCACAGTTCTGGAGGCTGAGAAGACGGGGCTCAGGATGCCGGCAGGGCTAGGCTCTGGCGAGGGCCTCTTCTGGGTTGCAGACTGCTGACTGTTCTTTGTACCCCTGTGTGGTGGAGGAAGAGCCAGCTAGCAATCTGCCCTCTTCTTATAAGGACACTCATTCCATTTATGGAAGCTCCACTCTCATGAGCAAGCCACCTCCCAAAGGCCCCAGCTCCAAATGCCATCACATTGGAATTAGAATTTCAACATAGGAATTTAGGGCTGGGGGGCACAGACATTCAGCCTGTAATAGGGACCTTAGAGTTAATGGTCAGTTTACTAAAAAGTACCTGAATGTTTCCATTTGTTTTTTTAATTTTTTAAAAAGCTTAGAGAGAGAGAGAGAGTGCGCACAGAGGAGGGACAGAGAGAGGGAGACACAGAATCCAAAGCAGGCTCCAGGCTCTGAGCCGTCAGCACAGAGCCCGACGCGGGGCTCGAACTCACACACTGCAAGATCATGACCTGAGCCGAGGTGGGACACTTGACCGACCGAGCCACCCAGGAGCCCCCTGATGTTTCTTTTTCTAAATCCTATGATATATCTGGATGCCTGGGAAGACATTCACTAGAAGTGTGTAAATGCTCAGCTGTGCTCATCGTTCATTCATTCATTCTCTTTCACCATGAAGCAAGTTTTTATGAGCAAGCACATGCGTGTGCCAGGCATCCCTGCCCTGTGAACTTGTTCTCCTGAGTAGCTTGAAATTGGGTTTCTGATGAGCTTTTGGTCCATTTGGTTCTTCATTCAATATTTACTGAGAGCTTCCATGTGCCTAGTGCTGAGCTAGACCCTGGGCAAACAGAGATGGCTAAGGCAAGGACTGCATTTCCCAGAAGCCTAGAAGCCAGAAGGCTGAGATCGACATTTTCCACATATGGTGGAAATGTTTCTTGTGACAGATATACCTGCAGAGTCACCGGGGGAATGAAGGAGAGATGGGCTCATTTTACCTTGGTGGCTTGGAAGGGTTAGAAAGTCTTCATGGAGGAGGGGCCCATGAGTGGAGCCTGGGACATTGAGGGGAGGCAAAACGGTGTGAGCAGAGGTATGGCAGGACCGGGAGCTGCAAAGGCTGTAGTGAGGCTGCAGCCAGAGAGTCTTTGGTGCTAAGATCTGGGAAGCAGTGCTTCCCAGTGGTTAGGACACAGGCTCTGCCTATGGACCAAAATTCTCATCTCAGGCCTGCCACTGGCTCATGATATAGCCTGGACAGGTTAGCAGCCTCTCTAAGCCTCAGTTTACCCCTCAGGCTTATACTGGGGAGAGACTACCTTCTGCATAGTCACTATCCTGGCACGGCACCTAGGAGGCAGTGACTGATGATAAAAGGAAATTATTTGTTAATGATATGCATCAAGATGCCCTGGCTGGGCTTACAAGAGAATGTAGAATTGAGAGCACTTCACCAGTTTACGTTTGTGTCAGCCGATTACTTAGGACTGAGGAACCTCTTTGTAAAAGAGACTTGACAGTGCCCCGGGGCGGTAAGAAGCAGGAAGTGCACTGAATCGGGACAAAGGGGTGCTACCCCAGAGGCTGTAGAATTGTTACCATTTCCATCACCACCAGTGTTCCAATGCTTCCAGGAATGTATCCATCGACACCTGGGCAAGCTCAGGGTGCCCTCATCTCCTGGAAGGACCCAGAACCCCCATGGGGAGTTATCAGTGCTTTGCATTCAGGGGATGGATGGTGCCTGTCTGGGGAGCGTGGGGACAGGCAGGACCGAGTGGCAGCACTCCAGACTTCTCACTTATCGCAAGGCCCACGTCTCACCCTTTTCAGAAGCATCTGTAGAGATGTTCTCAGAGAAGTTGGAGACCTCCCAACTGCCCACCCATCCCGGTGTCGCTCTGTAAACAGGACTGGCAGATGGGCAGTGAGACCTGCTTTGCAGAGGGCCTGGAACATGGCTCTGCTTTAACGGTTTGGGGACACCACAATCTCATGAAGATTCCTTGGATCTGGGAGATAGAAGGGACCAGAGAGAGGGAGAGCTAGGACAGCCCTACATTTGTGTACACAGAGAAATGAGGCTTGGTGAGGTGTAGAGAGTGGCTCAGAGTCACATGGCAGGTCAGGGAGCCTTTGTCTCCCTGGTCAGTATTCTATCTATACCATTCATAGCTGCTTGTTCCATTCAACCTAGGAGATCTACCAGCCTACTGGCCTCACCTCAGCCAGGTGTTCCTCATTCTGCCTCTAGAGTTCTACCATGCTCTCATTGAGCATTTGTCTGTCCGTCTGTCCATCCATCCATCCATCCATCCATCCATCCATCATCCATTCAGCATCCCTCATTCCTCCACCATCTATCATCCCTCCCTTCATCCCCCCATCTAACCCAAAGCATTGATGCCATGTCTTTGCCACAGATACTTTTTGCCATTGGTATACAAAGATGCATATTGGGTGTGTGTGTGGTGGGGGCGGGGAGTGAATTTGGGCTCCTCATTGAAACTGGTAGGTCTGGATTCATAGCTATTCCAGTAAATATTTTGCCTTTGATTTCCCCATCACTCATGAGTGCATCTACTCATCTATTGAACCAGCCTCCATCCATTTGTAACTTGTAGTCCCTTTGACTCATATTTTCCTTTCCTCCTTCCCATGCGAAAGTTTGCTATCAGTCTGAGCTATCATTGCTGGGCACGATGGGGAGATCCAAGGATGACTTTCAGGGCCAAGGGGTCTGGCATGGCTCTGGTTTTTCAGGGAAGATTGGAACCATCTTCAGAGGCCACAGGACATGGAGAAGATGGGAGGGAACTTTCCAGAAAAAACCTTGAGTCACAGGTAAGGGCTACAGTAGTACATTTCCCCCTTGTCTCCTGAATGTCATGAAAAATATTACCCTCTCCTTGGGTTAGTCATGAAAGGGACTTACTCTTTTGTATTTAAGTCTTGCTTATTTGAGTCAGGTCTCTTTGGTTGTAAGTGAAAGACACTCATGTGCTGGTAATAGTTGTAGTAGTAGAACAACATGGAGCCTGAGAGCTCACAGTTTCAACCCCCAGGGAGGGATAAGTTCAATTCTGTTAGTTCCAAGTCCAAAATCCCAGGGAAGGGTTCACCTTAGGTCAAGTACCCAGCTGTGGCCAGGGGAGTGAGGTCATAGTATATGAAATGTCTGCTTTTGTAGTAGCCATGGGAGTGGTGGCAAAGGCTCCCACCAAAGACAGTTGGTGAGCTGGGTTGGTGAAATATTTTTTCGATAAAGGTTTGTTTAGAATGCTCATGTGGGAGAGGGTCTGGAGATACCAGTGCCTTTGCTCCAAAGGTGCTCAGTTTGACCTCAGTATATTTAGTTTATCATCAGGTTTAATAAGCTTCTCCAGGCACTGACGCTTGTCTTCATTACCTCAGACTCCAAAGGCCACAGCGACTACAAAGGGGCCTGGGGCTGGTGGCCTGGCCTTTGTGGTATTCGTGGTCTGAAAGAGACAGACCGTGCCCCAAGCCAGCCTACCCTCATCCCCTGCTGCCTGTCTTCAAGGAGATGTGTTAGAACAGAAACAGCAGTCCCTGGTATCATACTGAGTGAAGTTCATCCTGTTACTAAGTCAGGACTAAATCAGAACTTGGGGAAGGCATGAGGACTCTTCAGCCTCAGTTTCCTTGTCTATGAAATAGGGACAAAACTTTCACTTTATGTAGGTAAGATATAACTGACACTGCTGTGTCAAACTTGAAGGAGCATCAGATCTACCTGGAGGCCTTATTCCTGGGACCCACTCCCAGAATTTCTGATTCAGTGGGTCTAGAGTGGGGCCTTCCAACATTTGCATTTTTAACAAGCTCCCAGCGATGCTGCTGCTGCTGCTGCTCGTTAGGGATCACACTTTGAGAACCATGGGTCCACATTTACAGTGGTCCTCAACTGAGGGCAACTCTGCTCCCCTTCTGCCTCTACCCTCACCTCAACCAGGGGACATTGGGCAATGTCTGGAGATAATCTGGTTGTCGTGACTGGGTGAAGGGCTGCTATTGACATCTAGTGGGTGAGGCCAAGGATGCAACAGCCCCCCCCCCCCAAAGAATTATCCAACCCAAAATGTCAGCAGTGCTGAGGTCGACAACCCCTTTTGTAGAATAAGGCCCTGGTCCTAGTTTTACTTCATAGCTGTGCTACCCTGGCAAAGTCACTTCATTTTTCTGAGCCTCATGATCATGGAGAATTAGTTCTGAGAAACTTTGTAGCTCTAATGTTCAACAACTATAGTTAACAAACATTTATGGTGTGCCAACTGCATGCAAAGCATGGTAGCATCTCCAGGTAAGGGATTTCTCCTATAGGAGATCGCATAGTTGGCAAACACTTTGAAAATGTGGTTTGTGATTCATGTCACTATATGTAATGACTGCTTTTACAATCCTGCATAAATAGTACTATGTTTCCCTCCCTGTCCTTGGTGGAATTTAGAAAAAAACAATGCACAGCACCATAGCTGTTTATTTTTGTTGATATGTCATCATTGCATGCACTAATGAGTGCTTTTGAGGCATCAGCATGCTAATTGGTGATGGTGACTATGGGCATATGTGCAAATCACCGTAATCAACTGTTTCACACTTGGTTAATTGAAGGCAACCTTTTGTTTGAAAATTAATAAAATATTGATTGCAATTAGTTCTGGTCTACAATATATTGTTAATTAACAGTAGCTTTCAGTGACTGGCTAATTGAGGTAGAAAGTACAGAGAAACTGCAGGAATGGAACAGGCAAGAGCCTTCCTCAGGCAGATGTTTGGCTGTTGTCTTTGGATTCTAAGTAGCTGTTGTGGAAAAAATGGCAGCTCAGCTGGGGTGACCAGTGCATCCCAGTTTGCGTGGGATCATCCTGGGTTTTTTTTTATGTTTAGTTTTGAGAGAGAGAGAGAGACAGAGTGCAAGTAGGGGAGGGGCAGAGAGAGAAGGAGACACAGAATCTGAAGCAGGCTCCAGGCTCCGAGCTGTCAGCACAGAGCCTGATGCAGGGCTCGAACTCATGAATGGTGAGATCATGACCTGAGCCGAAGTCAGACACTCAACTGACCGAGCCACCCAGGCACCCCAGGGTCATCCTGGTTTTAACACTGAAAGTTTTGTGTCTCAGGAAACCCCTCATGCCTGGGCAAACCTGGATGGTTGGTCACCCATGGCAAACAGAAGAATTAACAAGAATGATGATGATGATGATGATGATGGAGAGGACACATAATGAGAGGGATAGCTTGTGCAAAGGACACAAGGAAGGTTAAAAATATTCATGGTAGCCTTGTAATGCTTCTGGTGATGGCTGGCAATCCTTGGTATTTCTTGGCTTGAAGCTGAAATCTGCCTCTGCCTTCACATGACTTTCTCCACTTGTGTGTCTGTGTTTTTGTGTTCCTTCTCTTCTTATAAGGACACCAGTCCTATTGGATTAAGAACCCACCCTACTCCAGTATGACCTCATCTAACTAATCACATCTACAATGACCTTATTTCTAAATAAGATCACATTATGAGGTACTGGGATTCAGACTTCAATATATCTTTTGGGGAGACACATTTCAATTCCTAACAATTGTCTAGAGACATAAGTTCCTTGCCATGTGGACCCATTTGTAGGGTATCCTTCAACATGGCAATTGTCTTTTCTTAGAGACAGCAAGGGAGAAAATCAGAGAGGAAGCCAGCAAGTTAGAGGTCTCAGTCTTTTTGTAACTTAATCTCAGAAGTGACATCCCATCACTTTTACTGTATTGGAATAAGGTCACTAGGTCTAGCCCACCTTTAAAGGGTGGAGATCTCACAAGGACCTGAATATTAAGTGGTGGTGTAATTGGGGACCATCTTGGAGGCTGCCTATCATACCCCCCAAGAGGCAAGTTTGCTGGTTTATCCACCAGATCCTACTTTTACTGGTTGAAAGCTGCTCCCAGGGAGTTTTCCTGGGTTTATTCCTGAAAGTTCTGTTCCTGGGAAACTCCTCAGTCCCAAGCAAACCAGGACAGTTGGTCACCGCAACATGAACAGAGTCTGCTATCTGGGCAAAATTGCATCAACAAACAATGACATACTAAAATTTCATGAGATGTTATGAGATTATATACCTGGATCCAAAATACCAACAGCTGAAATGCATGGAGAGGATGTGGCTTAGAATTACTCATGGAAAGTAAATCAGGGGCTTTTGTTTATTATGAGTTCAATTAGTGTCAAGCATTTGATGTAGCCCTCCAAAATCCAAATGTGACAGAGGCATTGCTGAAAGCATTGCTAAAGGAACAAAATTCACAACAGTAGGCAAAAGCTAGGACCATCAGCTGATCTGTTGTCAAAATCTGGGAGGACTCTGCACTGATTTGAGAGGACAAAGTGGGATTAGACAAAAATAAGTTCTCAGCGTGCCAAAGGAAAAGGCAAAGAGCTGGGACTAGTTGTCACAGACAGGCAAAGCGACAAAGGGCACAGGAGTTTGATTTTATGTACAAATTCTTCTAAGAAAAGATGTTCTTGTGGTGAATGTCTGAGACCCACCAGGAGCATCCATGTTGCTATGGTGATGTACTTGGTCTACCAGAAGGAGGGTAGGCTACTCTCTGTAGTTGTCTACTGAAGGGGTTCCTGGGGCAGAGGAGGATACAGGCCTTTTAGCATTTTGTTTTTTTCTGGTGTGACTTTTCCAGATATCACAGGTATGGAAAATGGTTCTCAAATTTGAGTATGATAATCATCTAGAAGATTTGTTAAAACACAGATGGCTGGACCCTACCACCAGAGTTTCTGACTCAGTAGGTCTGGGGTGGGGCCCAAGAATTGTCATTTCAGGCAAGATAGCGGGTGATGCTAATGATGCTGTGCTAGGAACTACTGACCTAGGGTAATGTGGCCCAAAGCAAACCTGCAATTATATTAAAGGAGGTTAAAACTTACCTTTTAATCCTACATTCATAATTTTCTCCTAATGCTGTCCTCTCCACCGTGTGTGTGTGTGTGTGTGTGTGTGTGTGTGTGTGTGTGAGAGTGAGAGGGGCGGGGGAGGAGAGAGAGTTTATCGCCATTTCCAACATCTCATGGTGAAGAGGCTCCCTATTAAATCATCTAATTGTTAGACTTCTCCCACCAACCTAGCATTCTTGAAGCTGACATGATGTTAGACATTTTTACCTCTTTATGATGTCTTATCCAGTCGTCAAAAGTGGGGAAAGAAACATTATGGGTCTTTCCTCTACCTAAACCCTGACTGCACATTAGAATTTCCTGGGATTTAAAAATTCCAAATGTGGAGCTCAACTCAAATGAATTAAATCAGGACCTCTGGGGGAAAGTGGGACATCACCAGTTTCAAAAAGTTTCCCCATGTGATTACAATGATGTGATAAAACCAGGGCTGTGAACACTAATCTTTTCCTTATTGTCAGAGGTGGTAACAGGTCCTATGCACAGATAATTCTAGGTCAGTGGTCCTCAACTTTGGCTACACATTAGAATCACCTGGGGAGCTTTTAAAACTCAATTCTTGGCAGTACCCCAGACCAGTTAACTCAGAATTTCAATGCATAGGATCTATGCATCAGTGTTTTTAATATTTCTCAAGTGATTTCAGTGTGCAGCCAAAGTTGGGAACCATGACCCAGAAGTATCTCTGCATAGGACCTGTCATGGTTCCAGATCTTGGCAGGGGGATGTTAAATGCTTGGCTTAGAGCACAGGAAATATAAGGTCTGGTTCCAGCCTCAAGGGGTCCCTTGAGATACCAGCACAGCCTAGCAGTGCCGGCTCCTCAGAGGTCTGATTTTCAGGTCTGTAGAGACGTTCCTCCAACCTTCTAAGTATTTTTAAAAAAATTTTAATGTTTATTTTTGAGAGAGAGAGACAGAGAGAGAGAGAGAGAAAGAGACAGACAGCCAGTGGGGGAGGGGCAGAGAGTGAGGGAGACACAGAATCCAAAGCAGGCTCCAGACTCCGAGCTGTCAGCACAGAGGCCGACATGGGGCTTGAACCCACAAACCATGAGATCATGACCTGAGCTGAAGTCAGATGCTTAATTGACTGAGCCACTCAGGCACCCCCCAAAATTTAAATATTTATATATTATATATTAATTATTATTATATGATTATTAGTTATTATATATATTATATATAATGCTTTTATTTTTTGGATCTAGCTTCTTTTAACAAGCAGACCAAAAAATACCTAGGATCTAGCTTTTTTTTTTTTTTTTTTTTACCTGGACAAAAGGACAAGACAGAGGAATTCATCCCAAAAGAAAGAACAGGAAGTAGGAGTAATGGCCAGGGATTTAATCAATACAGATATAAGTAAGATGACTGAACTACAATTTAAAACAACAATTATAAGGATTCTACCTGGTCTTGACAAAAAATCATAGAAGACACTGGGGAATCCCTTTCTGCAGAGATAAAAGAGCTAAAATCTAGTCAGGCCAAAATTAAAAACGCTATAGCAGAGATGCAAACCTGAATGAATGCCATAACAATGAGGCTGAGCAAAGCAGAGGAATGATTGGTGATATAGAAGATAAAATTATGGAAAATAATGAAACTGAGAAGAAGAGGAAAAGAAACATAATGGGTCATGAAGTTAGGCTTAGGGAACTCAGTGATTCTTAAAACGTAATAACATTCATATCATAGGTATCCCAGAAGATGAAGAAAGACAAAAAGGAGCAGAAGGTTTATTTGAGCAAATTATAGCTAAAAACTTCCCTGATCTGGGGAAGGACACAGACGTAAAAATCCAAGAAGCATAGAGAGCTCCCATTAAATTCAACAAACCTGGCCATCATCTACACATATCGTAGTCAAATTCACAAAATATAAAGACACGGCAAGAATCCTGAAAGTAGCAAGAGAAAAAAAAAAAGTGCTTAACCTACAAGAGAAGACAGATCAAGTTCACAGCAGATCTGTCCACAGAAACATGGCAGGCCAGAAGGGAATGGCAGGATATATTCAACCTGCTGAATGGGAAAAATACGCATCCAAAAATACTTTGTCTAGCAAGACTGTCATTCAGAATGGAAGGAGAGATAGAGTTTCCCAGACAAGCAGAAACTAAAGGAGATTGTGCCCACTAAACCAGGCCTGCAAGAAATATTAAAAGGGACTGTTTGAGTAGGAAATAAAAGGCCCCAAACCACAAAGACTAGAAAGGAACAGAGAATATCACTGGAAATAACAACTCTACAGGTAACACAATGGCACTAAATTCGTATCTTCAATAATCACTCTGAATGTAAATGGACTAAATGCTCCAATCAAAAGACATAAGGTATCAAATTGGATAAAAAAACAAACAAACAAACTTAAAAACAAGATCCATCTATATGCTGCCTACAAGAGACTAATTTTAGACCTAAAGTCACCTCCAGATTGAAAGTGAGGGGATGAAGAACCATCTATCGTGCTAATGGATATCAAAAGAAAGCTGGAGTGGCCATACTTATTTAATACAAACTAGAGTTTAAGACAAAGATTGACTGTAACAAGAAATGAAGAAGGGCATTATATCATAATTAAGGAGTCGGTCCATCAAGGAGATCTAACAATTGTAGGGGCAGCTGGGTGGCTTAGTTGGTTAAACATCTGATTCTTGGTTTTGGCTCATGTCATGTTCTCATGGTTTGTCAGATAGAGCCCTGTGTCTGGCTCTGTGCTGACAGCATGGATTATGCTTGTGATTCTCTCTCTCTCCCTCTCTCTCTGCCCCTCCCCTGCTTGCTCTGTCTCCCTCTGTCTCAAAATAAGTAAATGAGCTTAAAAAGAGAAGATCTAACAATTGTAAATATTTATGCCCCCAACTTGGAACATCCAAATATATAAATAAATTAATAAAAAATATAAAGAAACTCATTGATAATAATACAATAACAGGGGACTTTAACAGCTCACTTACAACAATGGGCAGATCATCTAACCAGAAAAATCAATAAGGAAACAACGGCTTTGAATGACACACTGGACAGATGAACTCAACAGATCATATATTCAGAACATTTCATCCTAAAGCAGCAGAATGCACATTCGTTTTGAGGGCACATGGAACATTCTCCAGAATAGATCACATATTGGGTCACAAATTAGCCCACAACAAATACAAAAAGATTGAGATCATTCCATGCATATTTTCAGACCACAATGCTATGAAACTTGAAGTCAACCACAAGAAAAAAATTTGGAAAGACCACAAATAACATGATGGTTAAAGAATATCTTACTAAAGAATGAGTGGGTTAACTAGGAAATTAGAGAAGTAAAAAAGTACATGGAAGCAAATGAAAATGAAAACACAGTAGTCCAAAACCTTTGGGATGCAGCAAAGGCAGTTTTAAGAGGGAAGTATATTGCAGTACAGGTCTACCTCAAGAAGCAAGAAAAGTCTCAAATATGCAACCTAACCTTATACCTAAAGGAGTTAAAAAAGGAACAGCAAATAAAGGGAAGGGAAATAATAAAGACTAGAGCAGAAATAAATTATATAGAAACAAAACAAACAAAAAAACCCAGTAGAACAGATCAACAAAACTAAGAGCTGCTTTTTTAAGAGAATTAATAAAATTGTTAAACCCCTAGCCAGACTTACTAGAAAGAAAAGAGAAAGGACCCAAGTAAATAAAACCATGAATGAAAGAGGAGAGATCACAACCAACACCACAGAAATACAAATAATCATAAAAGAATATTATGAAAAACTATATGTTAACAAACTGGGCAATCTGGAAGAAATGGACAAATTCCTGGAAACATACAAACTACCAAAACTGAAACAGGAAGAAATAGAAAATTTGAACAGACCCATAAACAGCAAAGAAATAGAATCAGCAATCAAAAATCTCCCAACAAACTAAAGACAGGGCCAGATGGCTTCCCAGGGGAATTCTACCAGACAGACATTTAAAGAAGAGTTAATACCTATTCTTTTCAAACTGTTCCAAAAAATAGAAATGGAAGGAAAACTTCCAAACTCCTTCTACTAGGCCAGCATTACCTTGATTCCAAAACCAGACAAAGACCCCACTAAAAAGGAGAATTACAGGCCAATATCCCTGATGAACCTGGATGCAAAAATTCTCAAGATACTAGCAAATCAAATCCAACAGTACATTAAAAGAATTATTCACCATGATCAAGTGGGATGTATTCCTCAGCTGCAGGGCTGGTTCAATATTTGCAAATCAATGAATGTGATACAACACATTAATAAAAGAAAGGATAAGAACCATATGATCTTTTCAATAGATGCAGAGAAAGCATTTGACAAAATACAGCATCCATTCTTGATAAAAACCTTCAACAAAGTACGGATAGATGGAACATATCTCAACAAAGGCCATATATGGAAAACCCATCACTAATATCATCCTCAATGGGGAAAAACTGAGAGCTTTTCCTCTGCCATCAAGAGCAAGACAGGGATGTCCACTCTTACTATTTAACATAGTACCGGAAGTCTTAGCCTCAGCAATCAGAAAACAAAAACAAATAAAAGGCATCCAAATCAGAAAGGGAGAAGTCAAATTTTCACTATTTGCAGATGACATGCTACTCTATGTAGAAAACCCGAAAGACTCCACCCCCAAATTGCTAGAACTAATACATGAATCAGCAAAGTCACAGGATATAAAACCAACGTACAGAAATCTGTTGCATTTCTATACACCAATAATGGAGCAGCAGAAAAAGAAATCAAGAAATTGACACCATTTGCAATTTCACCAAAAACCATAAGCACCTAGGAATAAATCAAACCAATGAGGTGAAAGATCTGTACTCTGAAAACTATAGAAAACTTATGAAGGAAATTGAAGAGGACACAAAGAAATGGAAAAATATTCAATGCTGATGGATTGGAAGAACAAACATTGTGAAGATGTCTATACTACCCAAAGCAATCTACACATTTAATGCAATCCCCATCCAAATACCACTAGCATTTTTCACAGAGCTAGAACAAACAATCCTAAAATTTCTGTGGAATCACAAAAGACCCTGAATAGCCAAAGCAATCCTGAAAAAGAAGAGCAAACCTGAAGGCATCACAATTCCAGACTTCAAGCTATATTATAAAGCTGTAGTTATGAAGACAGTATGGTACTGGCACAAAAGCAGACACATATCAATGGAACAGAACAGAAAACCCAGAAATGGACCCACAACTATATGGTCAACTAATCTTTGACAAAGCAGGAAAAAATATCCAATGGAAAAAAGTCTCTTCAACAAATGGTTTGGGGAAAACCAGACAGCAATATGCAGAAGAATGAAACTGGACCACTTTCATACACTGTACACAAAAATAAATTCAAAATGGATGAAAGACCAAAATGTGAGTTAGGAAATGATCAAAGTCCTAGAGGAGAACACAGCAACCTCTTTGATTGCAGCCAAAGCAACTTTTTACTAGCCATGTCTCCAGAGGCAAGGGAAGCAAAGCAAACATGAGCTATTGGGACTTCATCAAGATAAAGAACTTCTGCACAGCAAAGGAAACAATCAACAAAACTGAAAGGCAGCCTATAGAATGGAAGAAGATATTTGCAAATGACATATCTGATAAAAGATTAGTATCCAAAATCTGTAAGAACTTCTCAAACTCAACACCGAAAAAACAAATAATCCAGTTATGAAATGGGCAGAAGACATGAATAGACATTTTTCCAAAGAAGACAACCAGATGGCCAGCAAACATATTAGATGCTCAACATCTCTCGTCATCAGGGAAATAGAAAACAAAGCCACGATGAGATGTCACCTCGTATCTCTCAGAATGGCTAAAATTAACAACACGAGAAACCACACATGTTGGCAAGGATGCAGAGAAAGGGGAGCTCTCTTGCACTGATGGTGGGAATGCAAACTGGTGGAGCCACTCTGGAAAACAGTATGGAGATTCCTTAAAAAGTTAAAAGTAGAAGTACCCTGTGATCCACAATTGCACTACTAGGTATTTACCCAAAGGATAAAAAAATACAGATTTGTGGGGGTTCATGCACCTTGATGTTTATAGCAGCATTATCAACTATAGCCTAACTATGGGAAGAGCCCAAATGACTGATGAGCATATATATGTAAGCGTCTGGCAGTGCGGAGCCTGATTAGAATTCTCTTTTTCTCTCTCCCTCTCAACCCCTCCCCCACTTGTGCTCTCTGTCTCTGTCTCTCTCTGTCTCTCAAAATAAATAAATAAACTTTAAAAAAATAAAATAATAAATATAACAAAATAACCCTACAATTATACTAGAAAAGATCAAGACAAAAACTCTCAGATCATACCACTAAAAACCAGAAGAGGGGGTGAAAAGAGAGTGAGGATGCATGAAGGAAGGTATTTTCTTATATTTCATAAAGGGAGTCAACTGCTATTTTTTTTAGTTTCTGAAATTAGTATCTTCAGACATGGATGCAAAGTATGTTATTTAAAGATATAAAAATAATCAACAGTAGAACTAAAAACATTGTGTTTACCAAATTAGCAGAAGGTAGGAAAAATGAGAAAAAGAGAAGCATATAAAACATAAAACAAAAAATGGAATTAAGGCCAAAGATATCTGTTATGAATTGAAAAAAAAATTCTATCCATTAAAAGAAAATGACTCTCATGTTGGGTGAATTCAACCCAGATCCAGCCAGATGCCAATTCAACGTTTATTTATTTTTGGGACAGAGAGAGACAGAGCATGAATGGGGGAGGGGCAGAGAGAGAGGGAGACACAGAATCGGAAACAGGCTCCAGGCTCTGAGCCATCAGCCCAGAGCCCGACGCGGGGCTCGAACTCACGGACCGCGAGATCGTGACCTGGCTGAAGTCGGACGCTTAACCGACTGCGCCACCCAGGCGCCCCCCAGATGCCAATTCAAAGCACATCCCTGAAATTAAATAATTAAGGCACAATAATCACAAATACATTGGACAAATGAAAACGAAAAGAAGGCAGGGGTCACAACACTATTATCAGAGGAAGGGGAATTCAAGGTAGACATTACTCAATGAGACTAAGAAGGTCACTTGACAAACTGATAGGGGTTTCATCCACAACCAAGATATAACAACCTTGAGTGCAATATAGCTTATAAAAATATACAGAAATGAAGTTAGACATGCCAATCAGAAATTGATAGAAAAGCAATTAGTGAGAGACTTGAAAGTATTCTTTTAATTCTTGACAGATCGTATTGATGAAAATCTAAATTAGATTATTGAGAGTATTTAAATAACAGAATCACTTGAACGCTGTGCATGAAGACTAACGCCCTGTCTCCCTTTGGTTCTGGAAGAGTGGTCAAGGGTCCCCAATTGTCTTTTGTAAAGTGGGTCTTGGGGTGAAAATGGGAGGAAATCTGCAGATGATGGGAAAGGCGGGGTTTGGAATCCCTCAAGCCTGGATTTCTGACTCAGCCCTATGACTAACTGCTGTGCAACCTTGGGCAAGACACTTCACTTCTCTGAGCCTCAGTCTCTCCTGCTATAGAATCTGTAAATGCTTCTTACAGAGTTCTGGTAAAAATGGAATGAGGCCCCCTCTAGGGAATGGGCAGGACTTGATCACAGAGCTACATATCCATATCTGTATAGTAGGATTTCTCTGCCTCAGTGCTACTGACATTTGAGCTGGATAATTCTTTGCATGGGGTGGGGGGCTGTCCTGTGCATTGTAGGATGTTTAGCAGTATCTCTGGCCTCTACCCACTAAATGCCAGGAACACTCCCTCCCAGTTGTGACAACCAAATATGTCTCCAGACATTGCCAAATGTCCCCTGGTGACAAAACTTCCCCAACTGAGGACTGCTGGAATAGAGAGAGATGTGGAAGAATGCTCTCCAAAAGTGGATGATTTTTGTCTCTGGGTGGTGAGATTTGGGGGACCATTTTTGTTGTTCATTATAGCCTGTTCTGCATCTTTGAATGCAAAATCTACAAAAGTCCATACGTTAAGGTGGTGAGTAAGACACAAATGTGCAGTGTTTTATTTCATTATTATTTATTTTGTGAAACCATAGGCCAAGCAGCACTCTCTCTGTTCTCTACTCTGGCTCCTATGAGGAGATACTTGTTCAAACCTCTTTTGTGTGTGACTAGTTGTCTCATGGGAAGAACACCATCATTGTGGGCTTTCTGTCCCTCCTTCAGCTCTTTACTGCAGGAGAACATGGGGTGATTAGTACAAAGTCTTCCTCTACAGGGCAAGCAGAATGGAGCAGTCTTTGTGCAAAGACATTACAACTTCATGATTTTATTTCAAACGAGTAGACGTGCAATTTGTTAACAAAAATCGACCAAAGAAGCATGCATTAGGCAGTAATCCACCTGAGCTCCTAGGCTTGTGGCAAAAATCTCAAAGACCCCAAAAGTGTAGCATCATCATGTTTACATCACGGCTCTGAAACGAACATGAAATGTGCCATTGAGACTGATTTCTCCATTATCCCCTTGCGTTCTGATTTTTAAAAGATATCAAAATTCCATTTTTCCCAAAGAAAGGGAGCGCAGATTCACAGATTTCATTACCAACTTAAAACAAATTGAGCGAAAAATTAGGGAGAATGTTTTTTCATACGCAGCAAAGGCCTCTTTTTAAAACGAGCAAACATCTGTGCACTTAAGTACCTTCTGTTAAGGTCTAAGGAAGTCAGTTTCTGGAATATGTGTGAGTTCATTGACTCTGCCTCACTTTCAACTACTGAATAAGAAATGAAGAAGTCATCCTTCAGTTTTTTTAAAAAGTGTAAAAAAATGATACATCTGCCAAGAAAGTTTGGATGGGGCATTTAGATCTTATAATAAACAGATGCAGACTGCAGCATTGGGCTGGAATCGGGCCAGACGCTGGGGCAGCATTTGGATTTTCTGTTCTGAATTTTTATTTATTAACTTAGAAATGTCATCTAGTGCTCTTTTTCTAAGTATTAAAAGATATTTGTTCACGTTAAAACTCTGCTACTGTATTCAGTAGCCAGTAGGCACGTGAGGTTATGGAAACAGTAATTGCAATTAATAAAATCATATAAAAAATTCAGGCCCTCAGTCATATCTTGCATGACATATTTCAAGTGCTAATAACTACTTCCTACCATATTGGACAGCACTGCTCTACAGGGTTTGGAAAATAAAGACGTACATAAAGGAGAAATGATAAAGGGATCGTATACCTGTGGCCTGCATCTCAGAACCACTGTTGTTGGAATGTGATGGATTACCTCCTGATCTTTTTTTTATTTCTTTCCATATAAAAATTAAAAAGCTGTTTTAATTGGGCTATATATTATGTATAGTAAGTATTTTCTTTGGGTATCTCACTTTCCCTCTAAACTTATTTCATTTTTTTTTTATTTTAGAGAGAGAGAGAGTGAGCATGAGCAAGGGAGAGGAGCAGAGGGAGAGAAAGAGAGAATCTCAAGCAGGTGCCACGTGGAGCCCAAAGCAGGGCTCAATCCTAGGACGCCAGGAGCCAAAATCAAGAGTCAGATGCTCAACCGGCTGAGCCACCCAGGTGCCCCTCTGTCCAAACTTTTCACATGAGATTTTCCCCATCTTAAAATACATTCTTTGAAAACACATGCTTTATAAAATTTTCTGCTGCGGAGGGTAATTCTTATTGTAGGAAATTGAAGTAAAGGGAAAGCAAAACTCCCCCTAAATCTTACCACTCAGAGATCAACATCTTCAGTCTTTTGGTGAGCATTCTTTCAGATAGTTCTTTGGACATAAATACACAGATGGGCATATAAATAGTCAGCTTTATTAGGGATGTTTCCATGTCAGTGAATCTAGAGATGCATTATCCCTTTTATTAGCTACAGATTGTTTCAAGACACAGATGTCACATTTGACTCTTGTTGCTACATCTATCAATACCTCCTTGCCTTCTGCAGTGCTGTCCTCTTCGGGATTTTATTCCCCCTTCCTTTCTTTCTCCCTTTCCTCCTTCCCACTTCTCCCTCCTTCCATAAATGTTTTCTGTGCCTGGCACTCTGCTGGTGTCAGGGATAGAACAGTAAAGAGAATAGTTAAGTTCTTGCTTTTAAGGACTTTGTATCCCATTGGAGGAGGCAGAAAGGAGAATGGGCAAAGGGAAGAAATACTAACAAAGAACAGTTCATTACAGGTTGGGGGAAATGCTAGGAAGCAGGCAGCCTGGTGGGAGTGGGTGTGGATGGATTCAGTCCTCAGGCTTCGCCTTGCTTTCTGGCTGGTCCTGGGCAGTGGAGCAGGCAGGTGGCTGCCCCAGGAAAGGGACAGATAGATGGAAGTGGTGTCACTGGGTCTGGAGTGGTCAAAGGCACTGGACCCGGAGTCCAGATGCTGATGTTGCTCTAGACTGGAGTTCTCTTCCCCTGGAAGACATTGGACAATGTCTGGGGACATTTTTGGTTGTCCTAACTGGGGGGACAGGCTACTGGCATCTAGTGGGTAGAGGCCAGGGATGCTGTTCAGCCTCCTACTGTGTGCTGACAGTCCCCACAATAAAGAGTTATCTGGCTCAAAATGTCCATGGGACTGAGGTTGAGAAACCCTGCTCTGGAAGGCACCAGGACATAGGGTGGAGAGGGAGACTGAGTCTGGAGATGGGTGGGGAGTCTTCAGGAGGAGGGACGGTGATGAGGAGGGGACAAGAGAGCTTGAAGAAACAGCTCTACCTGGCCGGGGGAAGCCTGGTCCTGGCGTGGCCGCTAGCAGCTGTGAGGGTGCTTATTGAAGGTGCTTACCGAGGATTCAGATTCGGGCCCTAAGGTGTGTGTGCATGGGGGAGGGGAGAGGGCCCCAGGGCAAGTGGGGGTCTGGGGGACAGAGAAGTCAGGCAAGACAAAAGGCTTGGTTGCTGAGCTTTTGGTGAAATGGGGGTGGGTTTGTTTACATCAATAAGGGGCTCCTGAGGGCGCAAGAGAGGTCTGGGAGGGAGCAGTGTGATGAAAGTGGGTCAGGCTGGAGGAAGCCTGGAGCCGTGTGGTGGTGGCCCCTGGGGCAGTGACAGGTGTGGTCAATTAAGTTCCTCTGAGTCAGGAGGTCCTGGGTACAAATCCTGCCTCTGCCACAAACCAGCCGGGTAAGTTTGGGCAGTTGATTTGACCTTTTTGAGCATTAGGTTTCCTTCTTGGCAGGGTTGCCGCGAGGATGAAATACGATGGGGCATGGGGCGGTGCTCTGTAAACTATCAAGTGACGTCCCCGCGGGAAGTAGAGTGAGAAACAGCCCTTGAAAAAAGAGACAAGAGTTTTTGAGCAATGGACGCTGACCAGATGCAGCCTGTGAGGGGACGCGAAAGATACTTTGGATTTGAAATGTCACCAGAACAGGCTCTGCCTGTGGTATTTCCGTGCTCACTGCCCGAGGCTGAGTCAGGAGAACAGCTGATAGGACTTGAGACCTTCACACCCCTCCTGGAAGCAGAAGGGCAGTGAAAGCATGGCGAAGGAAGCTGGAGGAAGAGCCCGCTGAACAAGTGTCCTCTCTCACGCATGGCCCCTCTGTGCTACCGGACCCGGGTGATGGAGGGCTTGGGAGACAGCGACCATGGACTGCCCACCTGGGAGCTGGGCTCTTTCCTCATGTCATCTCACTTAATCTGTACCACAGTCTTGGGGGGGGGCACTTTTTAGCCCCATTTCACAGATGAGGAAGCTAACACCCAACGGATGAATTCGCCGGCCCCGCGTCACATGGCTCACAGATGGCGCTGCCAGAATTTAAACTCAGGCTCGTCTTTCCTATTTGAGGAAAGATTCTCTTCCGCTCATGTCTCCCCAGCTTCCTTCACGAAGTTGATGCTGGAGAAGATGTTAGTTTTGTTTTGTTTTTTAGATAGGAATAGCATAAGAGCTGTTTGGGACCCAGGCCTCAAAGGGCCAATGATTGTGGCCCAGTGGCCAGGGGTGACCTGAGTAGAGTCAGGTTGTAGCCAGATGGTAGCTGAGCCAGAGGCTCGATGCCTCCATCCCCTCCCCATCCCAGAAGGAACCACTTTCTCATTTCTATAACCGTGAATTCGTATTCCAAGTGGGGTTTTGTAAGGGTGACCAACATGTTCTGGTTTGCCTGAGATTTTTCTAGTTTTAGCACTGAAAATCCTGGCAAACTAGAGCAGTTGGTCACCCCAGTCAAGCCTCATGCTCCAAACAGGTCCCTTCCTCTGCTTCACAGAACCCATGGCCTCTAACAAGGGGAGCTTTGGTCCCCAGTAGCCATCTCCCTTGGTACTGAAGGCAGGAGTTAGGTGTTTCTGGTTCTCCTGACCCTCAGTACCATCAGACACCATCAACACTCAAGGTTTTATTTATAAGTAGGACGATGAAGAGAAGGAACAGGTGGTAGTTGACAGTGGGTAATGCGGAGACTCATTACTCCAAGTGGGGTCCGTGGACCAGGCACACCCATAGCACTGGGATCTTGATAGAAATGCAACATCCCCAGCACTGCCTCCTGTCCCTGCCTTCCCTCCTTCCAGACCTACTGACTCAAGATCTACATTTAACAGGCTCCCCATGTGATCTGTGTGCCCACTGGGGTTTTACTTCTCCCATCAACGATGATCATGCTCCCTCTTTCCATCCTCAAGCTGAGACCCTCCCCTCAGACCAACCAGAGAGTGGTCTCAGAGAGCTGTTGCTAGACTCACAGCCCTTGCCTATGGAAGGTTCTTCATTTCATCATGCTTAGGTTCTGATAAATTATTGAACCAGGTGAAAGTTTCCTTCCATCTCCCTGAAGTAGATTGGGCGAAGCATCCAGTACATTAAACCCTCTCCCATTTCACTCAAACCCAAGGTCATCTCTCGTCCGGATGGAGGGAGGGCGATTTTAGCCTGTATTGAATGCGTTCCTCCGTTCTCCCTTAAGGATGGAGCTCTGCACTCACACCCAGCTTCAGGCCATGAATTATTGAAATCTGAGAAACTTGTATTTGGTCAGTCACGTAGGCTTGGGGTGTGGGGAGAGAGCAGGGCCTCAGAATAGTGCTTTATTATTTGAGAAGTTAAAACAAAATAAAAATACAAAAGTAGTAAATTGGCACGCTCGCTGCTGGGATAATAACTGTGAACATCTTGTTATATTTACTTCAAGTATATTTTTAATAAAAGATAAAACATTACAAAGTTGAAGTGCCCTTTGATTGACATCCTCAGATTTTATCCTTTACCCCTTTCCCAGAATCAATCGCTATCATGGCTTTCATGAATAGCTGTGTTTCCTTCTGGGCAAGCCTTTTAAAAGAAATTGTTTTGAAACCTTTGTATTTTTATATACATATGTATTACATTATAAATAATAGATACATGGGGTTGTTTTGTGGAAATGCATTTCAATATGTACATAAATTTGCTCTGGGTCTCTTTACACCTGGCTTTTTCACATAAGGCCACTTTTGACCTCTATTCTTGTTGATAAATTTATCTCTAATCCATTTGTTCGAACTGCTGCAAGGTATTCTGTCATGTGGATAGGCCATGTTTTGTTTCTCATTTTCGCCTTGTTGCATATTTAGATTGTTTCCAATTTTTCACCATAACAAACAGTGCTGCAATAAGCATCCGTGCCCTGGATCTCGTCCGGCACACGTGGTGGTGTTTCTCTGGGGCATGTCACAAGCCATGGAATCATTATGTTGTACAGTTCGTGCACTTTCAATTCTACGAGGTATTGCCAATTGCTCTCCAAAGTCGCTCTAACGATTTACATTCCCAACAGCGGTCTAGGGGAGTCCAATTTTCTCCACATCCTCTCCAATGCTTGATATTGTCAGAATTTTTTACTGTTGCTAGCTCCGTGGGAGAAAAATGGTATACCTCTGCGGTTTTAACTTGTCAATAGTTCCCTTTTGGTTGGAGGGAGCCCTGGCAGGGTAGGATGAGGGCTGAGCTGAGATCAGTAGGCTTAGATTCTTATCTAGCTCTGCTGTTAACTTGAATTTGAGCTTGGGTGAGTCCCTTTCTTTTTCTGGTCATCTATGAGGTGGTTGGGCTGGGTGGTGTGTAAGAAGGATGTCACAAAGTGGGCAGGACCCTTCTGATCCATGGTATATGAAGTTTTGAAATGACAAGACTTGCACAGGAAGGTTACACTTGGCACCTGTACTGGATCCTGGGGTTACGTCACAGTAAATGATTCTTGAATTACTGACAAGGCTGCAACATGGAATCAGAAGAAGCAAGTTTCCATCGGGGCTCTAACGTTAATCTACAGCGTAGTTGTGGATGGATGACAGCTATTGGCAGTCTGCTAGGGCTCTGGAATGGAGGTCTAGCTGCTTCAAAGGCAAGGAGACCCACTGCTGGGAGCCCAGGTGGAAGGTCATGTTTCAGACAGCAACCCAGCCCTGGACCAGCTGTAAGACCTGGGCTCCAAGAGCAGCTCTGGCCAAGTGAATTTCCTGAGGCTGACTCTGTTTGCTCTTGGCTTTGGCTTAAATGGTTTTTGAGAAGTAGAGGAAGTGGCTTCACCTGAGATTGAGCTCATCTGGCTGCTTCGGGATTGGCATGCATTGGGCTTAGGCACCTGGAGAGCTGATGGGTAGGAGTATAGGGTTGCCAGATTTAGCAAATAAAAATCATTCTATTTGTATGGGACACAACTGCTAAAAAGTTACCCATTGTTTATTAGAAATTCAAATATAAACTGTATCCTATGTTTTATCCGACAACCCTAGGTAGGAGATGACAAGTCCCTCAATATAAGAAATAACTGAAGATAAGATAGTCTAATTTCACAAGTAGTGAGCATCTTGCTGCTGGAGATATATAAACACAGCTCAGATAAATCATGAGTGGAAATGCTGTGTGTGTGTGATATAGTCTTGTGGCCGCTGCTTACATGCCTCCAAGGTGTTCAGTGCTGCCTGAAACAGCTGTGGACATCTTGGAGGGTAAGAAAAGGAGAATATTGCCCGAGCCTCCATGTGTCTTTCAAGGACTGTCCTCAGTGAAGCACTGTGCCACCATGGTTCTCAGAGTGAGATCCCTGGACCGGCAGCATGAGCACCATCTGAGTTTAGAAGTGCAAACTCTCGAGTCCTACCCCAGACCCACTGAATTGGAAACTCTGAGGGTGGGCTCCAGCAATCTGTGACTTGAGCCCCCCCCCCAGAGGGTTCTGATGCATGGTCAAGTTTGAGAATCAGGGGGCAGATCATTGGATTAGAAAGCTGACTTGAGATCCCAAAACCACTGCTTTGAGCTCCCCTTCTCTGGGGGGGAGGGAAACTGGAAATTGAATTGGGATGAGAGTGTGGGAAGGAAGAGGTGACTGTTGCCCTGTGGGGGTGTGTCCAGCACAGAAGTGAGGGCCCTCCTTCCAGTTTCCTCACATGGCTGAGAGAGAGAGAGAGAGAGAGAGAGAGAGAGAGAGAGAGAGAGAAAGAGAGAATACACGCAAGTGAGCCAAGGAAACTTGGTGATTGTTGTTAAATAATTGCATTTTTTAATGAAAGGCTTTTTAAGCATCTATTTGGAATCAAGGAGAAAGACTCAGTTTATGGCTTCAAGGACCTCACAGTCAAATGGAGGAGGCAGATAGCTATAAAACAGGTGGAAACACAGTTAGCTGTGTGTGCTGAGAACAAGGGTGGATAACGTGGAAGAGGAAGGATTCATTTTGACTGGGCAGGAGGTTGTGGGGGGTGGCATGGTGCTTCAGAGGGGACAGCTTGGAAAGACCTTCTCAGCCACAGATATAGATTGCATGTCGAGACAGGGAGCAGCTGGGGTGCTCGGTCAGTAGTCTGCCTCTTCTCACCATCTGAGATGTCCACAGGCTGTCTTGAGCAGCAGTGAGCGCCCTGTCCTTGGAAGCATGCAAACAGAGGTTCATGACCACACTAGCGCCGGATGGAAGGGTGGTCTGTGTGACCTTCTGGGATGAGTCCCTCTTAGGATTGTTTAGCTTCTCCTGGGGTCAGCTGTGGGTAGCCTGGGACCTCTAGTGCTGGTCCTCTCCCTGCACCCCAGTCCTGCTAAAGACCTGTCTTCTACACAGTACTCACTACTGAGCAGAAAAGAGTGGCTTTAGGGGCCAGGTATTAAACAAATGAAAGACAACAAGGGGCAAGGTGGAAATATCCAGGCTGCACCCTATGTGTTCATGAAATGTGCTTTTGTAAAAAACAGCTTTATTCTACTTATCTGCCTCTATTGAAGGGTTCATGGATTTTCCAGATCACCTTGTACTTAGCCCATGGGTTGTGTTTGGCATCTCTGTGAAAAGCTTTGTGGGAGCTTGCTGCTCACAGTTCTGTCCTCTGGCTAAGCTACAGAGCCAACCATCCCTGTGAAACTTTCTCTGGGGTGGGGGCTGGGGGCTGCTGGGTTTCCGGGGGCCTGGTGAACACTGAGGCCATTTCTATGTAACTTTACAATTGCCCTAATTGTGAGCTGAATTGCTTCTCTGGAAGCTGACTGCTCGGCGTCGGGAAACATGGTCACACTGTTTGCTGTCTTCACAGTCTCCATTTTGGTAACAGAATGTTGGCGCTATTGAATTTGGCTGCATAATTTTGTCCAGGTTGTTAACAGCCTCATAAACATCTACCTTGCTTTTTCTCCCTGATATTTCCGGTCCATTGTCACGACCAAATGCATGAAATCTTCACTATTATGACTGCCAACCCTAGGAATATTTGTACTACCCTCACGGCAAGTACAAAATACTTCCGCATACAATACCTAAGCTTCTGAGTGCATCAATGTTTTTATCTGTAAAATGGGAGTAATGACAGTTTCTAGTTAGTGAGTTAATACATGTCAAGCTCTTAGAACAATGACAGACACTCAATAAGTGTGAACTATTTTCACTTAAAAAATTTTTTTAATGTTTATTTTTGAGAGCGAGAGAGAGAGAGAGAGAGAGAGAGACAGAGCATGAGCGTGGGAGGGGCAGAGAGAGAGGGAGACACAAATCCAAAGCAGGCTCCAGGCTCTGAGCTGTCAGCACAGAGCCTGATGCAGGGCCCGAACTCACAGACTGTGAGATCATGACCCGAGCCGAAGTCAGGCTCTTAACAGACTGAGCCACTTAGGTGCCCCCTGTTTTCACTTTTTGAAGTAGGAAATCCCCCAAAGAAGGGAAAGGGCTCCAGTCAGAGCATATGGGGAAGGGCGCTGCCCTGGGCACAGGCAGTAACGGGGAGCATTATCTGTAGTGAATATAAAAACTATAATGGTGGAGTGCCTGGGTGGCTCCGTCAGTTAAGTGACCAACTCTTGATCTCAGCTCAGGTCTTGATCTCAGGGTCGTGAGTTCAAGCCCCGTGATGGGCCCCATGCTGGGCGTGAAGCCTACTTAAAAAACAAACAAAAACTGTAATGGATTCTATGCCATATCATTGGTGAAACACTCTTTTACCCTGAGATATTCGGTTGATCAACTATCTCATTGGCTGTGGTCACTGCTGAGTTCTCATAATAAGTTTCAAATTAGCATATTTCAGTCATTTACACTTTCACAAACATTGTGTTTTTCATGGAAGCTAATTCAAACAAGTCCATGTCAGGCCTCTACATACATGGGCTCAGCTACATGTGTCCATCTTGAAGGTAAGTTCCTTAAAGATCCAGAATCATCCAAGTTTGCTTTGGGCCCTGTTCGGGTCTTTGATGCCTGCATTATGCATATTTCTGTATTTCCACAGCCAATTCAATATCAGCAGTGATAGCCCAGTAACTAAATGATGAAGGAGCCCTTGAACAACTTTGATCCCATCATTCTGCGCGACCACTGGGAGCTTTTATTTGTGTTTAAGATTTAGAATCGCGAAACAGGGCATGGGAAAGTTTTTGCTTGGCAAGTAAAAATTTTAATTCCTACAGTAAGTATTTTATTGACTCTGAATAACATATGTAAGATAAAAAATTTTCCTTTATATATAAGTTGATAATTATTAGTCATTTTAAAACTAAGGGCCAGGGACATCTGGGTGGCTCAGTTGGTTATGCGTCCAACTCTTGGTTTCAGCTCAGGTCATGATCTCATGGTTCTTGAGTTTGAGCCCTGCATCGGGCTCTGCACTGACAGAGCCTGCTTGGGATTCTCTCTCTCCCTCTCTCTGCCCCTCCCCTGCTTGTGCTGTCTCTATCTCTCTCAAAATAAATAAAACATTAAAAAAAAAAAACTAAGGGATGAATCAGGAAAGTAAAGATTATTAGTAGTTATTACCAGAAATGATTTTGCTGTAGAGTAGAGAGGGTGGGTTAAAAAATGATCTCTCCTACGTGGTTCTATTGACTGTATAGTAGGCTCTGGTGGGTCCCTTGTGCACAATACCTCATTTAATACATAGGTTGTCCCCGGGGAGGGAGGGCTTATTATTCCTGGTTTGTGTTTTGAGTTGATCCAATTCTGCTAATGATAGAAAACTCTAAAACATTGCTTATTCTTACATTGAAATTCACTCTCATTTTGTTTCTTCCCCATAAAATGCTTTATTACAAATGTAACTCGAAAGCCTCTCTCTAGTGCTGTGAAATGAGATCGCCCCTCCTGCAGAAAATTAAATCATTCTGGCATCAGCCCCTTTTGGGCCTCTTGCTGGTAATAAAGCCCCTCTAAAGTGTCCCCTCAGTTATTTCAGAAGGCTACTCTTCTGCTGCCATCTTGCATGTGTGGGGAGGGGTGTGGCAGGCCCCCCTGTCACTGTGGCCACGCTGCTCCCAGAGACCCCCATGAGAAACCTGCTCTGGGGGCATGGATGTCTTTGTGGCTGATGTCTGCTAATCCCCCTTCTTCCCTCCTGGGCCCCCTCCCCCTCCCCACCTTGGCTGAGGACATGGGGCTGAGGTTACCATGAGAAGCAGGTGCTCTTGCAGCCCACAGACCCAAGTGGCACCTTAGAGATAGCGAAGAGTTTCTGGCTGGCCCCCCGCAGGGCAGGGTCAGCTCAGCCCCAGCAGCTGCCACTTCTAGGTGTCCATATGGCTTGGAATGCCAGCCAGATTTCCTCCTTGACCTTAGCAGGCGAGGGCTGTCTTTGGTGGTCCAGTTCAAGACCCCCTCATTTCTTGCCCTGGGATCATGCTAGAGACACCTCTGCCCTTCAGGGAACCACCCCCCCCATGCCCCTCCCAACGCACAGGGATTTGCTCTGGCCCCCAGCTCTGATGACAATCACAACAGCATTTAGTATGTTGCTTAAAGTCTGCCCTGTTCTGTCTTAAATACCACATCATACACAGGGGCATCCAGTCCTCTAGCCTCCTGATGTGCCCTGCCTGGTCTTATCCCCAGTCCTCCTTTCCTGGGCTCCTGCTGCCTCCCTGGGGTGCAGGACCCTTTTCCTGCTGGATCTGTCCAGTCCTCCCCCTCTTAGTCCCAGGGGAAGTTATCTTCATGGCTGGTGGGGAGGAGAAGGACATTTGGGCCAGGCTCCTCTCAAACATTTTGTTTCAGTCCCCAAGGGCCAGACTTGTGGAGCCCCAAACCAGGCAGGGGTCTTTGTTTCTGCTCACTGGAAGGATGTTCTGCGTCCTCCAGGCAGTGAGCTCAGGTGGGTGGCTTGTTTCAGGGCTGGGGAAGGAAGTGGAGAAAGCAAGAGAGTAAACCACGAGGAGCAGCAGTTTTGTTTCACTCAATTGAAAACCTATCGATTGACCAAACATTTAACTGTTTGACAAGTATTTTTAAACAACTACTTTGTGTGAAACACTCTTAGGTGTGATGAAGTGTGCAAAGAAATGTAATATAATTCCATCAAATGAGGCAAAGGAGACAAATTCCCGCCACGCGCCAAGGGTCCTGCTAGGCTCTGAGACACAGCGGTGAGCAACATCTCAGAAACGGCATCCTGCAGAGTCCAGGGGAGCTTCTGATAATAGCTGCATCCCATTCCTCACAGCCTGTGGGCTCATCTCAAGGTTTCTTTAAGTCTATAAAGTGTATTCGTGTCCTACGCTGTGCAAATTACCATAAACTCAGTGGCTTAAGGCAATGTAAATGCATCATCTTGCGGTTCTGGAGGCCAGAAGTCTGAAATGGGTCTCACTGGCCTAAAACCAAGGTGACAGGACGTTGTAGGGGAGATCTTTTCCTCTGGCCTTTTCCAACTGCTAGAGGCTCCTTGGCTCCAGCCCCTTCCTCTACCTTCAAAGCCACCAGGATAGCATCTTTGTCTTTCTGATTCTGACCCCTGATCCACCTGCCTCCCTCTTTCACTTGTAAGAACTCTTGTAAGAACTCCGGGCCCATCTGGACAATCCAGGACAGTCTTCCATCTCATGACCCTGAACTTAGTCACATCTGCAAAGTCCCTCTTGCCATGTAAGGTCACATATTCACAGGGATTCTGGGGATTAGGACCAGACAGCTTTGGGCGCCATTATTCTGCCCTCTGTATGTCACAAGGGCATTGGAAGGATGTGTGTGAGGGGACGTGTGTGTGGGCACACATCTGACACATCCTATTGTGAGTTTCTCTTCCCACCCGAGGGTCTAATCCTAAGGAGGAGCATGTTTCCTGGTGGGGGTCCCCTTGGAGAACATAGTTAGGTGGGCCAGAAGGTGGCCCTGATCCAAATCCAGCCACCCTGTGCAGGGGCTGCCGGTGCCCTCCCTCTCCCCCTGACCCCACTGTGCCCCAGAAGTCACCTGCCATTTCAGTGGGAGATTTCTGCATACAGGATGGTTTCCTACTGCAAACACCAGTGTCTCTCTGCCCGAGGTCTTTCTCTGGCTACAGAAGGGCACTCAGCTTCTGGTAGTACAGGCTGGAAATGCTGGGGAGTTGACCCCAAGAGTAACCCACAACCAAGAAGGGATGGGAGTTGGTGGATATATCAGTGTCCTGGTAGCTGTAACAAATTATCACTAATTGGGTGCCTTAAAACATAGACATTTCTTCCCTCACAGTTCTGGAGGCCAGAAGTCTGAAATCAAGGTATCACAGGGCCCTGCTCCCTCTGAAGGCTCTGGGGGGAATCCTTCCTTAACTCTTCCAGCTTCTGGTGGCTCTTAGTGTTCCTTGGCTCATGGCTGCATCCTTTCAACCTCTGCCTCTGACATCACATCATCTTTTCTTTTCCTCCCTGTGCATCTCTTATAAGGACACTTGTCTTTCGATTTAGGGCCCCGTGGGTAAGCCAGGATGATCTCATCTCAAGATGTTTAATTATATTGACAAAGACCCTTTTTCCAGTTAAGTTCACACTAACAGATTGCAGGGGTTACAATGTGGACATATCTTTTTGAGGGTCACCATTCAGTCACTTCAGTGAATGAACACCTGGCTTTCTCACCCCTTGGGGACACTTCTAGGGTGTGCTCTACATGGTCTCCTAAAGAGTTCCAAGTGGCATTAAACCCGGCCTGTCCAGTGACCTACCCACTTAGGAATGCAGACTTTATTGGCTGTCTTCACTCCCCTGTCTCACTCCCTGACTCTTCCACTTTACTTCCTCAGATCACTTCCCAAACTGCCTGCCTGCACATAAATCCTTGTCTCCGGGTCTGCTCTGGGGAAACCCAAATTAAGACAAAGCCCCTTGTTTCTAAGGCCCTTGCACGCAGCTGGAAGTCACGTCTCAGCTGGCTCCCAGGCATGGTTTGCCTTGTGCTGCACACTCCTGGTGGATCTTCATCTTAGGTGCTCCCTGGTCAGTCCTCCTCCTCCCTGGTTTGTCCCCTCCCCCATCACTTTGCCCTTGTGATTGCACAGCCTCATCTCTATCTCTCAGAGACTCCCGGTTGGTGGCTGGCATGCAGCCTCAGCAGAGGGGAAGTAATTGCAAAGGTACCTGCTGCCTTAGATAGTGGAGAAAGTATCACAGTCAGCATGTGGCTTAATTGGATTAAAGAAAAAAGCCCTGCTCCTATCTCCACAGTAACTCATCGCCCTTGATGGGATGCAGATAGAGCTCATCACAGTAGCAAGAGTCTCTGCCAAGATACTTGCTGGCCTGGCTTTAGGAAGCTTCTGGACAGGGAAGGAGCTGAGTTCTTGGGCCTTTGCCCAGAGCTCAGAGACATAAGCAGGCACAAGGCCTAGACGTGAAGAAAAGAAGCTGTTTGGGGAATGGAGAGACAAAACCCAGGTTTTGCCCTGGGTTGGAAAGCACGACCCAGGAAGAAGGTCTGACTGAGACAGTCCTGTGCTCAGGGCCAGGAGGATGGGAGAGTTGGAAAAGAAGGATCAGAGGTGATGGAGATGGGCTCTCGCTGCCCCCAGGGAGGAGGAGGAGTTGACCATCTGATAGGTGTCAGTCCGTGAAGTGATCAGATCATGCACTTGTGCAGGAGATCACATGGGTTGTATACATAAGTCACCCCTTCCTTCCTGAGGGGGTGCTCCCAGGCCAGCGTGTCCTCTTGGCCAGCCCACTGCTCCTGGAACTCCAGCAGTCATGAGCCTGAACTCTGGGCTCCAGCCTTGGGTCCTTGGAGTTCTGTGCTGTGTGGATGGGGCATGGGGCCTAGCTCCCCGCAGCAGAATGTAGTGTGTCCTGTTTGGTGACTCTTCTCTGGCGAGGCCTCCCTGAGGAATCCTGTGGAGAGGCACAAGTCAGGAATTCGTGGGTGTCCAAATGTAGTAATGTAATCAAGACCCTAGTTCTTTCCCACTGTAAAGGTAATAACCTTGATGCTCCTTCTGCATCTACGAGTTGGGGGTCAGTAGGGGGCTGTAGGGCTAGTGAAGCCCCAGGGCACAGCCATGCGCCAGGCACATCTTTTGCTTCAGAAATACATTCAGCAGTGACTGATCTTGCATTTCCTATTTGCGTAAGGCCCTGCGTCACAGAATAAGGCAGAATAACTCTATTTTCAGTCCACTAGTAAAGAATTTTCGGTCCTATTAGTACTTGAGCTGTATG
Organism: Lynx canadensis; assembly: GCF_007474595.2. Taxonomy (NCBI): domain Eukaryota; kingdom Metazoa; phylum Chordata; class Mammalia; order Carnivora; family Felidae; genus Lynx; species Lynx canadensis. The sequence continues at coordinate 16,654,039 of NC_044305.1, forward strand.
AATTGACCTTCAGTCACGTCACTGCTGTGCATTCCTACTTCCTGGTTTGTCTTGGGACTGCCTGCGCAGGAAGCTCCCTCCTCTGTCACACCCCAGAAGCTTATGTTTCTCGGAGACACTTTCTCTCCATGTGGTTGGAGGGGTAATAGGAGCCAGATTGAACATAGTCTTGACCTAAGGCAGGGGAAGTTAAGAGCAATAGACTTCCTCAGGGGGGTGCCGGAGATTCATGGACGGCTGCTGAGCTGGGGGAGCACCCTGTCGGAGCCATGCATTGGAATGTGAAAGAAGAGACACATGTGCAAATACAACAGGACTTGATGGGGACAGGAACTCAATATATCTGAAGCTGAATGTTTAATCTGAAGGTCTTATGTGTACTGGTCCCTCTGCCTAGACCATGTGTCCCTTCTGAGATATCACTTCTCAGAGAGTTCTTCCTTGATTCCCCTTCATATCTATGTTTGTTTCCCATGTTACACCCTCTCATGGCTTCCTCTGTTTTTTTTTTTCCTCCATAGATTTTACTACAATTTTGAAAGTTTTAACTTGTCTTCCTAATCAGACTTTAAATTCTTTGGGGGGGGGTCAGGATCCATGTTTTACTCATTTCTGTGTGATGCCAAAGAAACATTGCACTGGATGGAGTTAAACAGGTGAGGGAGACTTTATGTAAGACTACTGCAGTAGGGGAGAGAGACTGACCTCTCAAGTCTACTGAAACAAAAGGCAAGGGTTTTCAAGCTAATGGAAAAGTAACGGAGGGCACTGGTTTATTTGTATTGGCTCATTGGTATTTGTTAAAGTTAGGCTCCTACTGTCCCAGAGACTGGGAGAGAAGGTATTATCTTTCTTAATGATTACATTTCTCAAGGATGGCACCCAGGTCCTTGAATAAGACATATCAGGGTTGTAAAACTGGCAAGAGGCTGGGAGAAGATTTATATCTCAAAGGGGCAGAGAAAGAACTTACAATTGCAAGATTTCTAAAGTAAACACTCTAAGAAAAGAGAAGTCAGGGGCCTATGGTCAGGAAGGGACTATCTAGGGTATAGTCAAGCTTAGGGGAACATTGAGGTATCTTGGTCAATGACCTCCCACCCATGCTACCTTCTTCCCCTACAGGGCCTGGCACAGAACCCAGCAGATAATAGATGCGTTCATTTTAAATTTAACTTGAACATTTGTCTGTCCATTTGGTTAATCTCCATTTTCTTCTCTAGACTGTGAGCTCCATGAAGAGAAAGGCCATGCCTGTCTTGTTCATTAGTATAAATCCAGCAGTAATAGGCTCCACCTATTACAAGCAATAGGTGCTTGTGGAAAGAGTGAATGATGGATGTGTGGGTGAAGCGAGACAAGCAGCAAGGCTGACTTCCAGGTTTTTGGAATGCCTGGAATGTAGACATCATAATGATGGGCTGAGGGCAGAGCGGCTGTTTGATCAGGACCCTCCTGCTGACTTTCCAGGGAGGAGAAGCCTCACGGTGTTCCGTGTCTGAGTTGGAGGTGATGGAGGGCGCACAGCTAGAGCCTGGGGAGATGGCTGGACATGTTCCTTACCCCTTGTTTGATTTCTAACAACTGACAATGATCCTGGGGAAGTGACAACGTATGACCTTTTGAGTTTATTTAGAAGACAGAGCTGCGTGGAGGTGAGGACCCCCTTCCAGGCCACCCCACCAGCAGATGGATGTTGGTGAACGTAATGACTTTCGGGGTCAAAAAGCAGTGCAATCAGTTCCTTCAGCAGCAGTGAGCACTGAATAGTTTTATTGAGTGCCTGAGGGTGATTTGTTCCATGGGAGTCATTTTCCAGTCAACCGCAGGTCCTGGGGGTGGTGGTTTGAAGGAGCATTCCACGCATTTGTGATGAAGACTGGAGAGCTTTGTTAATTAACTCAACAAACATTCATTGAGCACCTACTGTGTGTTGGGTTGTGCACCAGGCCATCAGGAGGTGGGGGGGGGGGAGAACCTATGGAGGGGTGCCTGTGTGGCTTACTTGGTTGAGCATCCGACCCTTGATTTTGGCTCAGGTCATGGTCCCATGGTGGTGGGATCAAGGATCGAGTCCTGTATTGGGCTTGTGCTAAGTGTGGAGACTGCTTGGGATTCTCTCTCCCTCTCTCCCAAATTAAAACAAAACAAAACAAAATAAAACAAAACAAAACAAAAAACATGGATTGTTAAAAGGGATAAACAGAACTGCCCCTAATCTCATACTCATCACTGCAGGTGCTCCAGTGAGGGGCCTGATGAAGAAGGCTTTAAACTAGGGCCTGGGAAGATGATGGGTGGGAGTTGGGGTGTGTGTGGACAGTTGGAATGGGGATGGGGAGTTGGCATAGATGGACATTCAGTGTCACTGACAAAGATTCTCTCTTTGACCAAGCTCCAGCCAACCTCTTCTGAATCTTCTTCTTGACTAAGCTTCAACGTTGGCCTGTAAAGATTTGAACAAACATTAACATAATTTCTAATGGCTGAAGGCAACATCCCTAGGATGACCCCAGACCTGTTAACGTCCCTGCCTGAGAAAAATCAAGGCTCCCAAATGAATTTGCTGTTTGTTCCAGCCAACACCTGGAACAAGATAGGGATCCTGACTCCCAGCCTGTGCGGGAGGGTAGGGGCCTGACTTTGGTAGGCACCAGTTAGCAAATCCATGTGGGTTTCATGTGGACCAACATCCCCTTCCCACTTTTTGTAATTTTTCATGAGTATTTCCCCTCCCTCTTTCCCCATTCTCCCTTTATGATGCCCAGTCACCTCTGCACAATCAGAATCAAGCTCAGCACTTCCCCTACGGTCAGTGGGTACTGAATAAAATCTGTTTTCACTGCTATAATGAATTGCTGGCTGTGTTTATCTTTACCAGTTCTCCATGGAAAAATAAAAGCAGAAAGGTGATCTCCAAAATTGTTCAAAAATTACTGGTCAGGAAGAGACCTTCTGGGATTTGATCCATCAGGGGAAATAATGAGAAAAGGAGCAGTAGAGAAGAGGGAGAGCCAGGACATATAGGGCCTTGAAGGGTTCAAGCAAGGAGTTGGGGGCTTTATTCTAAGTCCCATGGGAAGTACAAGCTTTTAGGCTGAAGAGTCATAGATTAGAACAATACCTTGCACAATGTAAGCATTCACTATTAATTGTTAGAATTATTATTTACAGTTCGAAAGAGCAATTCCTCCAGCTGTGGTATGGAGAGAGGAAGTGTGGGGAGCCAAGGTGAGTATGGGACAACAGGTGGGAGTCTACTGCAATATTCCGGGCCAGAGATGGTGGTTATCTTGCTTGGCTCAGTGGTCATGGGGATGGAGAGAAGCGATTGAGTCCAGGGGAGATTTAGGAGGTCACATTGGCAGGACTTGGTGAATGGCTGGAAGTGGTGGGGGCAGGGGAGGGAAAGAGGAAAAGCAAGGATAATGTCTATGTTTCTAGCTTGGGAGGATAAGTGGATGATGGGGCTGTTTCCAAGTTCGGGAGTGAGTTTGTGTGTGGGTGGGGGCAGATGGGGAGGTCACTTTATCAGATTAAAAAAAATTTTTTTTAATGTTTATTTTTATTTTTGAGAGAGAGAGAGAGAGAGAGAGAGAGAGAGAGAGAGAGAGAGAGAGAGAGCGCTTATGAGCGGGGGAGGGGCAGAGAGAGAAGCAGACACAGAATCTGAAGCAGGCTCCAGGCTCCAAGCTGCAGCACAGAGCCTGATGCGGGGCTTGAACTCACAAACCGCGAGATCATGACCTGAGCTGAAGTTGGACGCTCAACCGACCGAGCCACCCAGGTGCCCCAATGTTTATTTATTTTTGAGACAGAGAGAGACAGAGCATGAGCAGGGGAGGGGCAGAGAGAGGGGGAGACCCAGAATCCCAAGCAGGCTCCAGGCTCTGAGCTGTCAGCACAGAGCCCAATGTGGGGCTAGAACTCATGAACTGTGAGATCATGACCTGAGCCTAAATCAAATGCTTAACTGACTGAGCCACCAGGGCGCCCCTAAATATGTAGATTCTTATTCCAAGCTATCTAGAAACTGGTCCTCTGCTTAGTTTTATATCATATTGGTGGAGTTAACTGCAATCTTCCAATAGTTGTGATCGCTGCAATTATGTTTGCAGCACGGGGGTGGGATACAACTGTAAACAACTTGTGAGCTACCAGTTCCACATGTCACCCACTTGGGGCTTATTAGTTTGTTAGAAATGGGCAATTACTGAACATCAGCTATGTGCCAGGCCTCATGCAGGGTACTTGATGCATGTAATCTCATTTAATCTTTATGATAAAAAACCCTATGAGATAGGGCTGGTTAGACCCATTTCATAGATGAGGAGGTACTTGGTGATTTGCTTTGGTTGAAATAGCTTGCAGTTAGCAGAGCCAAGCTGTAACCCATTTTCTTCCCTCAACCTTAGCTGGTGCCTAGTAGGTAGAAATCACAAGAACAACTTTAGCTCAAGCATTTGGTTCACATTTGCATTCAATATTTATTGAAGTTCCTAGGCCCATCCAGTACTTACTGTCGGGGCTTAATAAGTTCTAAACAATAATGATTTTTCCCTGGATGAGTATAGATGCTTCTGTCAGCTGAGGCTGATTTCCACCTAATTTGCAGGGAATTTGTGCGGCACAATGATGAGCTAAATATTTATGCAGAAAGGATGTATGTACAAATCACATTTCCATAAGAAACACAAGGCAAATGAGAGTTTCCCACAAAAAAGTTTATTGATGGGAAAAGATGCTTTAGAGAATCAAACATTAGCCAGGATTAACCAGCATTATCCAAGAGTTAGCCATATTTAGGCAATTTTAGCATTTATGCTAGAGAAGTGTTTTTATTAAGTGTTGCCAAGGATTACTGGAGGAGAAATTATTTTTGCTCCTCATAGTTGAGGTAAAAAACTTGGGAATATCTCTTAATGACCAAGCCATTTTAGTGGGTGACCACGGGCAAGCTGTCACCTCTCAGTTTCTTCCTTCCTTCCCTCCTTCCTCCCCTCCCTCACTCCCTACTTCCTTCCTTCCTTCCTTCCTTCCTTCCTTCCTTCCTTCCTTCCTTCCTTCCTTCCTTCCATGTTTATTTACTTATTTTGAGAGAGAGAGAGAGGGAAGACACAGGGCTTGAACCCACTAACAAGGAGATCATGACCTGAGCAGAAACCAAGGGTCAGATGTTAACCAAATGAGCCACCCAGGCACCCCTGAGTCTGTTTCTTTTTTTAAAAAAAAAATATTTTTAATGTTTATTTATTTTTGAGACAGAGAGAGACAGAGCATGAGCAGAGGAGGGGAGAGAGGGAGAGAGAGAGATAGAGAGAGAGAGAGAGAGAGAGAGAGAGAGAGAGAGAGAGAGAATCCGAAGAAGGCTCCAGGCTCTGAGCTGTCAGCACAGAGCCTGACGCAGGGCTCGAACTCATGAGCTGTGAGACCTTGACCTGAGCTGAAGTCGGACACCCAACCGACTGAGCCACCCAGGTGCCCCTTTTTCATTTATTTAATTTATTTTTTTAAACCTGAGTCTCAGTTTCTTAAGCCGCCATCTACTGGATAAGATTGGATGTTCCCCAAGCCTTGCCCACCCTGTTTTGTAATTTCTGTGTGCTACAACTGTGCCTGTCTTTTTATTTATACTGAGGGGCGGGCTGTTGACCTCAGACCACCAACCTTCCTGTTGAGGAAAAAGAGTCAGCATTTAGGCTATCTACTATGTGCCAAGCACCTGCTAGGTGCTTTATGTCAGTCAACTCATCACCCCTCACAGCATAGGTTTTATTTCATTTTATAGCTAAGAACAAATAATTTGCAAATTGAGAAGCAGCTGCTACTTTTGGGGCCATGCTCTAGTCCTTTCACCCCTATCTAAGTTCAACAGAATTTTTTAAGTGGTTTCCCAAATAGGTACCAAGGGGCAAAGAGCATAGGGCTTGGAGTCATATAGGCCTGCGTTTGAATTCTGCCTCCCCAAGGTACTAACTGCATACTGGGGTGAGTCCTGTCATTCCTCATGTGCACACACTTACCTTATGATCTCCACAGAACAGGGCTATTGTGTGCCTTCTCTGGGAAGCTGTCTGGCTCTGTGGTCCCAGTCTGGATGGTTGGTCATTCTAGGCTTCCCTCCAATGGTCATCTCAGATGGCCATTCTCACGGCCTCTCTGGTGGAGGAAGCAGCTTTGGATGTGGCCCTAACTTTTTCCCCATCCTTGTTTCCTTGAATTCCTTAGCCTGATCCCACCCATGCCCTGGCCCTGCCTGACTTCTGCCTGTGTATATGGTGTATGGCTGGAGATGTGGGTTTAAGCCCCAGCAATGCCAGTTTCTAGTTGAGTGACCTGGAGTCACTCATTTGATTTCCCTAAGACTCAATTTCTCTTCTTTGAAGTGGGGATGATTTTATAGACTTTAAGACTTTTATAGTTGGTTAAACATCATGATGTTGAAATTGCATGCTGAACTGTATTGTGCCCTCACCCCAGGGAATGACCTTGGTCTTTCTGAATGAATTCTTCTGTGACCTTAAGACTTCCTGGGTTATAGAGTCCCTCTGGCTTTATTACAGAGGGACATCTGAGTCAGCCGGTCCCTTGTGGTCAAGATTCAGATGCCTTGAATGAGCAAATGGGTGAACAACCTTTGTCCCACAAATGTTGCTTTAAGAAGATTCATTTCTGCCTGGCTGAGACATATTTCACCTAGATGTAGCTCATTTAATGTTTTTAAAACTCTGTGTCCAGGCACCACCTGCTGAGGTCACAGAAGCAGCAGGTGGCTGCCCCAGGATGCAGAGCCAGACCCCCTTGTTCTTTCTGCTGTGCCCGCTGGTGCTCACGGGTCCAGCCTCTGCTTGGAATTTAGCTTTGGCAACATGAAGACTCACGGTCAGACTTTTCATTTTGTTTTCTTCTGAGATTGTGACATGGCTTTGAAAAGATGTTTCAGGAAAATGAGAAAGTTGTAGAAAAAAATTAGAGGTACAGTTCCACAGGGGATCTCAGAAATACACACTCTTCCATCTTAAATAAATAACCACTTTATTAATTATAATTCACATAAAATAAAAATTTGCCTTGTAAAAGAATACAATTCAGTGGTTTTTTTTTTTTTTTAGCATTTTCACAGAATTGTTGTGCAACCATCATCACTGTCTAATTTTAGAACATTTTTATCACCTCCCAAAGAAACCCCACACCTGTTAGCAGTCACTTTTCGTACATCCTTGGTAACCACTCATTTACTTTCTGTCTCTGTGAGTCTGCCTATTCTGGACATTTCATATAAATGGAATCATCTGATATGTGGCCTTTTGTGATTGGCTGCTTTCACTTAGCATCATGTTTTCCAGGTTCATCCATGGTGTAGTGGGTTTTAATATTTCATTCCTTTTTGGCTGAATGACATTCAATTGGTGGCACATCACGTACTGTTGATTCATCACCAGAGCTAATGGATGCTTGGGTTGATTATACTTTTTTTTTTTATAATTTAACTTTATTTTTTATTTTTTAAAATTTACATCAAAATTAGTATATAGTGAAGCAATGATTTCAGGAGTAGATTCCTTAATGCCCCTTACCCATGTAGCCCATCCTCCCTCCCACACCCCCTCCAGTAACCCTCTGTTTGTTTTCCATATTTATGAATCTTTTTTGTTTTGTCCCCCTCCCTGTTTTTATATTATTTTTGTTTCCCTTCCCTTATGTTCGTCTGTTTTGTCTCTTAAAGTCCTCATATGAGTGAAGTCATATGATTTTTGTCTTTCTCTGACTAATTTCACTTAGCATAATACCCTCCAGTTCCATCCACATAGTTGCAAATGGCAAGATTTCATTCTTTTTGATTGCTGTATATATATATGGCATATATATATATATATATATATATATATGTACATTGTACATATATTGTATATGTATACCACATTTTCTTTATCCATTCATCCATCGATGGACATTTGGGTTCTGTCCATACTTTGGCTATTGTTGATAGTGCTGCTATAAACATGGGGGTGCATATGTCCCTTCGAAACAGCACACCTGTATCCCTTGGATAAATGCCTAGTAGTGCAATTGCTGGGTCGTAGGGTAGTTCTATTTTTAGTTTTTTGAGAAACCTCCATACTGTTTTCCAGAGTAGCTGCACCAGCTTGCATTCCCACCAACAATTCAAAAGAAATCCTCTTTCTCCATATCCTCGCCATATGTTGTTGCCTGAGTTGTTAATGTTAGCCATTCTGACAGGTGTAAGGTGGTATCTCATTGTGGTTTTGATTTGTATTTCCCTGATGATGAGTGATGTTGAGCATTTTTTCATGTGTCGGTGGGCCATCTGGATGTCTTCTTTGGAGAAGTGTCTATTCATGTCTTTTGCCCATTTCTTCACTGGATTATTTGTTTTTTGGGTGTTGAGTTTGATAAGTTCTTTGTAGATTTTGGATACTCTTTATCTGATATGTCATTTGCAAATATCTTCTCCCATTCTGTCAGTTGCCTTTTAGTTTTGCTGATTGTTTACTTTGCTGTGCAGAAGAAGCTTTTTATTTTGATGAGGTCCCAGTAGTTCATTTTTAAAAAAAAAATATTTAAAGTTTATTTCTTTATTCTGAAAGAGAGAGAGAGAGAGAGAGAGAGAGAGAGAGAGAGAATGATAAAGAGGAAGGAGCAGAAAGAGAAAGAGAATCTTAAGCAGGCTGTGCACTCCCAGCATGGAGCCCAGCATGGAGCCTGACACAGGGCTTGAACCCATGAATCCTGAGATTATGACCCCCATGAACTATGAGACCATGACCTGAGCTGAAATTAAGAGTGGGACAGATGAACAGATGCTTAACCAACTGAGCCATGCAGGTGCCCCTGGGTTGTTTCTACACTCTGGCTATTATGAATATCGCTGCGATGACGGTTCCTATACAAGTTTTATAAGGACACATATTTTCAGTTCTCTTGAGTATAGACCTGGGGATGGAACTACTGGATCAGCTGATAACTTTGTTTAACATTTGGGGCAACTGCTAGACCACTTTCCAAAGTGGGTGCACCACTTTACAACCCCATCTCCAGAAGCTCTATTTTGGCCTTTTGGTTGAAATGCAGATGCTGACAATTTATTGAGCTTCAAGCCCGATTTGGTCCCAAGTCTCAGAGGAACATTCAGATAGAATTACAGGATTGAATTTAGCATGGCCAGGAAAGACCTGCTGTGATCTATGATGTTGCACCTTAAATGTCCTGTAATCAAATTTAAAATACGGTACAGTCTGGGATTTGAGTTCTTGAGGAAGAGCTGTCATCTGGCACAGGAAGAACAGTTTAGGACAGTGCCTATCTTGCTTTGAGTTCCTTTTGGCTGAGACAAAGATTTGAGTGCAAGTCATTTCCTTGGGAGGTGACCCCAGGAAGCATCTGGTAAAGCATGAAGAAAGTGAGACAGGGAGGGGCAGGAAGTCAGTAAGGGGTGTATCATGGAGCAGGTTGCCGCTGTGAGCAACCAGACCTCATTTCAGCCAGGGACTCTGGGATCCAGTGTAGAACATGGCTTTGAGTTCTCTCCGTGGAGAAACAGAAAAGCTGGAGCATTTATCCACCAATCCCTGGTCTGCCAGTTGGTTGAGGGCTACTTCCAGGGACGTGAACTCCTTAGGACTCTGGTTTGTCTTGCCTGTACCCACAGCCACGGGAGGTGAGTTGCAGGGCTGGCCCTAAGCAGACCATGCTGTGTGGAGGTCCATGGGCAGGGAACTGCCAGCATCAGCCATGGGGCCAATCCAAACTGTCAGCTGAGTAACTCTCCAGTGGCCATCTCTAACTAACCACATTTAAAAGGTTCGATCAATGTTGTGTAAGGGTATCTCTGTTGACTTAAAGGAATCAAAAGTAGGAGAAATAAAATCTTTTCTTAAACCCTCCCCTGAGGTAGAAAGCACAAAGCTTCTAGAATGTGGGAAATGGCTGATATATATTTAAAAAAAAATTGAAGTTAGAGGCTGTTCTTTAAGAAAGAAAAGAATGGGGCAATTGAAAAGCATTTGCTGAAGTAATCAGAGCTGAGAGGCAGGAATAGAAATGGAAATCAGAATCTGTCTTGAGACAATTTAGTGGGATAATCAAGGGCTAGGAATTGTGCCAGTTCCCCACAGATCAAAACCACTGGGTTCCACAGAGCCCTGAGTACATGTTTATGTTCAGGCCCAGTGGAAGAAAGGGCCTGTGTGCCAGCAGCTTCCAAATCCACTGGAGACCTGAGTCACCTGGGGCATGTAAGAAAATTACACGTCTGGGGTCTTTCCAAAGCAGGGCCCGGGAATCTGTATTTTAACAAGTTCCCTGGGTGACTGTGGTTCAGATTGGGGGACCTCTGACAGGAGACAGTCTTACTGTAGATAAAGTTCCAGACATTTTTGGGAACTGACAGGAAAATGGACAATCTACTGTGCTTCCTTCTCAGCCTTCCCCAACGTCCTGCTTACGTTTCACTGGCTCACGCTTTGTAGCTAGCCCAACCTGTCAGCAGAAAGAGTTAGGGGTCCCAGGAAAAATAAAAGACAAAGCTTTCAAGACATACAAAAAGTCGTTTTAGGTCTCTGCCCATCTTGTGATCCATGCCCAAAGCACATTTCTTACAGAAATTCCTGGGATATGTTGAAATTGCATAAAAATAGACCCCAGTAGATAATGATTTTAGGGGAACAAAAGAATATAAGAGCCACTATCAGGCCAGGAGAGAGCCTAATCATATCAGGGGCAATGAATCAGAGGTAAAGCTTCTAGTGCTGGTTCAGAAGTAAAGACTGACCTGAAGCATGTTCTATTTTGCAGGATCTAAGCCCCTTTGGGTATTCAGACACCGACCAACTAAAGCCAGAGAATTGACAATATTGACCGTTGCTGGCCTTCATGACTTTGACCTGAACTCTGTCCCCTTAAAATGACTTTTGCCCCAATTCCATGCTGGATTCCCCATTGGGCAAGCTGATTCATGAACAGGTATGCCTCCTTACCTTAAAACTTCCCCAGTTTTGTTGCTCAAGGAGACACTGCTTTGGGAGATATCTCTGGTGCTCTCCTTTACCTGTTGCTAGTAAAACCCTTGCTTTTCCTATTCTGTGGCTTGGTCGTTTTCTTTTGGCTTGACACCCACTAAAAGGCAAACTTAGTTTTGGGTAACAAACCTTTAGTTCCATCCTTGGCTGAAGTGTCCGGCAGGAATGTCTGTGGGATAGGATTTTCACCCCTGGGAACTGGGAATCTCAGAGGGCGTGGTCCTCTCTGTAAAGCATGGCCCCAGATGAACAAACAATCAGACTGTCAAGTTAGTTAAAAAGGGTACATAGGGGTTTTCTTGACCGAGTCTCTCTAAAAATATGAAAGGCTGTGAAAACTTCTCACTCCCCACCAAACTTTTCTTAGTCAGTGTTATGGGTTGAATCATTCCCAAAATTCATGTTGAAGTCCTGTCCCCCAGTACCTCAGAATGTGACCTTATTTGGGATAGGGTCTTGAGAGAAGTAATTTGGTTGTCGAAAACAGAAAAACAAGCCCCAAATGGAGTCATCTGCCACCCCACCCCATGACAGCAAACTGAGACTTAAATATTAGCGTGTCAACAGATCCTAGGAATGTGATCTTTTAGGGTTCAATCTGAAACTTCCTGATCAACACCAGTAAGGTCATCTGCAAAACAATAACCCTGGCTCCCTTTTGTGAGAATAGATGGAGTCCTGGTCTGATTCTTTCTTTTATTTTGCTAGTAACCTCCTTGCCCCACCCTCGTTCCCTTGAAAACCTTCCATTTTGTACAACCCAGACCTTCTCTCTGCTTGCTAGGCGGGATGCTGCCTGCCTCATGAACTGCTTAATAAAGCCAATTAGATCTTCAAAGGGACTTGTTTGAATTAAAGAACATTTTTTTATTATTTATTTTTTAAAGTTTATTTATTTTGAGAGAGAGAGAGAGAGAGAGAGAGAGAGACAGAATGAGAGGGAGACAGAGAATCCGGAGCAGGTTCTGCACTGTCAGCACAGAAACCGACTTAGGACTAGAACTCACGAACTGTGAGATCATGACCTGAGCCGAAATCAAGAGTCAGACACTTAACTGACTGAGCCACCCAGGCCCCCCTGAATTTTGTTTTTTAACCCAGTGAAAATGAAGTCTTTAGGGTGGGTCCTAATCCAGTATGCCCCATGTCCTTATGGAGACAGGTCGTGTGAATTTAGGGCGGCCATGCACAGACCAAGGAGAGAGGTCTGGAACAGATCTCTTCTTCACAGCCTCAGGAGACCCCAAGCCAGCCAGTACCTTATTTCAGGTTCCACCCTCACCCTTCCAGCTAATTACCCTTCTTCCATGAAGCCTCTGTTAATGTGGTTCCTAAGGGGTCACCAGGTTAGATTTTTGGCTGTATGCTTTCTTCATGTCCTGAGCTCTGCCCCTATAGCAGCTACACATTTGTAATTAATAATTTGTGTAATGATTTATGGAGTGTCTTATCTAGAATGTAAAATCCATGGGGGAAGGGATTTTTGTTCTGTTTGTTCACTTCTGTTTCCCCAGCACCTGGAACTGTGTCCAGTACATAGTGGTGGGTTTTCTATGGCTATTTGTTGGCTGAACAAATGAATAGCATGGAATCGCCAGAAGGGCATGGACCAGGTCTGTCTTGTTCACTCCTGTTTCTCCAGCACCCAGAGTAGGTCCTGGCATAGAATAAACCCTGTGACTGTCAGGGGAAGGTGAAGAAGAAGGTGACAGGGAGGGAGGACATCAGGCACAGCTTGCCTGGGTTGGGAGTCTACAGAGCTCTTGGCTCCATGGGGACACCCTCCTACTAACAGACCAGTGTGATGTAAGGGTGATGGGTCCACCCAGGGGACTGCTTGAGTCCAAGAAAGGAGGATGCCTGGTGGGATGTAAGAGAGGGTGTGGTTGAAATGGATGGTGGGGAGAGCTTAGGAGTCAGTGTTAGAGCTGGAGAAAAGGCCGCTGAAGAGGCATTTTTTTCCAGGTTCCCTGGGTCCTGCTGGCTTGAGGGCCACATGAGGAATGCCCTCCAAAGCTCACCCCCAGCATGTGAGCTCAGGAACAGCAGAGCCTTTGGCTTGTTGGGCTGCATTGTTCACCATGGCCTGTATTGTGTTGGGGTTCCCCTGGTGTCCCCAGACTGGGTTTTTCTCATGGGCTGAAAGATCATGTATGGATGAGGCTTCCACTTGGGAAAACAAGTTCCTGCTCTTCTAGTTTCCAGAAAGGTAGGATTTATTCCGGAGGTTGTCCAGCAGGCAGACCCTGTTATTTAGAGAGCCCCCCACTGGGCTGGCCCTACCAAAGGAACCGTTCCTCTGACTGTGTTCCACGGGTATCTCTGTGCATTTCAGGGTACTTTGACACCTTGTCAGACTGTTTGCATTTGGAATATGCACTCAGGTATGTTTCCAAGGAAGAGGGTGGGGGACACATCCACAGGCATGGCTGGGTCCCCAGATTGGAGCTGGAGCAGAGAAGGAGCCTGGATGACATGCCTGCGAGAGACCACCTGTCTCAGGGCCCCTAGATGTGGTTCCTCAAGCAAAGATTCCTTGGGCGTCATGGACCATCTGCCTCCTCCTATGGATGTCTTCAGCATCATCTCTCTCCCTCTCCCGCAGCAAGAGGGCTTGATCAAGGTATCTTTGATTGAATTAGTAGCTCCTGAAGCACAGTGTAAGATAAAATTGGGGACACAGTGTAAATGAGAACATGAAAAGATTTACTATATTAGATGTTCATTGTGGTAACATGGAAATGTGACGGGATAACTTATGGGGATTGCTCTGGGCTTTGTTGATGCTGCTATAGTGGGGTCAGAAAGTGCAATCTGCTTTGGTTTTCAGTGTTTTCTTCCTGTCCACCCCCCTTTCCAGGTGGGTGTCTTCTTGCCTCCCCTGGAGTGAACTGGAGCCTCTCAGGTGAGCCTGCAAGGAAGGCACAAATGCTTCCCTCACCTTTGCTTTCACGCTCCATCGCTCCATCAGCCCTTTGGGGCAGGCTCACAGTGATCCCAACCTCTCTGTGCGTCAGTTTCTTCATCTATAAAATGGGGACAATTTTACACATTGTAAAATTGTGAGAAAATGAGTTAACATTTGTTCCTTCTCTTCAGTTATATATTTATATACATATATTTATTTCCAGGAATTGGCTCAGGTGATTGCAGAGGCTGGCACATCTGACATTTGGGGGGCAGGGGATCAGGCTGGGGACTCAGGCAGGAGCCCATGCCACAGTCTTGAGGCAGAATGTCTTTATCCCAGAGAAACCTCAGTTTTGCTCTGAAGGCCTTTCAATTGATTAGATGAGGCGGGCCCACTCACATCATGGAGGATGATCTCCTTTACTTAAAGTAAAGGATTCTGCCTGAGTGTAGATGTTAACCACATCTACGAAACACCTCCACAGCAACATCTAGATTAGTGGTTGATTAAATAAACTGGGTGCTGTAGCCAAGCCAAGCTGACATATAAAGCTGACATATAAACGCTGTCCCTCCAGTTTTGTTAGGGCATGACATCCCTAACCCAGCTAACTGGCCCCTTGCATGCAGGCTGCATTGACCAGCTAGGTCTGACCTCTGGGGAAGCTTCCTGCTCACACCCTCTGCCTCTCCCTCCATTCCTGACCCCCTGCATGGCTCTTGTTTTTCTTATTCCACCCCCTCCCCACCATGGGTAGCGGAATTTGGGGGTGTCTTTTGGGTTCTTGAGGTGGCAGAGGGGAGAAGATGAAAGAAAGAGTCTGGTTGCATAAAGGCAGCTTGCTTCTCCTTCCTTCCTGTTGACCGTGGTTATTAAAGAGAAAAAAAAGCCAGCATCACCCACTGCCAGGGTGCGTCTTATGCCAGTACTCATATGGCTTTCCAAACTCATTAAGCTGAAAGTGTGTCTGTCTCTTTTGCAGTCTTGAATTATATTAACCAGCCCCCTTTTGTTGCCCCTAGCTCTAATTTATTTTCCTTGATCATGATAGATGGGGGAGGGAGAGGCTGCCCTATCCTGATGGCTGGTGACTGTCTCCCAGCCTGGAGTTTGGTTGGAAAATCAGGTAGTGACGTGCGTTTCTCACTCAGTTAGAAAGTGTGTGTCCTACCTCCCTCCCCACGGGCTTCTGACTCTTTAGCAGAAATCTCCTTATTATATGCAGCTTGTCACAGTCTCCCCAGTTGTAAAAGTTTATTTTAAAACTGCGTATGCCACATAATATTTACAGATGAAATTATATACTGTTTGGGATTCGCTTCAAAATAATGCAGGAGGGGGAGGTGGGTGGGATACAGTTGAAACCAGATCAGCCATAAATCAATAATTGTTCAAGCTGGGTGGTGGGTATATGGGGGCTCATTATATTTTCTGTATACTGCTGAACATGTTTACAATTTTCCATAGCGAAAAAATTAAAGAGGAAAAGATTTTTCTAAAAAAACCCCACATTACTAAACAAAATCCTTAAGTATGTTTTCAAATAGTGTTCCTCAAGAATATACTCAAGGTTCCACAGATGTTTGATTAAAATTTCATTTTTAAATACATTCTTAACTCTTTAATACTTGAATAACAGGATGTGGAAATACAGAGCTGGGGTTGACAAACGCTGTGAAGTGCCACACAGTAAACGTTTTTGGCTTTAAGGGCTACATAGGCTGCTGTTGGAGTGCAAAAGCAGCCACAGGCACTATGCAAATGAATGTGCACAGATGTGTTCCAATAAAACTTTATTTGTGAACACTGGAATTTGAATTTTTTGTAATTTTCACATTTCATTAGTCTTCTTTGGACTAAAAGAAAAAATCATTAAAAAATAAAAAAAACATTCTAAGCTGGTGGGACTTACAAAAACAAATGGCAGGCTGGATTTGGCTTATGTCACATAGTTTGCAGACCATGCTATAGATGATAGTTTGACCAACAGGTAATTTGGCCTTGCAGGATCAGTTTGTTTCCTCGAACAACCCGGGGAATAAAACTTTTGTCGTCTGTGGGTGCATTAAAAAACAAAACAAAACAAAACAAAAAACAAAACAAAACACCCAAGCCAAGTACTGCATATGTTGATTGAAACAGAACCAAATAATTACCATGTGACAAAAGAATAGGAATAAAAGTCCCTTTCTTTATCGTTCAACTCTGGTGTACTACCCACAGGTAACAGCTGGGGTCCCTGTCCTCTATGATCTGAAGACACACCAGCCCATCCTTCTTCCTCCCCAGATGGCTGGACTACATCTGCTTTGAGGATCAAGCAGGAGACAGAGATAAGCTGCCACTTCCCCAAATACAGAGTTGTACACTTTACGTCTTGAGAATCAGACCTCCCACTGGCGGGAGCGCTTGCCCTTAACTGATACGTCAAGTAAGAAGGGAATGATTGTATGTCTGAGCTGAACTGACAGGTGTCAATGTTTCATGATACCTCTGAGTAGGATCCCATGAGGGAACCGTGGGCAAACCTTTCTTCCTGCCTCAACTTCCCCAGTCCCTCTGGCCCCATTTGGGTCCCCAGCTGCTGGGGGGTAAGTTATCTGGTCAGTCTATAGGTTTGATGTCTCCTATGCTTTGTTTTGTTTTCTCTCTACTTTTCCTTTTGATTTTCTGAGAGTGGACACTAATTTAACTCTCAGCTTCCTCTTTTTTCCTTAGGGAATCAAACCAGGTTATTTTTGTTCATGAGATGGTGAAATACACTGAAAGTAGTGAGGGGGGGAAAGGCGTGAGAGAGAAAACGCCCGCTGCTTCCACTGGGATCCTTGCTGGCTGTTCCTGAGTTTTCCATGGAAAGCACTTAGATACTCAGAACAAAGGGTAAGCTGCATTATTCTTTTAGAACCAAGAGGGAGGAACCTTGGGGATTAGCTGGTCCAAACCTATCCATTTACAGATAGGGAAGCCAAGGCTCCCAGGGGTGGAAGGCAGGAAATAGGGAGTGGTGCATGAATGGGGGAGAGATAAGGTTTGGGAAGGATGAGCAGGCAAGGGGCCTGAGGAGGGTGAGAGGTGCTGCAGGGTGTTTGCCACATGAGAGATGAGGGGGAGGAGGCCATGCCAAGATGGTCCTAGAATGCCCAGCTTGAGATGTGGCCTCCTCTTGGGGATTAAAGGCTGCTGGAAGGTTTAGGTGGAGGGTGTTGGGTTGTGTTATGCTTCAGAAAGGTCTCTGTGTGGAGGAGGGATGCACTCCAGAAGCTGGAGGCTGGAGGTCCTGGAGGAGGATAAGAAGGCTGGGCAGCAGATGTGGATGGCCAGTTGTGGGGGGTGGGGGGAGGAGAAGACATGGCAGCTTGGGGAAAGGTGGAGCCAGGGAAGGGGGCTCCTGTCTGGATGGGGGGATAAGCCCATCTGAAGGGTGGCACGAAAGAATCTGGAGGGGGAGAGACTAAGGAGAGAGCTGCCCTGGTGGAGTGAGACCTTGGAGGTGGTGACCCAGGGCCTGGTGAGGAGCAGGGGAAGGCCGAGGTGGCAGGTGTCGGCTTTGACAACTGGGAACCCAGTCTACAAAGGCTGACCTGTGACACCCCTGTTCCCGGTTGAGGTTCTGATGTCACACACTCCTGACCATAGAGGCATCAGCCACTGAGAGGACAAGCCAGACGGGTGATCTCTGGACCCACGGCTTCTGGCTCACTCTCCTGGCTCTTGGAAGGAGGTAGAATCAAGCTGGTGCTGGTTACTGTTCTGTGTTGGTTGATGTGAGAAAGTGGAGAACCTAATGACCAAAATGAAAAAAAAAACTGCTCCGTGTGTGTCTGGAAGCATGCTCTCAACATCCCTGCGTTTAATCTGACGTCTTTGGCCGGGTTCCCTATGTGACATGAAGTGCCGTATTTATTTCAGACCCTTTCCAATTTCTGACAATTAGTTTCTTGGCCATTAAGCTGGGCTGCAGCAGGAATACTTTAATGTGCTTATTTATATCTCATTGGTTACATAAGTCCCCTCGTAAGTAAGCGCCATGATCCCCAAAAGTGTCAGCGTGAAAGCTTAAATGGACTCATCAATCTCTCAGCCTGTCTTCCTGGAAGGTCAGCCTTGAGGCAAATTGCAGCTTTGTCACCACTGATCTGATGGCCCATCCACCACTTTTGCCTGATTTTTGAGCACTAGGACCTTAGAACCAATTTGAGGGGGGAGGTGGGGGCAGGAGGGACACGTGGAGAGTCACCAGAGCCTGGTCCTTCAGAGAGCTGGGGCCCACAGCCATAGGGCTGAGACACAGACAGGCTGGGGGCAGATGAGTGGCAGTTGTGGGAAGATCTTACACAGGGAGGGACATGGTCAGGCTTCCCCGAGGAAGACCATTTCGGCTGTATGGCGCAAGGTGCATGGAAGGGAGGGCAGGCGGCAGTCCTGCTGAGCGTGACTGGCTCCAAACCCCCATGAGAGCCAGCTGAGACCAGCTTCATAATTTCTGAGCCCACTTCAAAGTGAAAAAGAGAAGCATCTTATTCAAAGTTTGAGGACAATGGAATATCATTCAGCCATATAAAGGAATGAAATACCGATGCGTGCCACCACATGCATGGACCTCAAAAGCATTACACTAAGTAAAAAAAAGCTAGACACAAAGGGTCACACATTGTATGATTTCATTCATATGAAATATCCAGAAGAGGTAAATCCATAGAGACAGAAAGTAGGTCAGTGGTTGCCTGGGGCTGGGGGCTATGAGATGTGAGGGGTGACTTAATGGGAAGGGGGTTTGCATTTGGGCTGATGGAACCGTTTTGGAGCTAGAGAGAGGTAGTGGGGATGCACTAAATGCTACTGAATGGTACACTTTAAAATAGTTAATTTTATGTTCTGTGAATTTTACCTCAATAAAAAAATGTATTCACTGGGATTGGGATGTAGACATAATTTGGGGGACTTCTAGAGTGATATTGTGTTTTTTTTCTTAGCATTTTTTTTTTTTTTTAGAGAGAGAGAACAAGCAGGGGAGGGGGGGAGAGAGAGAGAGAGAGAGAGAGAGAGAGACCCTCAAGTAGACTTCACGCTGAACGTGGCTCAACCTCACGACCCTGAGATCATGAATTGAGCCAAAATCAAGAGTCAGACGTTTAACTGACTGAGTCACCCAGGCGCCCCAAGTGATGTTGTACTTCTGACCCAATAGACACACAGCCAAATTCTTCCAAAAGACTTAATTTCTTGATAGGGCCCAGAAGTTCTTTTACACTTTTTAGGTAAACTGTCTTGCTGTTGTGTGTGTGTGTGTGTGTGTGTGTGTGTGTGTGTGTGTGTGAAGATCTGTTGATTTACAGTAGTAGCTACTATGAATATATAGTAAGTAGCTTGGACATTTTGGATGGATGTCATGAATTCCGTGCCAGAATTATGTGTCATTAGCTACTCTAAATTCATCCAATGT
The DNA here is from genome assembly GCF_007474595.2 of Lynx canadensis. NCBI lineage: Eukaryota > Metazoa > Chordata > Mammalia > Carnivora > Felidae > Lynx > Lynx canadensis. Next base: position 16,673,432 of record NC_044305.1, read on the forward strand.
GGAAAGAGAGAGGCTGGTGTTATAGCAGCCTGAAGGACCACAAGGGCAGTCTATGAGCTAAATTATGTAGTCTCAGTCTCTTATCTGATACATCACAGGGATTCGGGAGTTACAGGAAAACTTCCCTAAGTGCCCTGATGATCTTCCAGCCCGAATGAAATACTTGGAGTGAAAGGAGGTCGCTACTGGTGGCAGCAGATTACTCCAAGGCTGAACATTTCAATGCCTAGAATGTTTTTATTTTCCTGTACCTGAAAGATACCTCTCTTTGGTTTATACCCACGGGTCCAATGTTTTCTCTGGGGCACACTGGTTACCCTTCTGCTGGGAGGTGACGATAGGAATCCCATCCCCTTCTTCTGAAAGCTAAATATCCCTTGTTATCTTGCAAGCTTCTTCATGGGCCGGTCATCCTTCCTGGACACACACTGCCAGGGAAATGTGCTCACATCCATGCTCTGACCTGGTGACCTAATCTCTTGCCCCCATCCAAATGCCCTCATCTTCCCCTCTACTCAGTCTCCTTCTCGGGGTGCTGCCCCCTCTTCTTTAGGCCATTTTACACAGAGGCCCTTCTTCTGATTCTTTACTCCATGGTGGGGCTTGTTGGTCTCCTAGGAAAATAAAACCCTGCCCTGTACGAGGCACCCTGACCTTGCTGACTCTGAAAGAGGAAGGGTCAGGGATGGGCTGAATTATGCCCCCTGCCCCCAATTTTTATGTTGAAGTTATAACCCCCAGGACCTCAGAATGTGACTGTGTTTGGAGATGGTACCTTTAAAGTGGTAATTAAGGTAAAATGAGGTCATATGGTGGGCCTTAATCCCCTAGGACTGGTCCTTAAAGGATTAAGACATAGCAGGGGCGCCTGGGTGGCTCAGTGGATTAAGTGTCCGACTTCAGCTCAGGTTATGATCTCATGGTTCATGGGTTCCAGCCCTGCATTGGGCTCTGTGTTGACAGCTCAGAGCTTGGAGCCTGCTTTGGACTCTGTATCTCCCTCTCGCTCAACTTTGCTGACACCTTGATCTTGGACTCCTAGTCTCCAAACCGGGAGGAATTCACTTTCTGCTGTTTGGGCCATCCTGTCTGTGCCAGCCCCAGCAAACTAGTTATCAGAACCTCCCAAACTGGCCTCTTCTCCTTCTCAGAGGGGTCACTCTCTGCACGAGCCCCACCCCCCACCTTCCCAGGAAAGAGAAGGTGATTTCTTCTTTTTTCTTTAATGTTTATTTCTTTTTGCGAGAGAGACACACACACACACAGAGTGCAAGCAGGGGAGGGGCAGAGAAAGAGGAATCTGAAACAGGCTGCAGGCTCTCAGCTGTCAGCGCAGTGCCCGACATCGGGGCTTGAACCCACAAGCCATGAGATCATGACCTGAGCCGAGGTTGGACTCTTAACTGGCTGAGCCACCCAGGTGCCCCAAGAGAAGGTGACTTCTCACTGAAGCAGAGAAAACCCTGATCCCAGAAACAGAAGCATAGTCTAAGTTCCTAGCAGGCTGCCCACTGGATAAGTCACAGCAAAGCTTTGGCAGTGTTGTTTGCTTCTCCAGGAATCTGAAGCCTAATTTTAGTGTCTTATTTATAGAGTCTCTCAACCCCTCTTTGGACTGTGGGGTTATGGTCCCTGGGTGCCCAAAGTGGGAGGTCTGACCTAACTGCTAGATTCTGATGGAAATTGGATTTAATAAGGCTACCAGCCGGGGCATTCTGGTAAACAACACAGATTTGGCCAGACTCTAGAAATGCTTCCAGATGCTTGGGAAGTTGGTTCCCAGACATCACTCCCCATCAGCACTGGACGGTGGGTCTGCGTGGGACCTGACCTCCAGAATGCAGCTGGAAGGAGGTACCTGGGGTGGGTTTCAAGCACTGGTAGCTTGGAGTTCCCACCCAAGCAGAGTAGTAGCCACATAGGGTCTCGCATATGCCCTCGGGGGGTCATCTCTCTGAGGTGCAGTGTTCTGAAGCTCTTATTAGCTGGATGCCTGGGCTACATTAAGAGCAGAACAAAGTGCATCTCTCTGTGGCTTCAGTCTAGATGGTGTCTCAAGCCAGGCATTGATTATAGAAGTTGAGAAAGGCCAGTGCAGAAAGCAAACCCAGCCCTCTGATTGGCTGTGCTAAGTCACCGGGAGCAGACAAGATGGAAGGATGGGAGGTGGGGTCTAGAAGCCAGGGTCCCAGGTTGGACCCTTATTACTGACAGCCAGCTTCCTTCCATGTTCAGTGCTGTAGGGCAAAACTAAATGTCTGGGTTATGGGGCCTGTTTTCTTAAAGGAGCAAAGGGCAGATGTATTAATGTCTGTTTGTGCCAAATGCAAGAGGTAGGAAAGAAAGCAAGGGATTCAAATAGCTGGGGGTGGGGATGTTTGACCTAGCTGGGCCTGGGAGATTTAGGAGGAGACAGGAGGGTCAGCAATGTGCCCATAACGGAGCGTCTCCATCACTCGCCCCTCAGGCTGAAGCACAGCACTGAACCCACTTTGGGCAGCACTGAGTATTAATGAATGGGGGGGGGTCTGACATTCTGTGCATGTGGAGGCTACCTGAGCTGACACCACTAACCCAGATGAGTTTTGTGGCTGCTGCTGTTGTCATCCCTGGGGCGCATTAATTAAAATTAAGGCACAGTGTGTGCTGTGTTTACATCTGGTGAAACTGGGAGGCTTTGCCTGGCCTGACTGCAGGTTCCCCTTTCCACTCTGCTTCCACAGTTAAGGTACCCTTGCTGAGCAACCCTCCTTCTCAAGGGGACCGGGTGCAGTTCCCTCTTATCCCTGAATAGCAGGTTTCAATTCCCTGCCAGATCGTGGGGTTGTTCAAGGAAGCCAATCACATCCTCTTGTGGGAACCAAGGGTCACCTCACTCTCTTGATAATACAGGCCTGCCACCCACAGCCCTTGGTGGCGCACTCTGTTCTGGCATAAGATGCCCATGTGGCCTTGTGTGACATGCAGTGTCCTCCTCACCTGGGCCGTATGTGTGATCAACACATTGCCGTCAAGCGTATCTGTCCAGTGTCGAGTGTGGTAAATTAGCCATCCATCCCCATGACCCTAGGGCAGGAATATCTCCCCCACCAATGGAGTGGTTGAGGCATACTGTCTCCCCAGCCATGCCTAACAGCTGTCATGTTAGGCTCTCTGGAGAATGGAACTTGTCTTGGTTTAATTCAGTTAAACCTTAGAGCTGCTCAGACCAAGTTCCCCTTGGGCTGGGCCAGAGGGCACCACTTAGGGTCAAGCCTTCATGCTTTCACCTCTGAGGTTAGTCCCTGCTCCTTCCCTTGATCCAGGGCCCAACACCAAGCACCCCCTGAGCTCTGCTAACAGTCCATGGGCCGTCCTCCTTTTCTTTTCTCCTCCGAGGCACTGATAAAATATGACTGCTGGTGGCTGTCTTGGTGTGCCAGCATTCCCATAGTACAGATGCTTTTTGTCTAGATGCGTGAATGACTGAATGAGCAAAAAGGAGTAATAATGGTGTAATAGGGAATTTGGCTTACCGCTTCCTGGGGGTGTGTATTAGTTGTGATGAAAGGCACAGCACAGCAGGTGCTACTGGTACTCCACCCACATCCCCTACACTCGCATGCTGGTGGCTTCCTATGGCAAGATCCTGCAACTCCGCCTGAGGGTTTTCTCTGGTTGCAGATACTTGCTGGTGCATGGGGAATGTTGAAATACCAGGGAAATTAACCCCTGGGAGCAGCACTCAACCGATGATGCATAGAAACTGGCGGGTAGAAGTTCAGCTCTCTCACCCCTTGGGAGGAGTAACTCTAAGGTATGTTCTATGTCTGCATCGAACAATAGAAATATAATGTGAGCCATAATTGTGAGCCACCTATGTTCTTTTAAGGCAAAAAGAAATTATCACATAAGATCAGTTTTAATACTGTATTTTAACCCAATATATTCAAAATGTTGTCCCCTGAATACATAAATGATACAAAAATCATCAATGAGATATTTTACTTTTTTTAAATACTAGGTCTTCAAAATCTGGTGTGTATTTTATAGTTACTCTATATCTCGATTTGAACTAGCCACACTTCAAGTCCTCAATAGCTCCACGTGGCTCGTGGCTCCCATCTTGGCCAGCATGGTTCCCTATCATCTTCTTTAAGCAAAAATCTTTAAGCCAAAATTCCCCACAGTGGTAACCTGTTCATTAATGTCCCCCTATTAGCTTCCTTCCTTTCCCTAAATTATTTCCCCACTCTCCAGCTAGAGGTTCCTTAAAGCACCTTCAGAATCAGGGTCTGCTTTGGGTGATCCCTTCCTAAGATAGACAGTCATGACACCAAGCATGCTCCGGAGAGTAGCACCAGGACTCCTGGGTGAAAATATCAAGAGAGTTATTTGAGCAGCACCAGGGCCATTCATTCATTCATTCATTCATTCAAAATTATGTATTGAGCTCTTTCTATGTGCATTGCACTGTGCTGGCCACTGTCCAAAAGGGGAATGGGTATGAAGCTTCCTACTACAAGGGGAGTTCAGGAAGATTCAGACTGGCTTCTTGCTGGAGCAGCTCCACAAGGACTTTATGAATCAGACTAGGATTTTGATCACGTGCTGTCTGGCATCCTTTCCAGCCTATAGGCACTGCCTTCCATGATTCATCTGTGCCTCTGAGAAGCTTCTCACGTTGTTAATTGCCTGTCTTCCATGGCATGCTGCTCCCTAAAGCTGCAAATCAAGGTTTTTGTGACATTTCTTCTCTAGCAGTGACTTGTGATTAGGTTGTTGTTCCTAAAAAAGGTTCATCCCTCATCATCTTTGCAATTTCCCTTTGATTTTCTTGTTTGGCAAATTGCGGTTCTCCAGATAAAGACTGGGTTCAGAGCCTATTCACTTTCCCCCTTCATTACTCAGCTGGAAAACACACCTAAGCCTCCTGTTGCTGGAAGGGACCTCAAGACCATCTGGTTCAATGTTTTCATTTCAGAGATTGGGGGACTGAGGGCTGGAAGGGGGAAATTACTTGCCTAAAGCCCTGTGGTGCAACAGCAGTGCAGCTGGTATGGAAGGGAAGTGCCTGAGGTCTCTGTGGTCTCTTCCCAGCTCTTGGCCTCAGCCATCCTAGCTGCTGTCCGTGGGGCTGGCCCAGCCCAGGCCAACACTGTGTATTGGCATGCATCACTGGCTGGGAGGTTGAATGCGCCCCAGGAAGGATCTAGGGTTGTTCCTGATGGGGGAGAAGGATGTTAGTCCTGAATTACCCTGAAGCTTTTGGAGGAGGCCACACAGTAGTTAGGACTTGAATCAGGTTTCTAGCTCCTCCTCTGATGGCTGTGTGACTCTAACTGGGTCTCCTGGCCTCTGAGGGGATCAGTTTCTACTTCTGCAAAGTGGTAACGGTGACCACAATTAACTGTTATCACAGTTTGATAAATCCTTGTCCTGGCCTGCAAGGTATGGCCCCTGCTGAACTCAATGATTCTCTCTCATGCCATGCTGCCCTTTGGTCTCAGGACTCAAGCCTCTTGGACTTTTTCTCAGTCCTCCAAGCAAGCTGGAATTTTCCTGCCACTGGGCCTTTGTCTATACTATTTCTCCTACTATCAGTGCTCTTTGTACCTTCTCTTTAACTGCTTGTCTACTTAATGGTTGCCGATCCTTCAGATCTTAACTCAAGAATGACCTCAGAGAATACTTCCTGGACCCCCAGATGATTCTGGGCTCCCTGTTACATCACCATGCGTCTCTCTCTCTCAGTGCACCTGTCTCAGTGCTTCCTTACACTCTCATTGGTGGGATTATCTGATTTTTGTCTGTCTCATGCACTAGTCTGTAAGCTCCATGAGGATATTCTTGGCACTGAGCATCAGGCCTAGCAGATAGAAGCTGCACAGTAAATATTTTACTGAGGTTTAAATGTTAAAATCCTTTTGAAATATAATTGTTCATCTAATCCTTTGAGTTACCTTGTAAGGGAGGTATTATTATTGTACCTTGTGGCAGAGACAGTATTGCTTACTAAAGATCCATTTGTTTTCTTATATTTCTTGGTTTCTTTGGAATTAGGCAGAGCCAGGCGACTAGTTCTGGCCAATAAAATATGAGTGGGAGTAATGCATGTCACTTCTGAGGTAGTTAGAAGCCTGCTCTAATTTAGTTCTTCTCCTGCCATATGAATATAGATGCCTGTGTTTCAGATGGTTCAGGTACAGGAGGGTACAGACTCTCAGTCTGTGTGATTGTGTTGAGCAGAGTTCTTCACAGGCTCACCTTGGATACTATGAACAAGAAATAAGTTGTTGTAGTATAAAGGCATTGAGTTTTGAGCCTTGTTTGTTACGCAGCATAGCTCAATTTATCCTGACTAATACACTCCCATTTTTCAGGTAAGAAAACTGAGCCCCAGAGAGGGTTAGTGACATGCTCAAAGTCAATGGAGTTATGGCCAGAGCTGGGATTCCACTCCTGGTGGTCTCATGGGTTCATGTGGACAAAGGTAAAAGTAGACTGAAAACTGTAAACTACAGTGTGAAAGATGAGCTTGCTAAGGTGTTTTTCCAAAGGTCTGGTCTAGGGGAAACAGGCTCCACATTGCAGGGGGTGGAGGTAAAGATACAGAGATGCCACCATGGGCCTGCTGGTCTGGAGAATCTTGTGCTACCCTCCAAGTCTGAGGCGCTTGCCTCATCGAGACTAGTGGGTGGCATTTGGTGGCTATGAACATTGTGGGTGAACATTGCCCTACTTCCCAGTCCTCCCTTTTATCCCCATCGTGGGGCTCTTTTGTCCTAAATGCCATAAGACCTATGTTTTTGGGGGTCAATTAGTTCAACTCTTTACTAGCCATTGTGTCTCCTGGACCACATGCTCAGCCAGGGGTCACCCAATCTATGTGGGAGCACATTCTGCATTTTCCAAACCAGACTGGAGATTAGTCAGACTGCCCAGACTAGACCTCACACCTCCTTTGTTCTCCATCCCAGCCTCATTCCCGGCTGTCACAACACAGATGCAGATCCAACCAAAAGCCTCTCAAAAGAATTGAAGTGCATTCTAGGCAGAGGAAATAGCTTGAGCCAAGGCAGGAGATTTCAGAGAACTTGGTGTAGCAGAGACAACAGTTATGAATGAGTATTTTTAACTTTCCCTGATTCTATGGTAAGAATTCTGGCCTTCTTGGTCACCTCCTGAGCTCACCTTTGTTGTTCAGAATCCAGGTAAAGTAGGATATGGGCAGAAGGCACTAATGCTGTCAGATGGTTGAGATGGTTTACGTGGTGAAGAGCTAATATGGGAATACATGGAGGGGTAAGAAATAGAAAAGCCTCATGGCTGGGAGGTTGAGACTGAGGAGAGAGGGTGAATTTCGGGGGAGATGCTATGTGAGAGATTGAAAGCAGCAGTGAGAGGAGGTTTTAAAGATGCTTATTGTGTGTTAATGCATGTCTCCCTTTGAAATTCTTGGAGATGCTGAGCAAATATTTGAATACTTCAAATTACTTTTTGGTTCCTGGATTGTTTCTTTCAATAGAACATTATGTTGAGACTGGACCACATAATCCACATCCATACTTGGGTTACATGACGTCAGGATCATGGTTGGGGGTGATAATCAGGGCAGAGAATATAAATATGTGAAGCTGTAGGGGATGATAAGAATCTTCAGAGCAGTGACAAGTTCATTTGTATTCCCTAGGGCATCTAGGTCACCCAAGTCCTGCCTGCTGCTGTGTTCTTCACCTAGTGACTGTATGTGGGAGTAATAGTAATAATATTTGCTCACATTTACCATGAACTTACCATATACCTGGAACATTTCTAAGGGCTTTACCTATATTATCTCAGTAATCCTCACAGCTACCCAATGAAGCAGGTATTATTATCATCTGCATCTTATAAATGAAGGAATTGAGGCATGGAAAGGGTACATGATTTACCCAAGGTTATGCCACTTGGAATTGATGGAGCCTGTATTTGAATTCAGGTGGTTTAACTCTTAATAACTATGATAAGGTTCAAAGCAATTGTTTTTAAAGGGTGGAAGACTTTGGAAATCTCTGCAACATTTTTCTTATCCTTTTTTCTCTTTCTTCCTTTCCCCTCCTCTCTCTCTTTTGTGAAGGACTTACCATAGAATTATGTGAATTTATTGGATTTATAATATGGTTTACAGAGGCAACAGTTTTAGTTAAAGAAAATTGGCTTCCTTTTCAAAATGTCATGTTTCTCATTTTCTCTCAGCATCTTGGGCTTTTTTCAAGCTCCCCTCAGCTCCTAAGTCATTCAGAAGCATGCTTCACAATTAGAATGCTAGAAACCCTCAACCAGCCAATTTAGGTTTTGTGATTTGTTCAATAGGACACTTAAAATAAACCCAGGAGTTGATTGTGAAGGCGAGGAATGAGTGGGAGTTAGAAGGAAGAGGCAAAGAAGCAAATGTGAGGTAGTTGGGTGTCCACAGGGATGAGGGGCTCCGTTCTCCACCCATAAGTGATTCAACCATCTGTTTATATGCCCTTCCAAAGGTACACACATCTTAATTTATCCATCCCTCCTCCGTCCATCCATCTTTCCATTCATCTATTCAGTTATCCAACCAGATCCCTGTGTATCCATCATCCATCCGTCTTAGCTTTTGGCTCATCCTGTAGCGCCTCAGCGCAGTGATGCTCACACCAGTTCTCAGGAATCCATCTGGAATGGCTGATCCACTACCATTTGTTGAACATCCTCTGCATACTGAGAATTGTCCTAGAGAGTTTATAAACATGAAGGTGTGTTTGTGTTCCCAACATTCCCAACAACTCTACAGAAGTGAAGCTCAGAGGAGTTAAATATTTTTTTCCAAGATCACACAGTTAATGAGAATCAAAATAGAAACAGAGAAAGTGAAGGGGGAGGGCTGGGAACTGGCACAAGGTTTGCTTCTAACATGGGATAGGGTCTTGGGGGACTGACTTACAGAAGATAGAGGGGCAGAAAGTTCAGTCAGGTGGGGTATGCACTAGTGTTCAGGGGTATATCAGTCACCTATAGCTGCATAACAAACCACCTCCAAATTCTCACCTCTATCTCCCAGGAAATTTTAAGGATTTGGAGGTTACCTCTTAGGAGCCAGGAGCAAAGGCCAGAATCTCTCCTTGGGCAAGGCTTAATTCTTTACCTCATGATTTTATTTTTTTATGTTAATTTATGTTTTAGAAAGAGAGACAGAGCATGAGCGGGGAGGAGCAGAAAGAGAGGGAGACACAGAATCTGAAGTAAGCTCCAGGCCCTGAGCTGTCAGCATAGAGCCCAATGTGGGGCTCCAACTCACAAACCGTGAGATCATGGCCTGAGCCGAAGTCGGACACTTAACTGACTGAGCCACCCAAGTGCCCCAGTTCTTTACCACATGAGATTAAAGTTTGAGAAGTGTTGTTTAGGAAGAGGGGTGGAAGAGAGGTGGAATCTTGTTGCTTTTATCCTTGGACATCTTATCCTTTGAGTAAGCTCAGAACAAGATGGCATCTTAACAGCTTCTCTGTCCATGGTTGTTAAATTAAAAATTTTTCCCCTCGTGCCCCTTTTTCTCCCCCTCCACAGCAGAGTTCCTAGACTTGTTCTTCCCTATGGATCCCTCCCCACCAATAGCCAGGTGAAGCCTATGGATCTCTGCTCAATATAAAGGTTTTAAATGCGTAACAAATATATAGGAATCCAAAGAAAACCAATTATATTGAAAGATAGTTATACAAATGTTAAGAAAAACAATTTTGTGGTATCTTGGTAAGTGTGCTTCTTTATTAATGCTTTAACTATCAACCTAGAGGAGAATTTAAAATAGTGTTGAATGTAGGGGCACCTGGGTGGCTCAGTTGGTTAAGTGACCTTCTTTGGCGGGTCATGATCTCACAGTTTGTGGGTTTGAGCCCCGCATCGGGCTCTGTGCTGAACGCTTGCTCGGAGTCTGGAGCCTGCTTCGGATTCTGTGTCTCCTTCTCTCTCTGCCCCTCCCCCGCTTGTGCTCTGTCTCACTCTGTCTCTCAAAAATAAATAAATGATAAAAAAAATTTGTAAGTAGTGTTGAATGTAAATATTTCAAAATATATGACGTATATAGCAACTGTTAGGTGATATGAAAAAAATCCATGGGTTTAAATGGTGAAAGCCCAGGTCTTTCTTCTTCTTTTTTTTTTTTAAAATGTTTATTCATTTTTGACAGAGATAGAGAGAGTGTGAGCAGAAGAGGGGCAGAGAGAGAGGGAGACACAGAATCCAAAGCAGCTCCAGGCTCCACACTGTCAGCACAGAGCCCAATGCGGGGCTCGAACCCATGAGCTATGAGATCATGACCTGAGCCGAAGTCAGGCGTTTAACCGGCTGAGCCACCCAGGCGCCCCTTGTCCTTCTCATACTACTGTGGTTTGTTGCCCATATTCATAATGGAAGAAAATACTAAGTTTCAGTGGGAAAAAAGAGTAATTTTTTTCCTGCCTAAGTTCAAAGATCACTGAATTCTTTCCATAGACCTGTCCAATCCAGGCAAAGAAACTCTGCTTTGAAGTCTCGCATGATATGAACTTATTTTTAACTGGATACTGAATGAAAATTCAATTTGTTTTGAGAAATTTTTGAGAAGTTTGCAAGAGTCATTGAGATAATTGGAGGCACCCTGGAGCTGCACGAAACTTAAACTGGGACTTGGTGTACTGGTGGCTGATGGATTGATGGCTAAGTGGGAGGGAGGCTGTTGATGGCCTATAATCCCCTCTTCTGGAAAGTTATAGTGTGTGGCATGGCTCACAGGTGGGCATGATTTTCCTATTATCAGTAATGACATTTAAATTTATTCAACCCAAAAGCACTGGCCCAGTGCCAGGTGAGGGTAGAAGAAAAATAAATGAAAATTAAGAAAAGCTGAAAGAAAACCAACTGTGCACAGCCTTTGGGGAATCCATTTGCAGCCACCCAGAGTCAGTGAGTCCATCTGGATAAAGGCAACATTTCCACACTTTTCAAGACAGAAAAAGAATGGACGAGACCCAAGAGCAAGACTCATGTTTGAAGAAAAGGCATTTCCAGCGTGACCCACAAAGATTTGATTATGCTAATCACTTTTTGCATAATTTTCACTCGCACTGTCAAGCTTCCACTCACAGAAGGGTTTTCCTCTATGTTCCGTTTTAAGGGATGTGAAGGCAGACGTTGGCTGTCGGACGCGTGCCAATGCTGTCAGAGCAGAGCATTTCCTTAGCAACTTGGGGGCCAGGAACCCTTTCATAGTTTTATGTAATTGGCACCAGCCTCTGTCCTGCAGGTGACAGACAGGCTCTAGTGTGGATCCCCCTGGGGATCCAGTCAGGATAGAAGCCTAGTGGTGAGGTTGGGGAACATTCTTGTCCAGGCCACTTGAATTGTCAGAAGTTGGACAATGCAGAGGTGAGAGGGAGAGACCTTCCTCTCTCTGCTTAGGCCAACCTGCTGCTTCAAAGTCCGCCTGACAGCCTGCAAACTAACATTTGGGTCACCAGAGCCTTCCTGAAAATCCACGGGACGGAAGCAGGGAACCCTCTGGGGGCACTCAGCCAATGGGCACTGCCCTGGTGTAGGGCTGAGCCCAGCACACAGAGCCCCAGGAAGAGATGTTATCAGTGCTGGAGGGAAACTGAAGGTGCATGTTACCCTTCGAAGGTTGGGTTGCTCCTTAGATGCACTGTGTCCAAGATGGGACTTGACACCATGAATAGTCCATCAGCACATCCTACTAATTTCATCTAATTATCTTTGAAATCTGTCCACTTCTCTCCATTTCTACTACCCTCTCCCTAATCCCTGCCACCATCATCCCTCTCCAAGAGTCTAGGATCTAAGTAACTGCAATGAACTCATCACTGATCTATATCTCACTGTGTCCATTTTGCTGATTTTCCTGTGAACTTTTATAAGCAAAGGAGAGAAAATGCATTGTTGAGTAGCTACTAAGGTTTAATTCTTTAATTAATCCATTCATTTAATATTTGTTGAGTATCTTTGATGTCCTGCAAGCTCTGTTTGGGGCCTGTCAGGCTGGGATGTGTGGTCACATTATCTCTGGTGGCACTGAATGTTAACCTACGATCGTCTCAAAGTTAAGTATCTCTGTTCTTAGTCGATAATGATTACCAACGCTTGACCATTTTACTTCTTCTGTGTTGACGAAATGTTGCAAACAGAATGAGGAATTTGGAAAGTAAGAAGAACCAAGAAACTATCATCCCAAACTAGCACATGTGAACATTTAATCATTTGCTTTAAATATTTCTTAAAAGGATAAGTAAAATGCTATGCTTCGTGTCTAAGTGCCCTTTGTGCCCTCCTCAATCCTATTCTCCAGTCCTCCAGTTACCCCATCCTCAGTCGACATATTCTTCCTGCTCATGTTTTAATACCTACATTACATATGGATGTATTTATAATCTCTCTCTTTGCCTTTGTGAATTTAAAAAATTAACATAAGTGGGGCACCTGGGTGGTTCAGTTGGTTAAGCATCTGACTCTTGGTGTTGGCTCAGGTCATGATCTCTAGGTTCATGAATTTGAGCCCCACATCAGGATCTGCACTGACAGTGTGGAGCCTGCTTGAGAATCTCCCTCTCTCCCTCTCTCTGCCCCTCTCCTGCTCTCACGCCCTCTCTCTCTCTCAAAAAGAAATAAAATAAGGGATACTGTGCTGTAAACATTTTGAGACTTGATTTTAAAAATTCAAACGTTAAGTTAAAAAGTTTTTTTAATGTTTATTCTTGAGAGAGGGAGAGACACAGCATGAGCAGGGGAGGTGCAGAGAGAGAGGGAGACACAGAATCTGAAGCAGGCTCCAGGCTCTGAGCTGTCAGCACAGAGCCCGACGCGGGTCTCAAACTCACAGACGGCGAGATCGTGACCTGAGCCAAAGTCAGATGCTTAACTGACTGAGCCACCCAAGAGCCCCCCAAAGATTAAGTTTTAGAATTTCCTCCATGCTGATGACATAGATCAAGTACATGCATTTTAGCCGCTGTGGCTATTCCAGCACAATTTGCCTCTGTGTTTTTCTATTGAGGGATTTTTAGGTTGTCCATACTTTTGTTTCTGATGACAAACAATCCTGCATGGAAACATCTTTATACCTTTCTCCTTGATCACACATATGGGATATTTGTATGTCTTCGGTCTTTACCAGATACTGACAAATGGCTTTCTAAAGAGGCTGTCTTGTCATGTGGCAGGGAAGTTCTAGAATTGGGAATCAGGTTACCTAGTTCTAGTCTAATTCTGGCATCAACTCACAATATGCCCTCCAGCTTTCCCTTGCTTGCCCTCAGTCTCCCCATCTTTAAGATGAAGATCTGGACTAGGATATTTCTACAGTTCCCTCCTCCTGAGCTGGTTCAAAAAGGTGTTTTGTGGAAATATCTGCTCTCCTAGAAACAAAGAAATGTCCCAGAGGCAGGTTTTCTGTAAGCCCTAGAAAGGGGTTTATTGTGGAAGGCACTTGACACTTGGGCACTTTTGTTTTTCATTTACTTGACTCATGAGATTAAATGGCTTGCTCAAGACCACAGAGCTAGGATGAGCACTGGGTGTTGTATGGAAACCAATCTGACAATAAATTTCATATTAAAAAAAAACCCCACAGAGCTAGGAATGATCAGAACTGAGACTTGAACCCAGGACTTGGGGGTTCTAGAGCCTGAGTTCTGTCTATCATGCAAGATGCTTTTGCTTTGCCACAGGGCAAGTTCTCTCACAACACCCGTTTGGGTTGTTGAAATGGTTTTATTCTTGGGAATCAATGGGCAGGCCATCAATGCCAAGGACACCTTCCCTGGACCCTGCCCCAGAAATGCAGAGCTGAGCCTTGTAGACATGAGGAGGGTGTAAGAAAGAGCCCTCCTTTGGAGGGAAGGGAAGGAGCAGGTGGGACTAAGCCAGAGGCTGAGGACACCACAAAAGCATGAACTCCGAAGGCATTTATCCTCTGACCACAGCCAATGAACCAGTGAGGAATCGGCATCAATACGAAGCAAATTAAACACCAGCTCCAGTTAATTAGTAAGCACAGCTGCTTGCTTTCCTGCCTTCAATTTCAGACTCACATTATGAATTGCCTCCCTGGAGAAACCAGCCTCCTCCTCCCCAAAGAAGGCCTTGATCCAATAAACCAACTTTTAACCCAGCAGCATCTTTCAGTCGAAGGACGATGGCAACTTATCTCTGGGTCCTAGCTCTGTGGTGACACAAATTCTCTAAGCTGCCCAGTCTCACTCAAGGTTAGTAATTAAGGCATAATTGAAATGAAATTAATTGCAATAAATGTGTAATTAGCACAGCCATTGATTAAGGGCATTTGAAACACAGTCTGTGCATGAGACATTGATTGCCATGCTTTTTTTTTTTTAAATAAATGTAATTGCAGTGATATCTTTTGTTACTCCAGAAGGTCTTTTTTTGTGTAATGAATTTCCACAGGAAGGACTGGCCTTGAAGCCATCTGACTTCCTGAAATTCAGAAATATATAGAGAATATTCCAGGCCCCAGATGTGTTGGGCACAAGCTCTTTTGCCCAGATTTTGTATAGGATCTGTTTCAAGGTGGCCCGCTGGCCCAAAGACATCTTTGTTCAAATTAGAGAAAGGCACGCTTTCTCATGCCAGGTGCATAGCTTGGCCAGGGGAGCATGGGCTGGGTTTTAACCCTCACCGTCCCATCCAGCTAGGCAGTGCAGTGAACAGCTTTTACATCCATACACACCCAACTTGATATTCTTCTCCATGTGGAGCGATATGATGGGAAGGCAGAACCAGACCTTACTGGCTTGAAGCTTGTCTTGGGAACAAAGCCTACAGGTGCCTTCCGCCCCCTGGCCACCTTAATTGGTTGGATGTTATGCAGAAGCTGTTAGCAGTAGCCATAAGGGAAGACAATTGGACTGGGCTGGGTAAGGTGTGGTAGGGTGGGGTATAATCTGGCCACAGGACTGGGTGGTGGGCAGGCAGTAACAGGCATGGGCAGTCTGTGGTTCTGACTGCACTATTGTAGGAGGCATGGTGACTTTAAGACAAATCAGGCTGGTATTCATATACAGGGATCAGATGTGGCAGAAGGGTGGACGAGACCTGCCAAGGAGTTGGTGGGCAGTCGGACTGTGGTCACCTGGGGTCCCAGACTGAGTCTGGGACAGTGGGGTCCAGCTCTGAGTCTGTGGAGGGGGATACAGTATGTCAGTGCAGCTGATCTACTCCAGGCCCCTCTCCTGGATGGGGCTGAAGTTCAAGGTCGAATGGGACAGTCAGATGGCCTGCCCATTGACTCCCAAGAATAAAACCATTTCAACTACCCAAATGGGTGTTGTGAAAGAACTTGCCCTGTGGCAAAGCAAAAGCATCTTGTCAGGGACAGTCAGGCTTTAAATAATCAAACAGACTTCCATATCCCCCTAATTATAGGGTGGAGCCAGGTGGGCTACATGCTCTCTGTTTGCCTCTCCAGATCCACACTCTACCTTCCCCCCCTCTACCCTTTCTCTGTGCCCTGGAAGCTGATCACTGTGGACTGCATCAAAGGCTCTTCTGTCCTCTGCTTTTAGGTTGGAGTGTGGGCCAATGGGGGCTTGGCCAGAGACCAGAGGGAGGGAGGGAAATGGGGTATTTATTCCCCCAGATCACTGGAACTTGGCTGTGTCCTTACTGAATGGTACAGCTCTCCACTCAGCTCTCAGGTTCTGGTACAGCTTCCTCCCCACTAGGCCAAGGGGTGTTAATGTTGCCCCACTGTTTCTGGCTCTGGAGCACCGCCTAAGCCACTCTGTGTTTCCCTTCACCTTGACTTATCTTTGTAAATGGTCTCTTTTAAACCTTGGGTTACTCAGCCTGGCTGTGCCATATGTTTCTTCTGGGGGACCAACTGGGTTGGTAGAAATACAGGGGACTATGAGAAGGGACCATGAGGAGCACTGGCTTGCTCTGGTGTGCATGTGTGTGCATGTGCGTGTGTGTGAAGGAATGCTTGTTTGCAATTAAAACTGCTATTTGAAAGAGGAATAAAGGTTAAGCAGATGTGAGAAAGTGGGAGATAAAAGCAATTTCCCTGAAGAGGAAGAGCAGTGCAAAGGCCCTGAGGTGGGAGGGGAGAATGTCCTTGAGGCCTGGGAGGAGGCTGAGTTCCTGCTGGCATACGTTGCCTCTTCTGGCCAAGATCAGGGGCAGCTCTGGTCCCTGAAGCTTGCAGCAGCCTTCTAGAAGCCAGAGGCCTTTTGGACACAGCATCTTTGACTTTCAGGGTTATATACCCTATCTGGGGTCCGGCCTAAGCCCCTGTGGCATGACCTAGAGGCCTTTCAGCCATTTCCTCCAGCAAGAGAGTCTCCCTTTCCTGAAGTCTACACACATCTTTTGATGTGCTTCCTAAGGGCACAGTAAGCCGTGTGTCCTTGACCCCCTGGAACCAGACTTACCTAAAAATGAATCCTCTCTACTCTGGGCCTGCTACAAGGTAGACACCTCTTGGAGCCCCATTTTCTCACCTGTAAAATGGGGACAGTAAAACCCACTTACACAAGACATCTCTCAGCTCTCCTACCCTCTCCCGGCCTAGTTCTGGACTTCAGAAGCCCAGTCTCTCTTGGCTGGCTGCTGCAGTCTCCCACCTTCAGATTTGATCTCACATGACCCCCTGCTCCATTTTTTCAGCCAGGTTGCTCCTTCTGAAATGTTTGATCTCATAACACCCATAACAGTAATCCCTCCATGGCTCCCCAGGGCTCTTGGCAGCGGGGCACCAGATACACCTGGAAAGTTTTTATTTTTTAAAATTGCGGTGAAAACACATAGCGTAAAATGTAACTGGCTCAATTGGTTAAGCGTTTGACTTCAGCTCAGGTCGTGATCTCACGGTTCATAGGTTTGAGCCCTGCATCAGGCTCTGTGCTGACAACTCAGAGCCTGGAGCCTGCTTCAGATTCTGTGTCTCCCTCTCTCTCTGCCCCTCCCCTGCTCATGCTCATGCTCTGTCTCTCTCTCTCAAAAACAAATAAACATTAAAAAAAATTAAAATTAACTTAAAAAAGTACTATTTTAACCATTTTTAATTATGCAGTTGATGAATGTTAATTATATTTACATTGTTGTGCGACAGAACACCTCTTCATCTTCTACCCATGAAACGGCTCCCCGTTCCCTTCCCCCAGCCCCTAGCAGCCACCTGTGGATTTGATAGCTTGAGGTACCTCATATAAGTGCAAGCATAGAATATTTGTTTCAGTGTCTGGCTTATTTCACTCAACATGCTGCCCTCAAGATGGAGGTGCTCGTCCCTTTTGTGGCACATGGCAGAATCTCCTTCCTTTGAAGACCGGATAATATTTCAGTGTTTGTGTAGACCGTATTGTCTATCCTTTCATCCACTGGTGGACACTTAGGTGGCTTCTACTTCTTGGCTACTGTGAGTAATGCTGCTGGGAGCAAGCATGGATGTACAAATACCTCGTTGAGACCTTGCTTTCAATTGCTTTGGACATATATCCACAAGTGAGATTGCTGGATCACATGGTAGTTCTGTTCTTAGTCTTTTGAGCGACCATCATACTGTTGGAAAGGCCTTAAAAATATGGCTGCCTGGGTCCACCCTGAAAGATGCTGACTCAGAAGGTCTGGAGGTGATGTGGGGGGAGGGTCGGGGGAGTTGAGAATCGAGTCTAAATTCCTGAGCTTGGTATAACAGACTCCTTGGTGGTCTAACTCCCTAGCCTCTGCCACGGTCTCCTCCTCATATTTACAGTCGAGAAATGTCCATCTGCTTGTCTTGCTGGACACATCAGGGCCCTTCATTTCTCCAGGCCTTTGCACACACTCTACCTTCCAGCCAGAGTTCCCCGTTTCTCTTCTGTGCCTGGAAAACCTCAGTTCATTTGGCAAAGTTCAGCTCAGATAATGGTCACCTCCATTAGGAAAGCCCTTCCCTTCCTGGTCGTGGCTTCTCATGGCCAGCAGCCAGACTAAGCCCCACAGAGGAGGGCACAGAACCAGTTCAGTCCTTGTAATGTCCACACAAAGAGCCATTTTTTTTTTTTAATCTTCATCAGCAGCTTTGGAACAAAGTTTGAAACACACACATGCCATGGTTGCCATGGTTACTATAAAGGCATTCTAAATGTAGATGATTGCATAATCAGCTGGAATAACTCTTCTGGGGAAAAAAAAAGTTTTTGACCCTCCTCTTGCAATGAACCCAAGGACCGTGGGTGGTGATGCTACATAGAATCACTGTGGAATGATGCCTTTGGGCCGGGGGAACTGTAAGACTTGCCTTCAAAGTGCCCCATGCCACCAACCAGGACAGAGCTTTCATTCGGCAGATGGGTAAAGGAGGCCCAGAGAGGAGAAGCAACTTTCTCTGAGTTCCAGAGAGCGAGAACCTGAGCCAGGACAGGCTCCAGGTCACGAGGGGCAGGGCGCCATGGAGGCAGGAGCTCTGAACTGGATATGAGGCAGACTTAAATACAAACCGTGGCTCTTGGAGCTTCAATTTTTAAACTTGGGATGTTACTTAGTTAGTGTAATTAATGCTGGTTGCTATAACAAACAACTCCAAAATCTCAGTGGCTTTTCTTTTCTTTTTTTATTAAAAAATTTTTTTTAATGTTTCTTTTATTTTTGAGAGAGCAAGAGACAGAGCATGAGTAGGGGAGGGGCAGAGAGAGAGGGAGACACAGAATCTGAAGCAGTTTCCAGGCTCTGAGCTGTCAGCACAGAGCCCGATGTGGGGCTTGAACTCATGAACCGTGAGATCATGATCTGAGCTGAAGTCGGATGCTTAACTGACTGAGCCGCCCAGGCACTCCTCAGTGGCTTTTCAACAATGAAAGTTTTGTGTTTTTTGCTTATGATACAGAACAATTGGGCGTTTGATAGATGGGCTCCCATATAGTGACTCAGGAATCCACGCTCCTTTCGTCTCTTGGCTCTGCCATTTCCAAGGATCCTGAAGAACAGGTGACAAAGGGCCTCCTTCTGCAAGGTGGAGACAGGGTGACAAGCATAGTGGATCCATAAGAGGGAACAAGGGAAAAAGCTATCCTCCAGCCAGAAATATCTGCTAGGATTGCTACATTTTGAGGTCTATTTATTACTTCAGCCAAACTTAGCCTCGTCTAATATAAAGATTGAAAGTCTCTGGAGCAGAACAAAGAGATGATTACCCATCTTGGGGACCTATTAAAGCCTTCCACTTCTGCCTGGCTCCATCCCCAGATGCTTTGTTGGAACTCACCTTTTAGGGAGGCCACAAGATGGAGGGAAAGATCAGAAACTTTGAAATCATGCAGACCTGAATTTTATCTTTGTTTTATTAACCATGGGATCTTGGGCAAGTTATTTATCTTCTCAGAGCTTCTATTTCTTGGTCAAAACAGGGAATAATTAATAAAGATGCAAAGATTAAGTGAGCCATATATAGAACAGCATGTGCCCATAGTAGGTGCTCAATAAACATGCTCTTTATCATCTTTCTGGTTCTAAGACATTTTCAGAACCTAGAATCTACTGGCCCTTTAAAACTGGGACCACTTGTTCCTCCATACTGTGTCCTCACCTCTTGCATCTTCACCTCTTTTTATCCTCAGCCTGATAGCTGTACTTTGGGCATATTCCATGAGAGAAGCTCTACCTTCTTAGCCTCTGCCAGCACCCCAAGCTCTATCCTGGGATGCCGTCAACCCCAACAGGACAGAGTTGGCTAGGCTGGTGGACAACTCTTAGGTTCCACGGGCCAAACCAGGCAGTGTATGGAAGCCAGGAGGTGGCTGGATTTCATTCTAAGCGCAACCAGAAACCACTGAAGGATGTTACAACCTGAGAGAAGAATGACATAATTTACATTTTAAAAGAGATGCTGGTGTGTTTTCCCCACCCCCCTGCTCAGTAGAGAATGAATTGTAGAGGTGCAGGACTGAAAGCAGGGAGATCTGATAGTGTGGGAGTCGTTGGGGTGGAGGGAGGTAGGCAGATTTAAGAAACATTTGGAAGGGGGAATCAATGAACCTTGAGGCTGGGAAGTGTCTCACAACACAAGGAGCTGAAAGTGATCAGAGGGCCTAAGAAGGATATGGAGGGTATGCAAGAGAGATTTGAAACATGGAACATTGTTATTTTTCAGCAAGGCACAACAATAGCAGTGGTATCTAAAGGTTCAGGTACAGAAAACTCCATTGAGCTAAAGAAAGATTTCAATCTATAGCTGGAAAGCCTTCCAATATAAATAAGAAAAAGAAGCCATCCCATAGTCACTGCCAGGAGAAATTTTAAATTTCAAGGATAAAGATACAATCTTACAAGTGTACTTGAAGGTAAACATTTTCAAAAGAAACAAGGGGAAAAAACCAGACTGATTTGACTGCAGATTTCTTCACAAATATTAAATACAGAAGAAAAGAATCCGAGGCAAAGCTTTGAAGGAAAAGTTACCCCAAAATTCTGTGCCCAGGCAAGAGGTCATTTATATTGGATGACAACTTAAAAACATTGTTAGGTATACAGAGACAGAGATTTTATCACTTGTGTATATTTTTTTTCTGAAAAAAAAAAAGGCTAGAAAATGCATTTCAAAATATCAAGGTCTGAAGCAAACACTTAAAGAATGGAAAATACAGGTGGCTCCTGGGTGGCTCAGTTGATTAAGCATCTGACTATTGGTTTCGGCTCAGGCCATGATCTCAGGGTTCATGAGTTTGAGCCTCGCACTGGGCTCTGGGCAGAGCCTGCTTGGGATTCTCTCTCTCTCTCTCTCTCTCTCTCTCTCTCTCTCTCTCTCTCTCTCTCTTTCTGCCTCTCTGTCTTTCTCTGTACCCCTTCCCGACTTGTGCTGTCTCTGTCTCTCTCAAAATAAATACATACATTTTTTAAAAAATGGAAAATTCAAGATATCAATGGCAGGCAGTAAGAATAGAAATAGTTTAAACCTAGCATCAATCTAAATAGATCTTTAAATGAAAAGCAAATGTCATAAAGAACTCTTGAAACAGTGAAAATAATAATAGCTAATGGTTGGGGACCACTTCCTATATAGTAGGCACTAAATGCTCTACCCGTATTAATTGATTTAATTCTCATATCTTCTGAGGTGGGCACTTGTAGAAACTCTAATTTGAAAAATGAGGAAGCTGAATATAGAGAGGTTAAGTAATTCTCCCAAGGTTATATGCACATGAACCCAGGAAATCTGACTCCAGAGCTTGTGTGGCCAGTTATACTCCTTTCTGTATATACTGGAGGGAGAGGGTAATAAAAATAAAAGTAGCCATGGGGTGAATCTTGCAAATCTGTGTAAATAAAGATTTGCACAGGAGAAAGTTCTGGTGGATGTTCAATCGAGATACCTTCCTACAACAAACACATAATAATCTTGAAAGAAAAAAATATTTTTTAATGTTTATTTATTTTTTTAGAGAGAGATAGACAAGAGTGCAAGTGCAGTGGAGGTTGGGCAGAGAGAGACGGGGACACAGAATCTGAAGTAGGCTCCAGGCTCTGAGCTGTCAGCACAGAGCCCAATGGGGGCTTGAACCCATGAACAGCAAAATCATGACCTAAGCTGAAGTTGGATGCATAACTGACTGAGCCACCCAGGAGCCCCAAGAATAAAAAATAGTTTTAAAGTTTGGGTTATTTGACTTAGGAGTGCTACCTCTGTAATTATGTCCTAAGAAATAATTAGAAATATACCCAAAGGATATTTTGTACAAGGATATTTATTGCACAAATGACCAACAATTTATAATTAGTTCAATTCAAGAACTTTTTTTTTAATTCAACAAAATTTGATGCTAAACATTCATATGGCAGAAAAACATGTAGTCATTCACACTATACCATGGAGGAAGATCCAGAGACATGAATTAGGATATAGATTCAGACCCAAATTAACAATGAATTAAACACGGTGGACGTTTCCTTTTCCCTCACGCAGAGGTCTGGAGACGGTCAGTCCCGGGCTTGCAGCGGCTCTGCTCCATGAGGTCACTAAGGGACCCAGCCTCCTTCTATCTTGTTGCTCTGCCTCTGTACAGCGTGGTGCAAGGCCGCCCACATTTCATCCTCATTCCCTGAGAGGTAGCTGAAAAGTGGCCAAAGAGAGCAATGGAGGGCATGTGTCTTTTAGTGCAACATTTGGAAATAATATACACATCACTTCCACTGGTTAGAACTGGGTCACATGGCTACCCCCTAGCTGCAAGGGAATCTGGGAAATGTAGTTTTTTAAAAAAATTGCTGCTAATCATCAAAAACTTGGGAGGATTCTGTTAGTAGGGGGAGAATGGGAGAGTGGATGTTGGAGAGCAAACAGCACCCTTTGACTCAGCACAGAAAACAATTTTACAACATATCAAATGAGAAAAGCGGTAAATAAAACAGGATCAGTTTTACATGTCTGCATGTACCCATACAAACAATTCTTCTCCCCCCCCCCCCCCCCCCATATAAACAGTGGTTATCTTTGAGAGCTGGGGTTGTAGATGATTTAACTTTTCTTCTTTGTGCTTTTATTGTGTTCTCGCAATTTCCTACAAATTAACTTTCTCCCCCATAGTCAGAAAAACTCAGCATAGATACATTAAAAGAAGTAATTCAGGAGAGAAAGCAATGTGTGTTGTGTCTGAGGCCACCTCTCCTTTCTTCTCTGACTTAGCTCTGCCGGGCCTCTTTTGTTGGTGGATTTCTCATTTCTCATGCAAAGGAATGGCATTGTCTATTCTATGCCTCAGATAGGAAAGCCCAGAGTGGGTTGTCAGTGAGTTTATTTTAGTGTGATGCAGGCACTTTTCTGCCAGGAATACAGCCAGCCTCAAACGTGGCCTTCTCCTTCAGGGGGATAATTAAGAGCTGTTCTCTGGTTCTCAGGAAGGAAGCACGAGCTCCTGCACAGAGATGGGCAACAAAGGGGTAGTTCAACAGAGGATGGCTCTGGAGGATGGTGCAGGAACCGCGAAGGAGGAAGTGCTGAAGAGGTTGTGCTGCACAACCCTCCTGGACCTCCTGGAGCCTGAGATGTGAGGGTTTGGGCAAGACCTGCTTCTCCCTGGGTTCTGGCTTCTTACCTGATCTTTCCCAGAGCGGGGACAGTTCTGACTCCTCA
The DNA here is from genome assembly GCF_007474595.2 of Lynx canadensis. Classification (NCBI taxonomy): domain Eukaryota; kingdom Metazoa; phylum Chordata; class Mammalia; order Carnivora; family Felidae; genus Lynx; species Lynx canadensis. Next base: position 16,696,536 of record NC_044305.1, read on the forward strand.
GTGCTTCGTAGGATTGGTTGTCAGCTTGGCCTTTGGTCTAATGACAGTGTCTCAAGACTCCACAAAAACAGGGCGAGGGCCTCCTGTGTGCCAGGCATTGTTGCGGCTGACAGGAGTTTAAGGTGCTGCTCTGCCTTTCACTCACCGCGTGATTGCAGAGTACTCACCTGCTCTGTGCTGCAGTTTCCTCACCCCTGAAGCAGGACAGTACAAACCCTACCTCACAGGATGGGTAAGAGGATGAACTGAGCTGAGGCCTGTGAAGTGCCTCGTGTGTGTCTGGTGCGGACGAGGACACCGGATTAGTTTGCTGGGGCTACCACAGACCGGATGGCTTAACCAGCAGCGCATCGCACAGCTCTGGAGGCTGGAAGTCTGAGATCAAGGCGTTGGTGGGGCTGGTTCCATCTGAGGCTGTAAGGCAGCACCTGTTCCGGGTCTCTCTCCTTTGGTATGTAGGTGGCTGCCTTCTCCCTGTGGCTCTTCATATTGCCTTCCCCCTGTGCCTGCCTGTGTCCAGACATCCCCCCTCTTAAAAAAATACCAGTCTTATTGGGTTGAGACCCACTCAAAAGACTTCATCTTAACTGAATTACTTCTGTAAAGATCCTGTCTCCAAATAAGGTCACATTTGAAGGTGGGAGGAGGTTAGGATGTCAGCCTATGACTTTTGGAGGGAAGACAAATTCAACCTGGAACGAGCAGCTCTAGGGTCTAGAGCAGAACACTGGAAATCTTGGTCATTATTGTCACCAGGTCTTTGTGAGCTTTGACATGTCACCCTGCCCCAAGCCATGGCACTGATTTCCTGGAAAAGGGAACAGCAAAGTCTTTCCTGCCTCAGACACGATGGTGACACTCCTGTCCGTCTCCCAGCGCTCTATCCTGGACAGGTCAATGTGCCAACAGTCTCTGGAGTGCTGGCCAGCTTCTGCCCTCTAGGGCCATTCCTGTTCAGCAACTTCTCCCTCCTTCTAGGAGGTTGAAAATTTCATTTATTATATTCATTTACTTAACCACCACTTCTATCATGCTTACAATGTGCCAGACATTATTCTAAGCCCTTTACAAATATTAACTCATTTAATCCTCCTAACAACCTTATGGGGCAGGTACTGTTATTACCTACTAGATGAGGAAATGGAGACACAAGGAAGTCATACAACTCACCTGAGATTTCATGATTAGCAAGTCGTAGAGCTTGGCTTTGAAGCCCTGTGGAGTTTTGTTCTGAACAGCTACACTATGAAAAGGAAGTCAAGTGGCAGGACTATAAACTTTGGAATCAGAGAAATGTGAACTTGGATTCCAGCTAAGGGGCAGTAGAAATTTCCACCACTGCCTGTTTCGTCTAAACCTTTTCTGAGAAGAATGGGCTCATCCTGTACTTCTCTTCATCACATTCCCTTGTGTCATGCCAGGCTCAGCTGATTGGACTGGGGTGGACATGTGACTTAAGGACACCCCATCTGTTGGCTGAGACCCATGATTTGGATGCCCAATCAGATTTCATTCTCAGACATTTGGCTAAGATGCTTGAGCAGTGACCATGGGAGCTGAAACCTTTAGTCAAAAGGTGTTGTTGGGCTGGAAGGGTCCTTTTGGGTCATGTGCACTCCGGGGTTAGAAGGCTCTGGAGGACAGGAGGACAGGTGTGGGCAAATTGAGGACTGCTTTCAGAGATGGAGAGAATGGAACAGGGCACAGAGAGATACAGAGATCCCTTGTACTAGGGTAGAGATTGTCCCCAAGACACACACACACACACACACACACACACACACACAGTTGGTGCTTCTCCCCTTCATTGGGCAGGCACCCCATCCCTCAATCCCTCAAGATCCTGTGAGTGTTGGCTGCTAATGCCTTATAGTTGGTCCTTCTCCAGAGAAACCCTTGACTTAATGACTTCCCGGCCACGTTGGTTCGTTCCCCACCCTCAGCCACCGGCTGCCAATGACTGACTTACATGGGGTACAAAAAGCAAGCTTCCTTTATTCAAGAGGGAACCAACTTTGTGTTTCCATTCATGCTATTGAGCTCCCTGTGAGATCAGGCTGAAGCTTGGTTTCCACCCAAGCTGGTTTCCACCTTGCTTAGCTCTCTTTTTTCCACTTCCTTGTCCTGCTTCCTTCTCTCTCTTTCTCCTGAAAGCCCCTTCAGTAAGTCATTTACACAAGAACCTCCCATCTCAAGGGCCAGATGGATTCCCAAGAAAAAAAGAGAGACTGTTGTCCATAAGATTTCATTTTGTTGTGTTTCCTATCCCAAAATGTTGGGTCATCTACTTTCTTTATAGTAACCCCTCTTTGCTTGAGTTAGCATGAGATCTCTGCTTCTTGCAGCAAAACAAGTCCAAATTGTGTGAACTTGGTAAAGTTAACTCAACCATTCTCAAGTTCACTCCATTAGGAAAATGGTACCCATTATTCTTATGATTTCAGTGCTTGCTGTGGTGACTTACTAAGAGAATGCATGTGACAGCTGCCAGCATTGTGATTGGCTTAGAGTAGGCACTCTATTAATGACTTCCCTTTTCTTTCATAATATTCTCTTCCTCCCTGTTCAAGTCAATTCAGGGGGAGCACAAGGAGAAATTACATCAGAGAAATATATCATATATCAGCACGACTTTCAAAGCAACATGGAAATGTGGGTGTTTGGAGAGGTAATGATTTAGAGTCCCAAAATTCCAATTTCAACTCTTTAGCCCTGTGCTTCTCAAATTATAATGAAAATATAAGTCACCTGGGGATTTGTTAATATGCAGACTCTGGATGCAGCCCGGGATGCTGCCTTTGTAACAGCTCCAGGCAGTGCCCATGCTGCTGGGCTTTGGAATAGCACAACTTTGAGTAGCAAAACTTTAGTCTGTCTTTGGTTCCAGAGTGATATTTTTTTCTTCCCCAAACAGAAAACCTGAATGGCAGGCTCTTCCCTTTCCATTTTATTTTGCATGTCTTGTGAGATGTGGTTCTTGCCAATAAGGAGGTCTCAGTGGTTGGGGTGTCCTTTGGAAAGCTGTCCTTTGTAAAGTAGAGCTAAGTGTAGGACATATGGAGGCTGATGGGGGCACTTGCTCCTGGAGAAAGGAAAGTGGGAAAAGTCAGGGAGGTCTCCTTGGAAGAGATGGGCTATTAGTCTATCACTCTGTGTAGATACTTCCTGATTCCTATCTTTCTGCTCCTTTAAGCAAGGACCACACACTAGAAACACAGGGCTGCTGTGATGTCACTGTTGCCTGCACTCTGGTCCAGGTGCCCTGCCATCTGAACAAGACTGTCCACACCTGAGCCCAGCATATCCCTTTGGTCATGGCCTCGGGCCTCCCGCTCCCTACATGTTAGAAATCCTAGCCTGCCTGTCCATGATTCAGGGCCTGTTTTTACACTGCATTTATAAAGATAAGTTCAGGGAGTTCAAGATACAAGAGAAAAATTTGTGTTATTTCTGCAACATTTACTGCAATTTCCCCTTTTATTATAATCCTGGACAAATCCTTGCAAACATTCCCCTTTCCCCACTGAGATTAATTTTCCTTATTCATGGCTGCCAGCAACGTAGGTAGGTTTCTTCCATCTGTTCATTTTTCCTTTGCCATTCTCCTTTTTTTGCCCCTCTTCTTCCCTCAGGGTTCGGAGAGTGGAGGCGTTGTCTCAGAAAGGCCACTGTTGGCCCGAGTAGGGGGAGGGAAGTCTGTTGCTAAGCCATCTTCTGTTGGCACATCTGGGAGTTTTCACTTATAGTCTAGAAGTAACTGGACAGAGAACAGGTCCTTAATTGATGAGTCCTTTCCTTAACTTATGTTGAGAATGTGCCAGAGATGTGCCAGGCCCTGCTCCCGGTGTCACGGACACAGCAGTAATCAGGCAGGGTTCCTAACCTGACACACTAGCTGGGCATGTTACACGTTCCTTATCAGTGGGGGCACCTAACACACACACGTGTGTATATACACATGCATGTACACACACACACTGATCTTCACCCTCCTCAGTCTCACTGTCTTCAGGGAACGGCCTCTGTCCCAGGCCCAAGGAGAACAAAAGAAATTCCTAGAAACATACCTCACACCGACTAGCATGGCTATTATCAAAAAGATAAGAAATAACAAGTGCTGACAAGGATGTGGAAAAAAAGGGAACCTTGGTATACTGTTGGTGGGAATGTAAATTGGTGCAGCCACTGTGGAAAACAGTATGGAGGTTCCTCATTTATTTTTAAATTTCATACAATCCAGCAATCCCACTTCTGAGTATATATCCAAAGGAACTGAAATCGGGGTCTTGAAGAGATATCTACACTCCCAGGTTCATTGCTTTATTATTCACAAGAGCCAAGATAATGAAACAACCTGATGTCTGTCAAAGGATGAATGGAAAAAGGTGTAATATATAGCAATATTATTCAGCCTTAAAAAAGAAGGAAATCCTGCCATTTTTGACAACATGGATGAACCCGGAGGATATTATGTTAAGTGAAATAAGCAAGACAGAGAAAGACAAATATTGTATGATCTCATTTCTATATGGAATATAAAACAGCCAAATCCATAGAAGTAAAAAGTAGAATGAAGGTTGCCGAGGGTAGGGGCAGAGGGAAATGGGGAGATGTTGGTAAAGGGGTACAAAGTTTCAGTTATGCAGGATGAGTACGTTCTGGAGATCTAACGTACAATAATATGACTCACTATATTGTGTACTTGAAGTTTGTTAAGTAGATCTTAAGTGGGCTCACCACACACCAAGAAGAAGAAAATGGTAACCCTGTGAAGTGATGGACATGTGAATCAGCTTGACTGTGGTGGTCGTTTCACAAGGTATCTGTATATCAAAACATCAAGTTGTACACCTTAAATACATAATTTGTCATTTATACTTCAGTAAACCTGTTTAAAAAAAAAGCTAATACACTTCAATAACTTAAATCTGGAGACATTTTGAGAACAAATAAAGTGAGAGCCACAGGGAAGGTTTGGTATCATCGGTCAAAGAAGCCAAAATGCTGGGGACTAACTTGATGTGGGAGAGGGGACAAGCATCCCGTGGAGGATCTGGCGCCTCGGAGGAAGAGTGCTCTTGATAGGTGGCCATGAGTTAGATCTGGGCACGGTGTGCTTAAAGACAGAATTCCACGCACCACAAGGAGAGGCTCTTGCCTGAAAACTGATGGTGAATACAGACAATGCTCCAATCCCTGTGGAAAATGATTGCACTCAGCTCCCTAAATTCTGTGTTTCTCCATATTTATATATGCTGTTACCCAGTGAATACCTGATTAAGGAATGCAGCTGCCAAATGAATACATTTGTTGCTCATCAAATGGCACCATAAAGCCAGCGATGATGGGGCTTATTAAAAACCTTCTTTCACTCAGTGAAAAATCCCCCACATGTCCCAGCCAGTCTCAATATCGCAGCTAATGAAATGGGTAACCAATACACAAAGAGATGTATTCAAGAGCAAATTAACTGCCTCAGGAATATGCATCATAAAGATTGCAGCCTGGAAAATAAATAGACAGTGTATTGGACAAATTGGCCTCGTGTTTAAGTGTTGATGGGTTGGAAATATTGGTTTAGCTTCTCGATAGAAGCAGGCAGTATGGGATCCTGGAAGGCAAACATTAGCAATGAAAAATCAGGCTGGGGACCTTCTAATTAGCTAGAACTGGGGAAAGGTGTGAGGAGTGACAAACATTTATTGAGCCACTTCCTGAGAGCCAGCCAGGCCTCGTGCTGGCCCTTTATGTATGTTGCCACTTAGTCCTTTTGTCGCCCAAAAAGGGAGGAGCCCTAGATTTTTGGTTTCACCTACCTGTGACCACATGATGAGATTACACAAAGAGATTTTGTTTTCTCTGTCTGTGCAAACTATTAGTGCAAAGCTTCTATCAGATTCTTTAAAAATACCTCCTTTAAATTGCCCCTGGGTACTACTAGTCTCCTGAGCCCTTGCTCATGATTAAAAAAAAAAAAATTTTTCCCTTTGTTTCTTCTGCTCCAAATTCTTGTCCTGCTATCCCACTGCCTACTCTGCCTTGATTCTTTTCTGGGAAGCTTCCAGATCAAAGGGAAGCAGCAACCTGAAGGCTGAATGACCATTCCTACTGTGGCTCCTCCAAGACCTGAGGTTGAGTATTCACACTCGTATCCCAGTCTCTAGATGCAGGAAATACACACACACACACACACACACACACACACACACACACTCTAAGGGGGAAGGCAGTAGTGTGGGTTTCAAGTCATGTGGATGTGGGCCCTGTGATCTGGGACAGGCTACCTGATTCCCTTGAGCCCCTGTTACCCCACAGGAGAGGTAGATGATACTGCCTTCCTCAAAGGTCAGTTTGGAGGAACCGATGAAATAACATGTAGGAGATTCTAGAGTCCTGATCTACTGCATGATTTTCATAGGCCTTCCTTCTTTCAAGAAGAGACAGCCATGGAGTTAGTTGAAGGGAAGGTCACTGCAGCTGTGAGGCCCCGCCTCCCTATGAGGGACTAAATGAGCTCACTTAATGTGCGGGGAAACCACAGGGAGACAACACCAGCAGCCCCACCTGCTGGAACACGTGCCCTCTGTGCTTGCTTGGGCAGCATTTTCATGATTATGCTTATTGTTTTATATTAATATATTTAATATAATGTTATTATATTTCGTTAGTTTGAGCCTGATTTTTATGATTGTTTTAAAGAAAAACTAGTGAATTGTTTAGACATATCCCCTGATCCATTACAGGCTAGTCAACAGTACATTTCCATTTGAGGTTAACAGACTCTGAAGACCTGTAAAAGGGCTGTGCACCTCATTTATTTGTTGGTGCATGTTCTAGATTGGACTCCCCAGAAGCAGACAAAGATATGCATGCGAGTAGTTTTTCTGGGAGGGGATCTGAAGAGGCAACCAGGAAGGTTGGACAGGGAAGGGAATGCATAGGCTGTCTTATTGAGCAGGTTACTGCCATTGGCCACTGGGAACTCCTGATGGGCAGTTTAGAACATACAGCATGGTTATGCCCCCCGAGGGCCGAGGGAGCTGGGGTGTTTTTGCGCTAACTTTGATGAGTTGTTGCTTGAAGGCTATTCCTCGGGACATTTATTCTCCAGCACTTCTAGCCTGCACACAGGGGATACTCAAGGGAGGGATGCAGGTACTTGCACTAGGAAGCCATCACCTTGCACAGGAGTGGCGAGTGCCGAGGGGATGTGGGTAAACGCTGATGGTGTCTATGCAAACTTAAAAATCTGGGGTCCATTAGCACATCCTACATTTTCAGTGATGTGTTTCTGTATTTGTTTGTCTTTTGCTACAAGCTATGAGCTGTCTGAGGACAGAGCCATCTCTTGTTTTCATCCCCACTGTCCTGCAAACAACTGCTGACTGACTGACTGAATGATTGAGGGAATGAGCGATTGAAGACTTGAAAACACAACAGGACTGAGATTGCAAATCAAATGCCTGCAAGAGCCTGGAGGGTCATGAGTCAGAGAGGCAAATATAGATCCTGCTTTTGAGATGCTCACAGCCCAGGGGAGGCAGACCCTACTCCATGACAACACAAATGTTTAGGGTCAGTGGCATTCCTTTACCTCCTGGGCATGGAGCTTGACTACATTTCCCAGACTCCCTTGAAATTAGGTGAGATCATGTGATTGAGTTCTGACCAATGGAATGTGGGCAATATAGACCAATTCCCAGCATGGTTTGCAAAATTTCCTATGCAGTTCTCAACTTTCTCTCCTTTTCACCATCCACTGGATACATGGAGAGAACTCCAAGCACTGAGAGGAGGGTGGAGCCACAAGAGGGAAAGAACCTGGGTCTCTGAATGACTGCCCAGAGGAGAAATTTCCACAATTCTAACTGACCTGTCTTGTATCCTGATGTCACTGAAATGGGTTGTTTTTTACATCAGTTCCCTGGTCTGACTGACATAGTGCCCTAAGGGAACATGTCAGGAAGAATGCTTTGGGAACTCCTTGGCCTTCTTAGAGGAAGGCTCTCTGCTGGGGGAAAGGTCAGACTCCTACTCAGGGTTCATTAAGGAGGCTGTAGGCTCTCTGCCAGGACAAGAGAAGTATGGAGCTGGGGATTTGGGCAGATGTGCTTCCACGTATGTTAAATTAAACCCAGTCAAATGGATTTTGTGACGCTCTTTGGGGAGGACAGAAAGAACTTCAGGCAACAATACTTACCCCAAATTGTTGGTGAGAATTGCATTTCTCATCCTCCAGGGATTCTTGGTATGATACATCCCAATGGCGTAGGGTCAATTCTACTCCTTCTGGGGTAGTGAAAGACTATGAGTTACTTGTGGAAAATGGTTCTACTTCTGAGAGCCACTTTTCCTGCTCACTGTGTGAACAGTTAACAGTGGCACTGAAGTTCACAAGGCAAGCAAGGATCACTGAGTTTGAAGCTCTACCATCAACTTCTTTCCTGCCCTGGGAGATCTGGGACAAAGAGTGTATATTCTTCTCTTGGTGCATATCTGCTTCAGAAGGAAAGGGGAAGTGGTTCAGTCCCTCATCATTTGAGGCAAATGTGTCCAGCCTCTTTGCTGAATGTTTAAATTATCTGTATGTAGGGAAACCAAGAGGAGAATTCAGAGAATATGGTCCTGATTTCCTCAAGGATCATATTACAAGATTCAGCAACTAAGTGAGGCTCACCCTCATAAGATGAAGGTTCTCAGGGCCTTCAGAGCCTCAGAGCCTCAGAGCCTATGGGGGCTGGAGAGCAGGTGTGGAAATCAAGGCAGCTCCTGAGGGTAGGAAGCAGAGTCCCTGGGAGATGGGATTAACCCCTATATTTTTAAAAGTTACTTTGTACCTCTGCTCAAGATTTAAGTTCCAGAGAGAGAATCCAGCTATAGAAAGCATGAGACAGCACAGAGGACTCCCAGAGACATTTAGTCTTGTAGGGCTCCCCAAAATTTTCTAAGGAGATGCTCAGTTTTTGCTGATGCTACTGCTGGCCGAGAGAAGGTAACCTTTGCCATTCTCATAAGAGTCAGTCTCCAGGTGTGCTCCCCAACCCCCTGATTATTCTGGACACTCTGCCAACAAACCAGTAAAGTGCAGCTGTAGTGCCCTTCTGAGTGATGGCTGTGAACCTGGGAGATCCGGAGGTGAATTTTCTAGACATAGCTCACTCAGCAGGTCCAGGCGTCGGTGCTGCCTGAGGTCTATTCCTGGGTGGGAATTGGCTTTAGTCCTATTTGATTCTTCCTTCCCCCAACAGGCAAACAGCTCATCATGTAGGGCCTTTTTGTTACAGATTGTGGCAGCTCCACTGCCAGGTACCTCTGTGTCTCTTAAGATTCAATAATCCCTAAAAAATAGTAATAATAAAATAAAAATAAAAATGAAATAGTCCCAAGGCAATATTTGAGCCTAGACGTGAGAGTGGTCGGGGTGGTGATGGCCCCTGCCCATGATGAGAGAGGGGCATCTGCAGGGATGTGGGTGACCAGATTATTCTGAGAGGAAGCCCCTTTTCTGGGGTCTCCAAGTGACTAGGGACAACAATTTCAGAAGAGCAGCAAATTCCAACCTCTCTGAACAAAGAGGCACTGGATTAGCTTGTTGAATGCATCAAAAACAAGTCTTGAGATCTTAATGTTTCACCAGGGCCTTCTAACACTTCATTGTTTGGTCATCTGGGCTGTGCCATCAGGAGGCAGTCATCTCACTGCACACAGACTAATTTCTGCCTACGGGCCAGGGTGGAGCTTCTAGAACAGAGAAAAATCAAATCAGAGCACAGTTCGCCATGGGAGGGAGAAGGAGAAGGTTTTAAAAGGTGATGTTTTACTCCCTCTTTAAATGTTCATTAGTGTGCTATCCAAAGGCTTATTTACCTCTTAAGGCATTTATGAAGCGTTTTCAGTGTGTGAGGCATTGGAGGGGTGGATGAAAACACACATAAGGTATGAGCCTCACTCCCAAAGGAATTATAAACTAGGGGTAGTGATAATAGGTAATGTTCATGTGCTATATAGTTTGGAAGGCTTTTTTGGTGAATATTGTAATGCCACTGATTATAAGTACTGTTGAACAGTCAGCATTTTTCCCGAGTGCATCAGGAAACTGAAGCTCCGAGAGGGCAACAATTTGACCAAGTTCATGGTTCACACAGCTTGTCAGAAAAGAGACTAAATTTGAACTTGGATTCTTTGTCTAAATCTCTTGCCTCTTTAGCCAAGGAGACAGACACACATGGTGAAGTGATATGAGGGACTGTATGAATATTAGAAAAGAGGAAAGAGTCTCCAAGATGCAGGGATTTTTTAAAATGTTTTATTTATTTTTGAGAGAGAGAGAGCGCAAGCGGGGTACAGACAGAGGCGATGGGGACAGAAGATCCGAAGCAGACTATGCCCTGAGAGCAGTAAGCCAAGTGCAGGGTTTGAACTCACAAACTGCAAGATCATGACCTGAGCTGAAGTGGGACGCTCAACAGACCGAGCCACCCAGGTGCCCCAAAGATGCAGGAATTTTTAAATTTTTTTTTAACGTTTATTTATTTTTGAGACAGAGAGAGACAGAGCATGAACGGGGGAGGGGCAGAGAGAGAGGGAGACACAGAATCGGAAGCAGGCTCCAGGCTCCGAGCCATCAGCCCAGAGCCCGACGCGGGGCTTAAACCCATGGACCGCGAGATCGTGACCTGAGCTGAAGTCGGACGCTCAACCGACTGAGCCACCCAGGCGCCCCGATGCAGGAATTTTTAAAGACAGATGAGGTGTACTGGTGTGCTTGGGGTCTTCAAGCAATGAAAAAATTATGGTCAAGCTGCTCTACATGGGAAAATGAGAAAGATTACTTTTTAGAAATTTGAAGAGGAAAAGAGCAAGGAGGAGGAGGACACTGAGGAGGAGGTATGGAGAGAGAAGCCTTCAAGATGGTTTTTGTCTGGGGACCATTTAAGGTGATAGGATAGCTCCAATGACTTTTAAAAGCAGCCATGCCTGGGGCGCCTGGGTGGCGCAGTCGGTTGAGCGTCCGACTTCAGCCAGGTCACGATCTCGCGGTCCGTGAGTTCGAGCCCCGCGTCGGGCTCCGGGCTGATGGCTCGGAGCCTGGAGCCTGTTTCCGATTCTGTGTCTCCCTCTCTCTCTGCCCCTCCCCCGTTCATGCTCTGTCTCTCTCTGTACCAAAAATAAAATAAACATTGAAAAAAAATAATTTAAAAGCAGCCATGCCTAAGTGCTGTTTTATTCACTTGCTGTTTTGTATTATGTGTCTCCTGGCCATGGCCTTCCAACATCTTTGGCAAAATGTTCTACATTCTTGCTTTTTTATCAGTGGGATTTTGAAATTGAAGGTGGGATTATTTTCACCTGTGGATCAACTTGGTGTAGAACAAAGATGGCATGTACAGAAGCAGGAATCCAGAGGCTGAGGTGAGCATCCATTCATTTATTCATCCATCTGTCCATCCATCCGTCCATCTATCCATCCATCATCATCCATCATCCATCATCCATCTATCCGTCTATCCATCATCCATCATTCACCACCCCTCCCTCCATCCATCAGCCATCCATTCACAATCATCCATCACTCACCCATCCATCTATCATCCACCATCCATCATTCATCATCCATCCATCCATCCATCCATCCATCATCCATCCATCCTCCATCACCCATCCATCCATCATCCATCCTCCATCCATCCTCCATCTGTCCTCCTATCCACCACCCACCCATTCACTAATTCATTTATTCAAATACTCATTGAGCATCTACCATGTACTTGGCTCTGCTCTGGGTACTGGGGATACTATAATGAATAACAGACAGATACCCCTTTCCCAGGAGCAGCCAATAAGTATGAAAATCAGACCATAGTAAAGCAACTGAATAGATTACCAAGATAATTTCAGACTGTGATAAACACCATGAAGACCATAAAACAGGGTGATGTTATAGAACAGTGGCTCTCAAAGCTTTGCTCCTAGACTAATGGCATTAACACAACCTGAAAACTTGTGAGAAATATACATTATCAGGACCCACTCAGACCTATTGAATTAGAAACTCTGAGGAATGGGACCCAGCAATCTGTATTTGAAGCCCTCCAGGTGAATCTGATACATGTTCAAGTTTGAAATCCACTGGTATAGAGTGACAGTGTGGTTGCCTGAGGTAGGGTAGTCCAAGAAGGCTTCTTAGCGGAGGTAACATTTGAATTGAGATCTCAATGATAAGAGTTTAGTTGTGTAAGCCTAGAGATATATCTTCCAGGCAGAGAGAATAGCAAATGAAAAGGTCCTGAGATAAGATCAAAGTTGGGGGCCTTGGGAGACTGAAAAAAAAAGGCCAGTATGGTTGGAGTGTCGTGTACAGTCATGCAAATTCATGATGACAGACAGTGCTAGGAACGTTCTGGTTGCTCTTTGGATATTCATTCTCTTTTTTATAGAAATGTGATCTTTGCACATTTGCATTGGAAGCTACATATTGGGATTCTTTTTGAAAGTAAAATAATTAATTTAAATCTTACTAGTAATACATATATAAATTTTCCTCATAAATGGATTTCTTGGCTTCTTATGAAGCTGCAGTTTGTCTTGGGAAGATTGCAGTGGGCTAGGAGGCAAGAGGATTGGGATCTAATTCTGTCACACTCTGTTCACTGCTGCTGACCCCATCTGCAGGGTGAGGGAGGAGAGCTGGTCTGTCTCCTGAAAGAGAAGACTGCTGGCATCTCCTTGAGGGGCAGTCTAGTTGTCCTTCAGCCCCCTCACCTCCTTTTCTTCTTGCTGATTTGACCTTGGATGTATGTGCCTGGGGCAGGGCAGGAGGAAAGAGGCAAATGGGTTCCCTTGGAATTACCACCTATGTCAAATGGTGTTTTGGAAATCTGCCTTGAATATACAGTAATTCTGGGAGCTGAATTCCATGCTCTCAGTGGCAGTTTTCTTCATAGTTATTGCTCTGCTGCTGAACCCCAAAGTTTTATTTCTTGCAAACAGACATCTGATGAAAAGAATAGTAAACAGAGCTGCACAATCAGGGGCATGGCATTTGGACTTGACGCTGCAGGATTGGGGAAGGAGGGAAGGGAACAACCCTGGATCTTCTCCAGGGAGGCTGTGAAGTGCATTGGGAAGACTCTTGGGTGAATTCTTTAAGCTGGGTGCATTGTCAGGCCTCTCTGAGCCTCTGTTTCCTCATCTGCAAAATGGGGATGATGCCTCTTATACAGTATTAAATAAGATGACATGTTCCAGGTGTGTGGCACACAGTAGGTGCTCAATAAATGTCTGTGCTTGTCTTCCATCCCTCCCCTGGGAGCAAGGAAATGTCTCTCCTCCATAGGCAGCGGCCAAGCCCCTCTTTGCCTACAACTCTCCTGGTTTGTTTGCTTGTGTAGTAATTAGGCACAGCAGCTAAGAGTATTCAAACCTGCAGCATTATCTTTTCCCCAAGCTGCTTCAGTTGATAGAGGGTTTGGTGGTAGATGACAGCTTGTTTATCCAGGGAGGCTATAAAATATTCTGTCGAGTGAACACACAGAAAAGCTCATTTGTCTTGTCTTTTGTCTCCACAGCTACATAGTTCAGAAGGGATGCTCTCATCCCATCTTACTGACTGCTTTCTCCTCTGAGCATGCTCACAGACCCTCTTCTGCCCACCCTGGGCCCTCCCTCCCACCACGCTGCCTCTATAAGAGCATCCATCATGATGCCTCTATTGACCACTCCCAACTCAGACTGCTCCCCTAAGCTTTATACTGGACACTACCGCCTGGATGTCCACAGGCCTGTCTGCTCCCTTCCCTTGCTGCTTCTCTTCTCTGGATCTCAGCCCTCAGTGGCACTGGCCACCCACCCTCCCTGAGCCTGAAGCCTGGGAGTCCATCTTGGGCACCTCATTCTTTCTTGCCACCATATCCCTTCACCCATCAGGTCCTGTCCACGTTCTCTCTCAAATCTCTCTCCTGACTGTCCTTCCACTCAGCCCCAACCACCAACCCCCCGTGGAGGGCTCCCCCTCCACCCCCCGTATGGCTGCAGCCAGGGGTCTGGTTCTGGAGCACACACTGAGGTGTGTCAGGCCTGCATTCCTGAGGACAGGTGGAGGGAGGGATTTGTGATCGTTCCCAGAGGCCATGGGGTGGGGGATGGGGACATAGGAGGTTGGGGGGGTGAGGCAGGAAAGGAGCTCAGGTTTTTGAGAAAAACAAATAAACCAAACCAAGCATTCTGGCCTTCAGTGCTGGTCCCAGCACATGTTAGCTGTGTGATTTCTGACAGCATTTAAAAGCTCTTTGGAGCCCAATTTCTTCAGTTCTGAAAAGGCACCTATCATTCCTACCTCAAAAAGTTGCTATGAAGTTTGGATGAATGAACCCATATATATGGTAGATAGTAGAGGTTTGATCAGTGTCAGGCTTTTCTCCCTGTCTTTCACTTTGAACAGTACTTTGTAGTTCTCAGCAGTCTTTCCTAGATCATTCATTCATTCCATACATGGATTGTGTGCCTAATATGATCTTGGCCAGTTATGGTGCTGGGGTGTAGCGGAGACAAGACAGGTTTAGTCCCATATCCCCTGGACTTTACATTTTTGGTGGGGAAGACAGACCAAAAGCCGGTAACACATAAGTAATATAGTATCAGGTAGTCTTAAGAGCCATGATGAAAAATCAAGCAAAGTAAAATAGGAGTGATGGGGACTGGAGAGTCCCTGGAGCTGAGATCTGTGGAAAGGAGTCAATAAACAAGCCAGAGAATAATTAAAATAATTTACTGACTGTGGTAAGTGCTGGGAGGGAAGTGAGCATGGTTATGTGACACCACAGGCAGGTTGACAGAATTAAATACTAAAAGGGTATGGGAAGTGACTTGTATGACGATAAGTGACAGACATTCAATGATGCATTCTTTCCCCCAACAGCTCTCTTTCCTGTACCTTTAATTTCTTCCTCTAGTGGATCCCTCCCACCAGCATTTACTCGCATGAAGGCTTCTTGTGCTTAGAACATACCTCTCTGCCTCAAACTCCAGGCTTTTCTCCAGCTGTGATCCTACCTGATCCCCTCCAGAGCAGACCTTTCCAGAGTTGTCTACACTTCCAATCTCCACATCAACTCCTCAGTTCATCCTTCAACTCCATCACTCTGGCTTCTGCCCCTAGAAGAATTCCAGAAACTGCTTTCTCTGCAGTCACCAGTGACTTCCAAGGTCATGGTCACTGTACCCTTTGAGTTCTCACAGCCTGTCTCCTGGCCATATTCAATATCATTCTTTCTATAGGTCCCTACATGCACACCACCTCTTCAACTTTGTTTCCCCCACCTCTCCTTACTCCTCCTCAGGCTTCTTTGCTGACTTCTCTCCCCCTGTTGGTTCCTTAAATGTTGGAGTGTCCCAAGGTTCCATCCTGGGTCCCCTTCTCTTCTCTCCCTATACATTATCCCTGGGTAAGGGTTCAAGTCTCCCAAATTCCTATCTTCAGCCCAGTTTGCTCACCTGAACTCCTGGCCTATATTCTCAATTCATTTTCGGACGCCTTCACTTGGAAGTGCCATGGACATCTTGAACTCAACAGTTCTAGACTGGAATTCACCAAAACCTTCCTCCACCCACCCTGCTCCTCCAACCTGCCCATGTTAGTGGGTTTCACTAGTACCCACCTGTAGCACAAGGCAGAGCCTTGGAATTCACCAGTTCCCCTTGAGCCCTCCCTCACCCCCATATCTGCTGGCCATCAAGTCCTGTGGATTCTGCCTACTGAATGCTCTCAGAAGTATCCTTCTGCCACCACTTCCTCTGCCCCCTCCCTAGCCCAGGCCTCCAGCACCTCTTGTCTTGACCACTGCAGAGTTTCCTCTTGGTCTCCACTGTTGTCTCCTCTGATCCATCCTGCACACAGCAATCGGAGTGATCGCTCAAACATGCAAACCTGATGGTGCTCACTCTCCTGATTAAAGCCCTTCAGGGCTCTTCCTTCAGTGTTCTGAAGCCCAGAGAGGAATTTCTTCGCGATTTGCGAAGGCTTCCCAGCAAGTCCAGCGTGCTTCATACTAAAGCAGAACAGCTCTCCTCTTAGCCATGATTGGAAGGAAACGTGGCATCAGCAAGGACCCTTCCCCATAGATTTGGCTCTTTCTGTTGCTGAAATCAGAAAGATGAGCAAGTGGTAAGTCTTCCCGGAAAAGGGTTGGAAATAATGCCGGATCTCTTTGCCTTTGCCTTGGACTTCTGAGGCTGAGGCCCTGGTGTCACATTGGCTTTTTCCGTCACCATTCCAGACCCCTTACAGTTCTTCTGCCTCAGCTTTCCCCTATGCCACCTCTAATACAGATCCTCACCGGCAGGCACTCCTGTCTGCCGTCTCTGACCTGAAATAGTTTGAGTTTCTCAGTGGCTGTTGGCACAACCTGCCTGGGCATAGGTCTGGCTAATATTTGAGAGTAGGAGTACTCAGGCAAGGTGGCAAGTCCTTGTACGCTGAGCTGAGATGGGGTTGATGCCAGGCCAGGGTCAGTCAGTGAGCCTTTGGCCACAGACTGGACTGTTAACCAGGTCATAGACTAAGGCCCTGACTCTGGCCACAGCCTGATCTTGGCTGTGGACAGGATCCTGACCCTGGACCCAAACACAGCTCCGACCCTGCTTCTAGACTTAGCCTTGATTCTGGTAATAGACTGAGCACTGATCCTCATCTAAGACTGAGCCCTGACCCTTGCCACAGACTGAGCCTTGATCCTGGTCCCAGACTGAGCCTGACTCTACTTCTAGACTGAGCCCTAATCCTGGTCCCAGGCTGTGCTCTGACCATGGACTAAGCCCTACCCACCTCACAGACTAGACCTACAGCTGGGGGCTCATGGTGAGAGTGTAGCCAACTCAGGGAAAAGCTGTCCCTTTAGAGGAAGGGGCAGGAATGACTTTTCCTGGGAAAAGCAGAACAGGCTCAGGCTCTGGCATTGTTACACTCATGGATTTGAGGGATCACAGGCCACAAAAGAGCCAGGCTCAAAGGACTGCTGCAAAATCACATCTGGCAGAGCTTCCCAGCCATTTTAGCTCCCAAATAATGGGGAGATTATTCCTGTGGCTATCCATCAGGCTGAGATTGAGAACATTTCAGTGAGAAGGTGCTTTAATGACTCTTCAAGGATTTGGGGCCTAATGAAGCACACATCAGAGGACGATTTAATCTTTCCCTCATAAAACTCTCACAATAAGATCAACTTCAGAATCCAAATTCATCCTGACATAAAAATGTAAGATCAAGACAGCCCCGGATCACTGATAATTGTCTGGGGCTAATTGCTGTGGTCTCGGTGCAGGGGAGGGGAGGGGCTTGGGAGAAGCCAAGGGAAGGTGGGTGTGGTAGAGGGCATCCTGGGACATGCTGGGTTGTCCCCTGTGAGGCCCTTGGAAGGAGGACAGTGACACTGGAAAATAAGATAGGAAAGGTAAGTGTGAGCAGTAGACGGTCCTGCTTCCTCTGGTCCTGTAAGGTGGACCTTTTCTCCCCCAATCCCTCTCCAAGTGGGCTAGTGGTCAGCAGATATGCCACAAACACCTGACTCTCAGTGAGCCATGAAGGGGCCAGGAAACCTCTGCTTCCAAGCCAGAAATGTAACAAATAGAGCTTAAGAGAGCTGCTAGGGAGAAAACGAGAAGGAGGCTGTGATGGAATGATCCAGGCATGTGTGGGCTGGATCATCATCCTTAGAACTGGCTCACCAGCTCTCTGAGGGTAGAAGCAGAGCACTATGAGTGCAGGCTCCCCTTGTTTCTTCCCACACCTTGCTGCTACCTGGGGTCACACACATCATCAGGCCCAGCTCATCACGAAAGCAACACCACCTTCTTCTCACAAATGCTGAATTTTTGCCCATGTCTTTAGTTGCAGAGATTTTTTTTTCCAGAAATGGGTTTTGATGTGAATGAACAGAGCCCTGCCATTGATTTCAAAACGTATTTTATAATATAGTAACAAAATAGGGAAACATATTTTATAATAATTAGATGGAAAAAAAATCAAGCAAATTCAGTCAAGCCCTGGTCAGTGCATAGTATAGTCATTTATACTAAAATTACATCCATAATGTACTGCAGAGTCAGAGAAGGTACAAGATAAAGTAATGGGAGCCTCCTCTCATTTTTCTTTGTACTAAAAGAAGATAGCATTCTTTTTCATTCTTTTTTATTTGAGAGAGAGAGAGCATGCGTGAGCGAGCATATGAGTAGGAGGAGGGACAAAGGGAAAGAGAGAGGGAATTCCAGGCAGGCTCCATGCTCAGTGCAGAGCCCAACATGGGGCTCAGTCCCATGACCCCGGGATCATGACCTGAGCTGAAATCAAGAGTTGGATACTCAACCAACCGAGCCACCAGGTGCACCTAGAAGATAACATTCTTAAGTAAGACACAGACACCTTAATGGAAACAATTAACAGATTTTACTATGAAATGTTTTTTAAACTTAAAAAACTTCTATCCAGTGAAACAAAACACAGAGTTAAAAGAAAGTAGACTGGGAGGAAATATTTGCAGCATGTTCAACCAAGAACTACTCTATCAAATATATGAAGATTTTCTGCAGATCTGTAACAAAAACACAAAGATGCCTTAGAAAATTAGGCCAACTTCTAGAAGAAGAAAGCTGGACTACAGTGGTGGCCATAGAGGTGGGTTGGTCAGATCTCCCTCCAGAAGAACTTTTGGTGGGAGGAAAAAAACAGCTGATTGACAGTCTCAACCTAAGGCATCTTTGGGTCCACTATGGTGGTCACACTGGGTCGTGCTTCCCCTAGTCTGTTCCCAGCCAGTGACAGAGCCCCTCCACTTTGGAAACCACCCCGCTGGTCTGCTGGAGGCTTTCTCAGAGCAGCACTGTGATCTGAGGATCATCCTGCACAATCCTCCTTCTCCCTCTCCTTTGATAAACATCAGACCTGCATGTGGGTCTGAAAGCTCTCCCATCTCCCCCACCTCCCTTTGTCCCCAGTAAGGCTCTTGCTTGTTCAATCCTGCCTTGGTGTGTGCTTCTCAGAAGACCCCAAATAAAACAATGATAAACCCAAATGTAAAGGATTATTGAAGTACACTATGTTGTACACCTGAAACTAATAGAACACTGTATGCTAATTATACTGGAATTAAAAAAAAAATGCTATTACTTACAATAGGCCTTACTTATAATTAAAGTAGCACATGGGATGCCTGGGTGACTTAGTTAAGCATCTGACTCTTGATTTCAGCTCAGGTCATGATCCCAGGGTCGTGAAATTGAGCCCCACATTGGGCTCCATGCTGAGCATGCAACCTACTTAAGATTCTCTCTCTCCCTCTTTCTCTGCCCCTCCCGTGCTCATTCTCTCTCCTTCTCTCTCTCTCGCTCTTTCCAATAAATAAATAAATAAATAAATAGCACAAATTGCGATGTGATACCATTTGCTACCTATCAAACTACGAATACATTTTTATGTCTTTTATATAATCTTTATGCTCAAAATGGGTCTCAAACTCACAACCCTAAGATCAAGAGTCGCATGCTCTACCGATTGAGTCAGCCAGGCACCCCTGACAAATATTCTTAAGGGGTCATTAATACCTTATTTAGTGAGGGGGGAACAGAATGAACCTCTTTCTCATACTGTGCTGGTGCCAGGAGTATAAAGTATACATATTCACCGATTCAGCATTTCACTTCTGGGAATCTACTCTATAGGATATATGTGTAGATGTACAAAAACATACACAAGCATGATGGCATTATTTACACTAGTCAGAAACTGGAAAATAAGCTGAATGCGCATTAATGTGGAATATTTACATCAGTTATGGGGCACCCACACAATATAATTTCCAGCTGTTTGAAAGAAAGAGGTCAAGTATGTGACATGAAAAGATGTTTGTGATGCCAAATTGAATAGAGAGAAAAAAAAATCAGAACTGAAGAATATACTGTGTAATGCCCTTTGAATAGAAAAACCCTTCATTAAATGAGTTTGTATGCATACAAATTGGTGAATCGGTGCAAACATCTGGAAAAGTAGACACTGAATTGCCAAGATCATTTGTCTTTGGGGAGGAGGGTGGGATCGGGTGTAGCTATTAAAGGGGGCCCTCACTTTTCACTCCATTTCCTTCTTTATTGTTTACATGTTTCAGAGTGAGCATGGATTATTATTTTTAATTAAAATGAGCAATATATAGGAAGAAAGAAAAGAACCCAGAATGTAACTGCCAGAATGAGGATTGACCCTTTTGGGAGGCCGTGTCCATGTTCCAATCAGTCTGTTCACAGTGCTTGGACCCTCCTGGGAGTGCCCGTTAGTGGCTGTGAACAGCGGAAGAATTTTGCTCTCATCCTTGTCTTTATCCTTTAAAATTACTTTTACAAAACTGTTAGCAGGAAGCGACGTTGTTCACCTTGATCCTTGCCTCATGAGCCACACCTGACTCTAAATGTTTTCTTAGTCTTCAAAAACTCATGCCTCCCTTCCCCCTGCTCAGTCCGCTGACCTGAAGGCCAAATGTGCTGCTGCTGAAGATATTGTAGGGACACAGCCAAGCTCTCTGGCCTCGGTTTCCTCACCTGTGTCAGAAAATGTTGGATTAAATGGCCTCGGGGTCTGGCTGATGTTTTAGGCCCTGGGGCACTGGCACGCAATTGCCATCCTCCACACACTCTGCTCAGCCCAGCTGAGGTATCAGAGAAGGCCACCCACGGTCCTCGGTTTGACCTTCAGCCGGCTCTTCCAGCCTCGCCTCGCAGCCCCTGTCATCCAATGTCAGCCACTCTGAATGTGTCTCTGTCTCTGCCCTCCCCATGTCCAGCTGCCCAAACTGCTCACACTTTTATGATCTCCTCGTTTGGATTTCCATTGCATTTTCTCTATAGATTGTGTGGTCTGAAGAAGCCAAAATAGCCACTTTGCCCCGCTTCCAATCTGATCAAGCACTTCACATACACTGGGGGGGGGGGGGGGGGGTTAGCGGGGGGGAGACCCTGAACCGACAGAGACTCATAAACCCTGAGACAAACCCAGTCTGTTAGGGTCTCCCAGACAATATATCCTCGAATACTTCCCTTAAGTCTGGCCTCTCTAACAAAGACAGGTTTGTCCTTGGGTCCTGCTATTGTGATCTCTGCAGATACTTTTGTGCATATGATCATCGTGTGAGGAAGTTGCTGTTTTCAAGTCATGAACAGGCGAACGTAAACCCAGCGAGCCAGGGCATTTTGCAGTTGTTTTCCCTGAAATAATTGCTTTGTTTTGAATTTGGTGAGCCAGTTCTTCTGAAGCCTGACTCTCTTGCACTCTTTGCAAGAAAAAGATTTTTTTCCTTTTCTTTTCTAAATACTTCTGTTTCTGAGTCTTCCTTTGACAGATGGGATAACGTACTACATTAATTCGTGTTGTATTCTTGCCTTCCCTATTTCAAGGTGGAGAGGCTTTTGTCTCTCCTGCTAAGGGAAGCTTGCATTGTAGGATTAAAGGAGACATTGCCTGTAGAAGGGTCTCTTTCCTGATTCTGTTATTTTTGATAACCTAGGCTCACTGAGTACAGGGGGTTCTGCAAAGTGGGGAGGGAGAGAGGCCTTTGGTGGAGATAAAGTAGAACCAAGTGGACAGAACTAGGGGGTGGGAGGGTAGGGAGAGAGACAGACAGAGGAAGAGAGAGAGAGAGAGAGAGAGAGAGAGAGAGAATTCCCAAAGGCCAGGAAGGACATGTTGTTTGGGATTCTGTGAGCAGAAAGGAATCCTGGAGGTAGTTGGATCAAGACAAGATGACTGTGAGGGGGTTTTAAGATAACTGTGAGAGGGTCCCTGGTGTTGGAGGTACCAGTCTGGGAAGTTTCTTGAGCCCAGCTTGGCATGGGGGCAGCATTGTCATCTGCCAAGAAGGATCCCCAAGGGCTTGGGCAATATCCTAACAAAGGCAACCAGTGGACCTATGGCCACTGGACATCCCTAAAGTTGGCTCTGTGAAGATCCTTGTGACCTTCATAGGATCCTGGGGGACAAGAAAGGAACCCCACATGTGAATTTCCTGCCAGCTCTGTAAGCTGGGACTTGAGATAGGTGTAGAGAAAATAAAATTATTGTGACATTTCTTGCCTTTCTGAGCTTAACACCCACTACCATTTCTTCCAGGATTTAGCACCATCTCTCTTGTATTGTCCCCAACCTGTGTTTCCCCCTCTCCGCACACTTCCTGCCCTCCTCACACCCTGCCGCCTTCAGAAAACCTTTTTGTTTGTATGTCTATCCCACTCCTGATGGTAGGACCCACCTTTATATTCTAATTGTCCACCATGCATGGGGCCTTGTACCTAGTAGGTGCTCAAGAAATGTTGATTGATATGAACTAAGTTGCACTGAATTGTATGTAACCCACCCTCTCTCTGCCTCCCAGCCCTACTGCCTGCTTTGTGTCTAGTTAGTATTCAACACGTTTGCAGAACGGAGGAAGGTGACTGTGGTATTCCAAGGTGACCACGTTGGGGGACACAAGATGAACCTGATTGTGTAAGTTCGGGGGTATTTGTTCAAAAGCGTGTTAGTGACCTGGTTTAGTCACGGGAGACTGGTGAGCAAGGGGCCTGCGCATCTGCGAAACGAGCCATTTTATGCCAACCCTTGCACAGGAGCTGGTGCTGCTTGATCAATTAACCCCACGCCCTTGTCTTCCATCTGTGCTTGGATAGAGACGCGCAGCTCTGCTGTGAGCACAGAAGGTAATAGCCATCCTCGGATGGGCCGCGTGTGCACGGGTAGTTAATGGATTCTTGGGATCCAGAGAGAGGGGGAGAAAGAGAGGGAGAAGAGATCTGAAATCAATGGCTTGCTGTCTGCACGGAGTGGCCGGCTCCACCCACTGCTTGGGAGGACAGGGGGCATCAGCTGCGGCCTCTTGCAAGGGACACCAGCCGACCAGATGGATGGGGCCTGCCAAGGGCTGTCGGGAAGGCTCGTCCTCTATCCTCAGCCTCTGCTCCACTCTCCTGGCAAAGAAATGAGTCCTGATCTGTGCCTAGGGCCACCCAGACACCTGTCAATTGGTGAAAACGAGATGCTTTAAAAGATGATGTCTGGCCAGCATGAGTATGCTAGCCTCCGTCTGAATTATTTTTTAAACTTGTTTTTAAATAAGTTATTTATTGGTTATTGGCTACCTGAGCCCATCATACTAGGAATCACACAGCCTGGGCTCAGACCTTGGCTCCTCCACTTGTCAACTCTGAGCTCTTGGGTTTACTTAGCCTCTCCGGGACTCAGTTTCTCCATCTATATACTGGGAATAATATTAATACTTAGCTCATGGACCCTTGTAGGGGGTTAGCTAAGGTCATCCGTGGGATCGTGTTCACTCAGTGCTGGATGGTCTTTTACAGATTCAGTGGAAACATTGATGTGTTGAGTAGATGATTTCTGGAGATGTTTGGTCTCTGACTATATAGTGTCTTCCTCCTTCAGTAGACTAACAGCTCCATGAGGATTATAGCTGTGGCTGTCTTGTTTACTGCTGGACCCTGAGAACTTGGCATTGGGAATGGTTCAGAGAAGGTACTCAATAAATATCTGTTTCAGGGAGAAGAGAAGAAAGATGATATGGTCATGAGCCAGTGACCCAGGGAGGGCTGAGGCAGCCCTGAGCATTTGGGGTGGTACGTACTAGGTAAAGGTGTCTGGCCATGGTTATGCTGGAGTGAAATCCTGGAACAGGGTTCAAGGGGCCAGTCAGGAACACTGTGTGCAGAAGGGTGATCTGGAAGATCTCTCACTATTGTCTCACTGACTTGGGTGTGTGGGCAGCAGGCCCAGGCTAGCTCAGCATAAGCATCTATCTGTTTGGCTGGGGCAGAGTGTCCACAAGAACGACACCATCTGTAACATACAGGGAACAGTGTCAGCCACGGGATGACAAGTGAGGCCTTCTAGAAACTCACACCAGCTTTGGAGTCATACAAATACGGGTACAGATTCCATTCTCACCTTTGTGCCCTGGGCAAATTATTTAACTCCTAAACCTCAGTCTCCTCCCTATATTCCTAAGAGAGGAACTAAAATGCCAGCCCCACAAGATGGGCAATTGAAATAAAGAAATAACATGTAAAATGTCTAGTGCAGTGCATAGTAGATGCTTAATAAACACTGGTTTTCTTCCCCCTCCCTTTTGCAGATCACTGAAAAGGCAATAACTCATTTTTTGGGGTCCACTTGAAAGAAACAAAGTACTTTGCAGACGTCTTTATTTAGTGAGTGATGGACCCACAAATTCACTGTAGGAATTCAGTGATTATTTTTGAATGCATGGAGGTTTTAAGTTCCTGCAGCTTCTTTGACTAGAAAGTAAAGCCGGCACCAGCTTCTGACAGTCCCTGTAATTACCTTGCAGTGAATCAAGCTAAGGTTTGTCTTTGTGCCTGAGATTGGTGTGGGCTTTACTGCCCCTCACCCTCCACGCCCACATTTGAAGGTGGCAGCTAATTATGATTTATGGTTCTGTCTGCTTGAAGCTGGTCTGCCTGCTTAAGGTAGGGCGGTATAGGTGGCCCCCTTTCCTGTCAGACAGCAGTCAGGAGATTCAAAGATGGCATGGCCCCCATTATTGAAGGGCCCAGCAGCTTTATTATTAAAAATAAATAAAGTCTAGGGATATGCACTAATGCTGGGCTGCTGACAACCTATAATTCTCATGGTGGTGGCAAGATGTATTTTTCTTTCAGAGTTTTGTTAAGAAGTGATTTCCAAGGGGGAGCTATGTACACTGAGGCTGTGAATCAAAGATATCTTTTTTACTCTGTAGGGGCAGAGAAGGGAGGCCAGATGGGTTCCATAACTAATGGGCTGTGCGTGTACTGAGGTCGTTAACCCTTCTCAGACCAACAGGGGATTCTAAATACCAACTCCCTGACCTCCAAGAGAGTCTGTCCATCCATCCATCTATTGAACCATCGATCTGACCATTCATTGATCATCTATCCATCCATTTGTCCGCCATGATTCCAACAAGTATTTACCGAACACCTTTCTCAAGATTCTGGAGATAATAGTAATAACAACAGCAATGGCAACAGCTAATGCACGCAGAGGTGGATAATATGGTGGCCAGGCTCTAGACTATGCACTTCATCTGATCATCACAACAATGTTTTGAGTTAGGGACTGCCATTATTATCATCATTTTACAGATGAAGAAATAGATGCTTCTAGAGGTTACATGACTTAATTGACCTTTCAGTCGAATGCATGGTAGATCCAGGAGAAAGTCCAGTCAAGTTGATTCTACAATCCATGCTCTTTCCCACAAAACCCCACTGCCTCCCAGTGTCTCCCTTTGGTCTGGGCCAGACCTCACAAGCCAGCATCTGTGGTATGGGTTCATAGATGTTGCCTAGGTTTGTCACTGGAGTCTCCATCTCTCTTTTGGACTACTTTTTTTTTTTTCATGTTTATTTTTCAGAGAGAGAGACAGAGTGTAAGCAGGGGAGGGGCAAAGAGAGAAGGAGATACAGAATCCAAAGCAGGCTCCAGGCTCTGCGCTGTCAGCACAGAGCCTGACACAAGGCTTGAACTCACAGACCACGAGATCATGACCTTAGCTGAAGTCAGATGCTTAACTGACTGAGCTACTCAGGCACCCCAGTCTTTTGGACTACTTTTGATCAATTCAATGGGCTTCAGAGAGTGGGGTTTCATGAAAATTCTCTCATTCTTCAATAATAACATTACAAATAGTAATAATGATAGTAACCATAATAGCAGCTAACATGCATTGGGTTATTGCCTCTTAAGTGCTTTATGAGTAGTTAAGTACTTACGCCCTCACATCAACGCTATGATGTTTCTTCATCAAATCCCCATGATTACTCTTATTTTATAGATGAGGAAACTGAGGTATAGGCAGGTTAAGCCATTTGCCATCTTTCTGAAAGTCTTCCTATAACATTTGGGAATACACTTGTCTGCAAATAACAGAAAATTTGTCACTCACTTAAAGGATGATGGTGGTGATGATGATGATGATTTTAATCTCACATAATAAGAAGTCCAGAGATAGAGAGTCCAGAGCTGGTGTGGCAGACCAAAGGTGCCATCAAGAACTCAGCTCTGGGGGCGCCTGGGTGGCGCAGTCGGTTAAGCGTCCGACTTCAGCCAGGTCACGATCTCGCGGTCCGTGAGTTCGAGCCCCGCGTCAGGCTCTGGGCTGATGGCTCAGAGCCTGGAGCCTGTTTCCGATTCTGTGTCTCCCTCTCTCTCTGCCCCTCCCCCGTTCATGCTCTGTCTCTCTCTGTCCCAAAAATAAATAAACGTTGAAAAAAAAATTTTTATAAAAAAAGAACTCAGCTCTGGATTTCCATTCCCCTGTTCTTAATGTGTTGGTGCTTTGGTGGTTGAACTCATTACCTATGGTTGCAAGATGGCTGTTCTATTTCTATTGTCATCTCTGAATGCTCAGGCAGAAAGAAGGGGTTGATATGAAAGCAAAGGCTTTCCCAGAAATTCTCGGTAGGTTCCCATTATATTTCATTGGCCAGAACTGTGTCACACATCCATCTGGAGCTGCAAGAGAGGCCAGGAAATTGACTCCCCCTCACCCACTCCTTTCCAGGCTTTATAGCAGAGGAAGGTAAGAAAGAAAGGGTTGGGTCTGGGTATTGGATAACCTAACCTCCAGTGCCTACCACATTTCCTCATCTATTTTTGTTGTTGTCGCTGGGTGTCTTTATTGTTTTTCAATCTATAACTTTTCCCCTGCATTTTTTGATTTTTCATGACATTGACGTTTTGAAGAGCCCAGGCTAGTTGCCTTATAAAACATTTCACATTGTTTCCTCTGTATTGCTCAGACTTAAAAAGAAATTGAGATATATTCCACATACCATAGAATTCACTGTTTTAAAAATGTATGATTCAGGAAAACATTATGGAAGTTCCTCAAAAAATTAAATATAGAGGGGCACCTTGGTGGCTCAGTCGGTTGAGTGTCCGACTTTGGCTCAGGTCATGATCTCACGGTCGGTGAGTTCGAGCCCCACATCAGGCTCCGGGCTCTGTGCTGACAGCTCAGAGCCTGGAGTCTGCTTCGGATTCTGTGTCTCCCTCTCTCTGCCCCTCCCCCACTCATGCGCGCGCGCTCTCTCTCTCTCTCTCTCTGTCTCTCTCTTTCTCTCTGTCAAAACTAAATAAACTTAAAAAAAATTAAATGTAGAATTAACATATGATCCAGAATTCCCGCTTCTCAGTATATATCCGAAACTACTTAAAGTAGGGACTTGAACAGATATTTGTATGAAAATGTTCATAGCAGCATTATTCATAATAGGCAAGATGTGGAAACAACTGAAATGTCCATTGATGGATGATTAAATAAAATGTGGTATACCCATGCAGTGGAATAGTATTCAGCCTTAAAAGGGGAGGAAATCCTGACACAGACCACAACATAGATGAACCTGAAAGACGTTATGCTAAGTGGGATAAACTAGATACAAAAGGACAGATATTGTATGATTACATTCATTCATATGAGGTACCTAGAGGAATCACATTCATAGAGACAAAGCAAAACAGTGGTTGCTAGGGACAACTTTTAAGAACAGGAGCTTTTACCAGCGAAGTCTGAATTTCTTTTTCTTTAAATTTAAAAAAAATTTTTTTTTCAACGTTTTTATTTTATTTTTGGGACAGAGAGAGACAGAGCATGAACGGGGGAGGGGCAGAGAGAGAGGGAGACACAGAATCGGAAACAGGCTCCAGGCTCTGAGCCATCAGCCCAGAGCCCGACGCGGGGCTCGAACTCACGGACCGCGAGATCGTGACCTGGCTGAAGTCGGACGCTTAACCGACTGCGCCACCCAGGCGCCCCTGAATTTCTTTTTCTTTAAAAACTGGAAGATCTGGCCTCTCTGGGTCAAGGTTCCCATGGGAAACAATGGCTAGAGGTGATTAGTGACTGTTTCCTTTAGTCAGAGCACTTGGTCTCCAGTTTGCCGCAGTCCTCATTACTCTCTGCTGGTTTGATCCAAGTGTTGATAATAGTAGACTGTTGAGTTTCAGAGACTGGAAGCATGAAGACCACATGAGATATTGTTAAATAGTCCAATGGCTTGGACTTGGGTTGAGGCTGTGAGGATGGAAAGGGCAGATACGAGGGAGTCTCTAATCATAAAAAAGTCATCATCTGGACACGAATAGACCTGAGGGGTAGCAGAATGAGTCCAAAGTCAGCTAACCTTTTGCAGCCTGGATAGGGAAATTGATGGGGTTGGGGGGCAGGCATTGGAAGGCAGCGAAACTGGAAGGGGGTGAGGAAACATGGCATTGGGACTTAATCCTAATCTCCCCCCTCCACCCCAAAGAAAACCCCCTCCAAGGCTGCCCTCGCTTTGTCCATTTCCCAGAGCTGTGCAATTATGCTCTGTAGGATTCCTTTATGTTCTCCTCAGGTGTCCTGGACCTTTGCAAATGCTTAGGTCACCAGGAGCGATGCCAGGAATTGTGGACTTTTCCACAGCTTTGATTGTTGTGTTGCAACTCAGACAAGCCAGTGCTCTTTGAATTTCTTCTCTGTCATGTCCACCCGGGCAGATGCCAAGAGGCTCAGGTGTGGCTTGGGGGATGAGCTTTGGCGCCTGTCCACAGCACCACTCATGGCAGGTTTCCCTGCCAGCACTTACTTACCATCCCTGGGAGCGGGTCCATTGCTTACGGTTGAGGGAATTTTCCTTCTGTTATTTCCTTCATTATTGCTTCTCCTCCATCTGTCCTGTTCACTCTTTCTAGAATTCCAAATGGGCGCTTATGGAACCTCCAGGATTCATTCTATATTTCTCTTCTCTTGTCTCATCATATTTATCTTTTTGTCCCTTTCTTCTGAATTTGGGGGAAATTGCTCACACTGATCTTCCAAATAGCTAGTTTGAGTTTTGGCAGTATCCAATCAATTGTTTGGCCTCCACTACATTTAGATATTTTGATGACCATATTTGCTTTTCCTACTGAAAGTATTTTCTGGCTTCAGAGCATTTCCTTCATAGATGTAACATTTGTTTTGTTTAGTCTTGTCTTGTTTTTATGTTTTATTTTGGAACTGTCTTAGATTTACAATAAAGGTGCAAAGATATTACAGAGAGTTCCCTCATACCCTTCACCTAGATTTCCCCAGTGTTAACATCTTGCGATGTGTTTTTGGATCTTATTGCATATATTTAAGAGAGATTTCCTAAAGGTTTCTCAAGTACAGTTGCAGGAAAACATTTGGAGAGACTGCAGAATTAGGCTGTTGTTTTTGCCACAAAATATTTTCTTATGGTAGGTGATATTTCTTTATTTTCTTATTCTTTGAGAGATTTATGTTTGCCCAAGACTGAGATGGATTCTATCAGATATTGTATGAGTCTCTGCTCAAATATTTCCCAAAGAAAGAGAGGCAGTCTAGTTATGTGTGTGTGTGTGTATGGTAGGGTGGAGGCATTTAAAGGGGTGCCCTCCCAGATGGGTAGATCCTTCCCCATGTTCATATTAGTTGTACATTAGCTGAGACAACAGCACTCACCCCTAATGGGCTCCACTGCCCACTCTAGTACCCCACTGTGGCAATGGCCCCACTCTGTTTGACCCACCACCCACATGTTCAGAAACTTCGGGTTAACTCTCCGCTTAGTTTGGGTCTCCCCAGATCCGGAAATAAGAATTTAAGGGCAACTGGGTCCTGGGTGGCTCAGTTGGTTAAGTGTCTGACTTCAACTCAGGTCATGATCTCGCGGTTCGTGAGTTCGAGCCCTGCATCAGGCTCTCTGCTGTCAGCCTGGAGCCCTGCTTCAGTCAGATCCTCTGTCCTTCTCTCTCTCTGCCCCTCCCCTGCTCGTGCGTGTGCTCTCTCTCTCTCTCTTAAAAATGAAATAAAAACATTAAAAAACTGTTAAAAAAAAGAATTTAAGTGCAGCTAGTTTACTGGAAAGGTGATTTCAGGACACATCTGACAGAGAGAGTGAGGAAGTGAGTCAGGGAAGGAAAGGCAGCCAAGACAAGGTGCATAATCAGGCAGGTTACCTCCAGGGACACCTGCAGCTCATTCCCACCAGGGAACTCTGGGAACCAGTAGAGAGCATGTGCCTCAGATTTATCCCACCTGAGAAGTGAGGGAGTTGGGGTATTTTTACAGAGCCTGCTTCTAGGGGCTTGCTACTTCAAACAGAGTTGGCTCTGTGGTCAGAGAGTCTCAGACAAAACCTTACAGGTGCTGGTGGCTGGAAGTCAGGCTGGCGTCCAGGGAGATAAGTAAGTGCTGGGATGAATCTGGGCCTGAGAGTACGTGGGTTCTGTGCTTCCTCTAGACTTGTTGCTGTCCCCACAACTCACACCAAGTTAAGATTTGCCCCTTGCCAAGTGTCTCACATCTCACCTTTTTCTCCAGCCCCTGACTCTCTGAGCTTTTACTTTTTTTGGTGGGAGGATAAAACAGGTCTAGCAGAGATCTATACTGACTACTTTCTGGATGGACTGTTTCCTTGCTTGTTTTGAATTGCGAGTGAGCCAGTATCTGCCTCAATCAGGTGCCACCTGCGTCACGTCCCATAGACCTCCCACCAATGTTCTGGCCTGTTGAGAATACCCATCTTTGTCTTCTGACATGGAGGTAGATTCTTCCCTTTTATCAAATTTCTAGATTTCTCTATTCATTTCTATTGGCAGAAAGGAGGAAAGGGATATAAATATATAGGCTCAACTTGGCATCTTAGAATGCAAGTATGACTTATTCCCCAAAGGTATTCTGAATGCATTACCTTGGGGGCATTTGAACTTATGTGTATTTAATTTAATAACAGTTATAAAAAATGGCAGGAAGAAGCAGCTGCATTATTCACTTGGTTCAAAGACCATGCGTGTTTCCCCAACATTAACTTCCTGTACTTAAACTGACAAACCCTGAATAAATGCAGTAATTCCTTTACCTGTCACCATGATCAGCTCTTTACCTCTAGTTGCAACAATTGTATTTCTCATTAACTTGTCCACCGCTGATCCTTTGAGTGTTTGAATCTTAAAAAAAAAAAAAAAATTGTAAGAAACTATCATAGCTCCTGTAAGAGACTGAAGAAGTAAAGAAATAAGCTATTGTGGTTTTCTCCTGGAGATAAGGATGCTTCTTGGGTCTTGAGCCAAAATTTCGTCCTGTCTTCCTTCTCTGTCGTTGGTGCTAAATCTCACATAAGCTATTTGTAGCTGATGTTGCTCCAACGTGCGATGGGCAGAGTAGGGGAGGCTTTAGTGGGAAGCTTAAGAGAAGATTGTGTGTTCTAGAAGGTCTGGTGTGCAAAGAAGGAAGTTGGGATTTGAAATCAAGAGTTCTGGAATGACTTCATATGACTTCACAGGACTTTGGCATCATTGGCGGAGTTAAGGTCAGACTGAGATTCTGACATTTCTCTAGTTTTATGCCAGAGTGGAAAGTTGTGGCTTCTTGAATGTTTTCAAAAGTGTCTGGCTGTTGGCCATGCCTCATCTTTCTGGGCACACAGCTCGGTCATGCTTCCCAGCTTCTCTTGCAGTTGGGTGTGGCCCTGTGACTTATTCTAGTTGATGGAATGTGAACGGAGTGATGCGTGTCACTTCCAGGACAGGCCCATGCAAGCCTCGTAGCTGTGTCCACCATACCCCACCGTCTATGCCATGTGGGAAGCGTGGAGGCCTTGGTAGCTATGTGATGAAGATGGCTCCTCTCCACAAGAGAAAAAGAGCCTGGGTCCCTGAATCATCCCTTGGAGGAGAGCCATCTACTGATCCAAAACACCTCTTAAATCTTTATGTGAAGAGAAATAAATTTATATTGGGTCTGAGCTAGTATGTATAAATATTTTACAGCAGCTAATATAGTTTTTAAATTTTTGAAATGTTTTCATGTATTTTTGAGAGAGAGAGAGAGAGGCAGAGTATGAGCAGGGGAGGGGCAGAGGGAGAGAGGGAGACACAGAATCTGAAGCAGGCTCCAGGCTCTGAGCTGTCAGCACAGAGCCCGACATGGAGCTCAAACCCACAAACCAGGAGATCATGACCTGAGCCAAAGTCGGATGACCAACCAACAGAGCCACCCAGGCCCCCCCTAAAGCAGCTAATATTATCTTGCCTAATACATCCCGGGGCTGGGAGCGGACCAGAGAGCAGTAGGATTAGAGCCTAGGCTCTAATCTGCATCTGAGTCTGCTTTTTGAGGCACCTGAACTGGGACAGCTGGTGTGGGGAGTGGTCTGACAACGCGAGTGTTAACGTGGGATTTTGGAGCCGGATTGCCTGCTGCCCAGCTGGCAATGGGGATTGCATCCCTGGCAGGAGGTGAAGAACAGATAGCTCCGGACATAGGTAGCAGTGGAGACGTGAACCGTCTCACCAGTGGTGAGCTGTGATGATGCTCCGAGGCCGGGAAGGCACTAGGTGACGATGCAAGGTGTTGGGAATTTGAGAAATGGGAGCACAAGGTCTCTATAAACTCAGAGGAATTGGACAGCTATTGCTAAGCTCAGCTGACACATTGGAAAAAGATAAGGGAAGACGATGAATGATTAATGGACAATTAAAAGTCATGTGTGAAAGCCAGAGGCCCTTGTTGATAACAAGGGAAGGAGCTCTGATCTTGTAAAGGCTGGGCAGAGAGAGCCGAGGCCCAGCCCTGGACTTCATCTTGAGAGCAAAAGAAGATATATTTCCAACCTGGTTCCATCCACTAGGCTGTGGTGAGGGCCCTGGCTGGGAAAGAATGGGACTGTGACACATGTGACAGGGACATTCAATATACTGCACCCCTGATGTTGAGTCCCAGATTCGCTGAATCATCTGAGCCTGCAGAAGTGGCCTCCAGCCCTGCCCCCTGTGTCTGCAAGTGAGGCCGGGGCCTCTGTCTGGCAAGGCCTCCTGCTCCTCCGAGGGTCTGCCCCTCCCTCCCTCTTAGCCAGAGGTGACGCCAGGGTTAAGTCTCAACAGAACTGGTGAGGAAATGGGGTAAACCCCAAAGGTGCTGCGGGAGCTGGTCGCCTCTGCTGGTGGAAACCTGGGTGCACGTGGGAGCAAGTGCTGGTGTGCTGGGTCCAGGGAGGGTGCTGTAGAGCTGGGTACTAGAGGCTGTCCGATTGGGAGCACTGTCCTGGGAGCACGAGATTTAGCACTGTGGGGTGGGCCCTGAGAACTGTGCAGATGTGCTACCGGCAGGGCTTCCAGAAGCAGGGGAGGAGCCACGGGGACTATGGGGGGTGCTCGGACGTGCTGTCCACATCCCCAGGCAGGACTGAAGGACTTCCTCCCCTCGTGGGGGGTGCTGCCGGCTCTCAGCCCTCAGCTGTGGGTACTGTGCTCAACTGCTTGGGCCGAAAGGAGCCACTTCTTTCGAGGTCGTGTCTCCTGCCAGGGCAGCCTGTGCTGATATGCATATGTGGAAGCCCAGACCCCTTCCTCAGCTTGGTTCAGCTTTGAAGGGCCAGCTTTGGGTAGAGTGTCCCATGGAGTCAGCTGATGCGTTGTCACAGGGCAGCTTCTTTTCTGCTGCCTTCCACAGGGAGCAGTCCCAGGAGCATTTGCTGCTCTCGGAGTCTGATTCCTGGGCACTCAACCTGCTACAGCTTCTTGGGAAGGTCTCTCTGTGTAGACTCACATGATGCTTCTGGGTAAATCCAACACTGCCGCTCTTCCTCTAGTGCTGGAACAGGTCACTGCTGCAAGGGCCTTGTGTGAAGAAAGAAAGATCCTGAAACCCTGGGGATCCCATCAATGCGGAGAGGTGTCCACACCTTGAAAGGCTCAAGGGGACCAAAACCCACCAAAGGAATGGTAGATCCATACCCCCAACTCATGCCCGTTCTGAAGCCCATGCTCATTTAGTGGAAGGTTGATGGAGGTGGTCTGAAGTCCTGCTGATGCTGATCACAGCCATAGTAATCCTCTATCCATGCATCCCTGCACCCACCCGTGTCTCTTCATTCTAAGCACACTTACTGGTGAGTGCTGTGCACAAGGCTCAATCCTGGGCGCAGGGGGTTAGGGGGTAAATAGGACTCAGAGCCTGTCCTCAAAGTCCTCGCTGTCAGGGGAGGAGACATGTGTAGTCACAGGTCAGGGGCGGCATGATAAGTGTAATTCTGTGTGCTCTGGGAGCCTGGAAGACAGAGGGACCACACTCCCCATGTCTTCCCAGAGGCTGTCTTTGAAATGTGAATAGGAGTTTTATAGTTTGGGAAACAGAAGGTCAGTGGTGCTTCTGTCCGAGGAGATGACACCTTCAACACTGAAGAAGAAAGATGGATTGCCTGGCATGAAGTTAGGACATGGTGAGGTAGAGAGGGAGAGACAGGTGGCTAGAAGGTGGGCAGGAGAGTGCCAGGCTGGGCTGTTAGTGTGCACAGCTGGGGACAGAGGTGACCTTTGCAGGATGGGACAAGGGAGTTAAACACAATATAAAGAATGGGCACTGAGACATTGAGGACCAGGTAGTCGGCTACTGGGCCCGGCCAGTAGGGTATAGATGGACTGGAAAGATAGGGAGGGCAATGGAGGCGTTCAGGAGATAAAACCAACAGAGAGCTTGGTTAGGCCACATGCAGCAGTTGAGGGAGAGGATCAAGGCCAGGGTCCTTTTGTTGTTTCTTAGGAGTCTGAGGACATGATGATGTGAGAAACAGAGAGGTGATGAAAGGAGACAGGTTCATTTGCAGGATAGAGTGAGGGGCTAACCCCTCTGGGAAGACTCCAGTTTACTCCTCCTGGAGGGGAGTGTGGAAAGGACCTCAGCACGCCCTGAACACTTTGTGGGAGATGGGCCCTCTCACCTGCCTTGTCTTAGCACTGTGTTTGTGTTTATGTGCCCAACATAAAATTAGACACTTTGGGTGCTCCAGCCACGCTGTGGACCCACTTTAATGTCGCATCTTGTTTGAACCCAGTGTGGGATGGTATTTTTACTTTGTGCATTCCGTGGTTAGATTTGGCCCACCATCCCAACCTGGCAAGATCTTCCTAAAACCTGATTCTGTCATTCAATGAGTGTGGGAGAAAATTAATCCTAGCAGCTCAAGGCTGAATCCTAGGATCTTGAGCAACTCTTCATCCCCTTTTAGAACAGTTTGACTGCTCAAGGTTGGGGTGGGTGGGGAGCACACAGGGGACCATTGAGGTAAATGTCTTGTTCTGTAACAATTCTGTGAAAAGCTAGATTTATGTGTGTGTGTGATATAGAACCAAAGCTTAAAAATGAAGAGAGAGGGAGAATTGAAGCAGGTGAGGTAAGATGCCCAACCCCCAATCAGTTTCAGTCATCATTTATCTCAAGTTCTGAGCAAAGATTCAGGTCAGCAATCATTTCTCAAATCAGTTCTTGTTGTCTCAGCTTCCATGGGACCTGCTCCCAGTTCCTCTGAGCCAAGACTCACTGCTATTCCTGCCTTAGTGACTCTGTGCTGGGCCTCGGGCACCCAGACAGGGGATTGAGTCACTGCCTGCCTTCTCAGAGTTCCTGGGCAGGTGGGAGAGGCACCTGATGACCCAGAGCTCTAACTCTGCCCCCTGCTGTGTGTTGGGAGCCCAGCCCCTAGGGACAGCAGAGTCCAGGGACAAGGGGGGCAGGCCAGGCACTGACTTCCTGTGGAGCCTCAGTTTTATCATCAATGAAATATAAATAATAATTTGTGCTTCATATATGCGTGAGGGTTAAACCATGTACTGGAGATGAGCAAGCGAGCACCCAGATGTTTGTGTCCAGAGGATGGGGTTAGGGGGCGGGGAGACAGGCCTGCCAGAATCCTATCAACACAAGAGTCCTAGGAGCCCCTGGGGAGATGTGTTCTAGATCCACAAGTTTGGCTTAGAGGTGGTAGACCAAACCAGAGGGGAGCTTCTGAGCCCAGCACAGTGTCTATCACTAAGCAGGTCCTTGGTCTTACTCATGGGCCATTGCGAAGCTTTCTGGAAAGTTTGCTGTACTAAGACCACCAGGAAATCCTATAAGTCTGCAGCTTTCATGCCAACATCTCCTACAAGGAAAGGAGATGATCCCCTCAGCTGATGCCAGCCCCCTCCCCACGTCGGATGCCCCACAGAGCCAGATGGAGCCGCAGAAAGTCTTGGCAGGTGCAGATGGCGTGACTGCAGCCAGCCTGGTACCAGAAGAGGAGGTTGGTAGAAACGGCAGGAGAGCCAAGAACAGCCTCCAAGGATGCTCAGAAAGGTTCTGGCGAAAGTTTTGGTGGGCGGGGCTGCGTAGGGGCGTGGCCAGGGAATCAGAGCAAGATGAGACTTGACGTTCTTATGGAGATCTGGGTTTTTTAAAATTGTAGTAAAATACATATAAAAAATTGATCATTTTAAAGTGCACGAATCAGTGGCATTAAGTACATACACAGTGCTGTACAACTATACCATCACCTAGTTCCAAAACATTTTCATCATCGCAAATGGAATCTCCATTAGCAGTCGCTTCCCCCTCCCATCCCTAGCCCCTGGGCTAATGTCCTTTCTGTCTTTAGGGCTTTGGCCCTTCTGGACATTCCATATCAATGGAGTCCTACATATATGGCTTTTGTGTCTGGCTTCTCTCATTTAGCAGAATGTTTTCGAGGCTCATCCACGTTGTAGCGGGCATGAGTATTTCAGGGCCCTCTGCACCAGACACACAGATGTGTCTGGAAATCAGTCTTCCTCTCTTCCCGCTTTCCCAAATTTACTTCCACCTGTTGGAGCTCCAGGCTCCTCTCAGAGTGAAGGGAAGCACCCTCAGGGCCAGGGCCGGCGCATAGTAGGTGCCCAGGAGTTGGGATGGGTTGCATGGGGAGGGCCAGGGGTGTGGGATTCGGGGCTCCGGGCTGGGCTGACACTAGCCGCGAACGCTGCCAGGGGGCAGCACGTTCCCGCGCAGCCGGAGCTCCGAGGAGCTGCTGTTTCGGAAGCTGCTTGGCTCTGAGCACACTCCCCGCGTTTCCATCATGCATGTTTCAGATGTTCTGCTCCAGCCAAACAAATTGTCCGGGCTTAATTTCTGAGAAATCATGGTCAGGAATTGCTGAACCAGTTTAATTCTAAAGCACATATTTATACGGGGCTTCAAAATTCCCATCCTTGCACACCATTACAAATGGAAGGGAGAGAAAGTTTAATCAGGAATAAGATTAGGTCTGAGCAGGGAGGGCGGAGGAGAGAGTGGCAGGAGCAGCTAAAGCCGAAAGGCCTGCATTTAGTGAACATTGCTTGGGCAGCCAGGGCTGAGGGTCTGGGCTCCCCTGGGCTCAGATCCATGACAAGCTAATCTGAAAAAAAAAATGATGTATAAGAGGAGCCCAAGGCTGTGTGTCTCATGGGACATCGAGGCTTCAGGATGACGTGGCCTGTTTAGTTTCTGTTCACTGGCCCCTGCCACCTTCTCCACTGTTACCCAATCGAGGATACCCTGCTCTTGTCTCCCCTGACTTACCCAGGTGCCTCCCCACAGATGAAGTTGAAGGGGGCAGGAAAGGTTGGTCACCTGGCAGGAGGCAGTTGGAGCCTGTACCCCAGAAGAAAGAAGTCAGGGAGATGCTTGCTAACGGAGGTCTCCTGCCACACTGTGCCGGCTCATCTTCCTCAGCTGCAGGTCTGTGCATGTAGCACCTTCCCAGGGAGGTACTGACACCCCCTCTAGTGAGGCCCAGGGGAGACAGAACCACTCCTTCCCAGATTCAGGATGGAGGGCATAGGATGAAGGGGAGGAAAGCCTTGGGCTTAGAGATAGCAGGGCTTTTAGCCAGACTCACTGTGTGATCTTGGCAAACCTCTGCCCCTCTCTGGGCCTCAGCATTCTCATCTGTTAAATGAGCGTGTTGGACCCATTCAGGTTCAGAAACAAACATGACTGAGCAGCTTTTATATATTAGACCCTGTGCTAAGATGTCATACTTTTGTGATGTTGTTTAACTTTCAAAACAGACTCCCAGGGAGGCATTATGGTCCCCATTTTACAAATGAGGAAATGGGGGCTTAGAGGGGCATGTCACATGGGTGGCAGAAGCTGTGGGCCTCACATACCCATCTGTGGTCATGAGGCAGCTCGGCTCTGACCCCCAGGTCTCTGAACAGGTCTCCACTGGGAACCAGTGGATTTGGGCCTTGGAGACTTATGGCCACCGCGACTTCAAAAGGGTCATCTCAGAAGGAAATCTTCACTCTGAATCAGCTTTGTTCACAGTGCCCAGTACAGCGTTATCAAACTTAAAAAAAATTTTTTTAATGTTTATTTATATTTCAGAGAGACAGACAGACAGACAGACAGACAGTGTGAGCAGGGAGGGGCAGAGGGAGACACAGAATCTGTAGGAGACTCTAGGCTCTGAGCTGTCAGCACAGAGCTTGATGTGGGGCTCGAACTCATGAACCACGAGATCATGACCAGAGTTGAAGTCAGACGCTCAACTGACTGAGCCACCCAGGTGCCTATCGAACATTTAAGGAAAATAAAGACTAAATCCACATTATATTCTTTGACACACAAGGCAGTATAGCTTCATGAACATTGGATTCAGAGAGGCCTCTGTTAAAGTCTCTGCTCTGCCTCTTACTGGCAGGGTGGCCTGCTCTCTGTGCTTGAGATTTCTCTTTTGTAAAACACAGAGGATGATAATGATTTAACCACTTTATAGGAATTTGGTGCAGTAGCATCAATAAACCGTCACTTTCATGCACATACACTGAATGGGAGGTCTGAGGTTTGTACCTGATAGCAACTGAAATCCACAGCACGTGGGAAAACCTCGTAACGTCTGTAACAGCCCATCCTGAAGACACAAGGACTGAAAACTCTGGGGATGGGTAGGCTTGGAGTTTGGGGTGTGTGTAATTCATTACAGACTTTTCAAGGCATTGGCCGTAGGAATGAAGAGTGGGCTTCCTCGTTCTGCTCAGCAACCTTCAACTTTATTTATTAAGCTCAGCTTTGTGTTTAATCTTTCTTTTTGTGGCGACACAGCAAAACACCATAATTTTCTAATACTATACAGTGCCAACATCTTGGAGGATTTCAGGACAGATCCTAATAGCCAGCAATCTCTGCATTTTAACAGTCAGATGCAAGAATCTTTGAAAGGCATGCAACTCTCTAAAGCCGAGAACTGAAGCAGTTTTTCTCTAAACATTTATTACAAATACAAACATTATTTGTATTCAGCACAGACCAAAGAGAGACTAAGCAGTTGGTCCTTTTTATTGCAGTTGAAATCTGGCCTGATCTGGCAGCCCTTTTTAGAATCACACACTGAATAAAGTTCCCAAGATGTGTGGGGAAGTGTGACAGTTTCTGTTTGTAGCATGGGTGTGTGGGGTGCGGGGGTGTCTGCCTGCATGGGCTGGGCACATGGGTCTCCGGGGAGCCAGCAGGCTGCAAGCTTACCTCATTCTGGCTTGAGAAGAAGGTGAGATTGACATGGATGTTTATTTTTCACAAAGTTAAAGGTCTCCAAGGTCAAATACAACTTCAGAAACTCAATTCCAAAGTCGTGGGCTGGCTTCAGGTGTGGCTTGATCTAGAGGAGTCTCAGGTTGGATTCCCTAGAATCAGAGCTTGCAGTGGGAATTCTTGTGCATGTGATTTATTAAGGGAATACTCTCAGGAGGAGCAGCAAGGGAGTGAGTCTGTAAGCGAGACATGAGTCCATGAAGAACGTGGTTTCAGCTAGAGTCTAGCTGCAGCCTGATCCCATGAAGAGTTCTGGAGTAGGAATAACATCACAGAATGGTCCCCTTCTAAGGCAAGACAATTGGCCTTTTGTACTCCCATATTAGGCAGGCATTGGCTATGGGCTCCCTCTGGAATGTAGAGCATAACCTCCTCAGAATTTCTAGGCCAAATGAGCCTCTTTGGCTAAGAGCAATGTTGTAAGGAAAGGTTCATCTATGAGCTGTTAGCAATTTTAGCCAACGCTTAAGACAGATGCATTGGTTTGGTAGAGGGGTCCTGACCAACAGACAATGACTCAGGGTCTCCTGTCTCACCCCATTCTGAGGTCTGCCTCTTGGCTCCATTCTCAAATAGAGTGGGGACAAGATGATCAACCGAAGGCCCTAAGTTTATGTCTTCCATGCAGTTTATAAAGGAAAGAGGGCTGATCTCCCTTGGCGTTAAACATTAAGTTTCCTGGACTAACCCTGCATAATTTCATGCTCATCCCTCCGGTGGGGAAGGTGGTGGAGTTGGCTGTAATTAATATGCTAAGGTTCCCCACAGTGGGTTTATATTTCTAGAAAAGGGAGGGATGCTGAGTAGGCAAAAAGCAGCAGCAACCCCCTGCTGGACTCTGAAATCCCATTTTAAGTCAGAAGGGCCTTCGGGATGGAGGGGACAGCATGTACACAGCTGTAGGGTTCTGTGTAGTGCCAGACATTTGGGGGAGCAGAGGTGGGCTGGGTTGATGGGAGAAGGCAGGTTGGGAGGGAGCAGATGGGGAGGACCGAGATGAGTAGGTGGGTTCCAGGGACTAACAGAGGAGTACAGACTTTATCCTGAAAATTATGGGTTTGGTTTAGGTTCTTTAGAGTCTATATTGGACTCTTCCTCTCATGCTATTCTCCCCCCAGGGTCTGGTATCAAACCACCAATAAGGCTAGAGATTGTGGGCTCAAACCCAACCAGTACCAATATCAAAGGGATCCATCCCAGGGACACAATTTAAAGGCAGGGCTGCTGGGCAGTGGTCACATGAACTGTGGGGTAGGTGGGCATCACCTATGACATTTGAGACTGTAGTCTCATTTTGAACATGTCTCAGTCCAGAACTAGGGTGGGAGGATGTTGACCAAGTCTGAGTCGTTGGTCCCAAATGGGATCAAAGCCAGTTTTGTCTTGAAGGGAATCTATTGTTCTATTCAGGGAAACTGAGGCAGGAACTCAGTTGCAACGGTCAGGTCAGCATGCAACAGGGAGCAGTTGAAGATTACAGCTCTCCTCAGGGAGCAAGTGAGACTCCAACCCTCCTTCCGTGGGGGGGCCATAGGTGCCAGGTGTCAAGAAGGGAGATACATTAGTTCAGCTTATTTTTTGCTGTTATAACAAATAACCCTCATCATTTTAGTAACCTAATACAAATGATTTCTCCTTATGGATACCCTGGTTCCTTCCATCTTTTGGCTCCACTGTTTCAGGGTCTGTGTCCAGTGGAAAAAGCACATCTGTTTCCTAACTGCCTTGCCCAGGAGAGACACGAATCACTTTTGCTCATCCTTGATTGGTGATAATTGGTCACGTGACCTCACTTAGCTGCAAGGGTCACTGGGAAATGTAGTTCCTGGCTGGGCTGGGCTCCTCAGAGAGCACTGTGAGTCACAGAAGGGGAGCGTGCATTTTGATGAACAGCAGGCTGTCCCTGCCACACGGACCCAGCAGACACTCCATTCTCGAGAGGCCT
Source organism: Lynx canadensis (assembly GCF_007474595.2). Taxonomy (NCBI): domain Eukaryota; kingdom Metazoa; phylum Chordata; class Mammalia; order Carnivora; family Felidae; genus Lynx; species Lynx canadensis. Next base: position 16,737,936 of record NC_044305.1, read on the forward strand.
CAGCGAGTGCAGCTGGCAGCGAGATGGTGGCTTTGCCCTGCCCACGAGCACTTCTCCCGGTTGCAAGTCAGCCCCTAAAATGGTCTGAATGGATTTGAACTTTTTCCAACCCAACAGTCTGTGGAATTGGACCAAGGAGATAAGGAGTCAGTGAAACACGGAGCCTTGCAAAGTACACAGGAAAAAGAAACCCATGCATGAAATGGCAATTTCCTGAGAGTGGGACCTGGGTTCTGGGAAAAGCTTCTGAGTACATAGGGTTTGAGATAAAGCTGGTTTCCCTCCCGTAGCCTCTGTTTGTGCTTGGGCTGTGTTTGATCAACTCGATTTCTATTTGGAATCAAGGACCTTCTCCCACCCGTTTATTCCTGGCCTTCTCCTGGATCCGCAGTGAATGTGTGTGTAAGGCTGAATTCATAGCCGGAGGACATTCTCTCAGCAGCTCCTTGTAATGATCTAAATATAGACACCTCACCTCGGATGCAGAGCAGGAGAAGAGAGACAGCTTTGCAGACTCCTTGCTGTCGCATCCTCAGCTGGGGCAGAGGATGGGATTTGAGTCTTGGCCTCTGTGCTTACTCTGTGTGACCCCGCTGAGCCACAAGACCTTTAGTACAGTTCCTTCATCTGCAAAATGGGAACAGCTGCTGTTGCCATGATAAAAAACAGATAAGAAGTCCAAAAGAGTTTTGCAAACTGTAAAGTGCTATGGCGACATCAGGGCTTGTGGACAGGGTCCGTGGGCAGTCGCAAGCACGGTTCTGGAGGCAGGCTCTCTGAATTCACGTCCTGACTCTGCCACTTCCTGTGACTTGGGCGAGTGACCGCACATCTCTGTACGTCAGCTTCTCATTTCTGAAATGAGATCATCACAGTTCCTGCCTCATGAGGGTGTTGGGGGATCAAGTGAGTCAACAGATGTAAAGATCTGAGCACAGCGTCTGGCCTGTGGCTCCTGCTCGGCAAACACCGGTGGCTCTTGCCGTTCCACACAGGGCTCTGCGTTTCCACCCACCGTATCTTTGCTCCTTTTGTGTCATCCAGCTGCAATGCCTTTTCCCAGTCTCTGTGGGTGTGGATCCTACTCCTCCTTTTGAGGCCCAGCGACAATGCCCACTCCTCTGGAAATCCTGCCCCGATCCCAGAGTGACAGGTGGCACAAATCCAGGCGGTGGCTGGTGCTGTCAGCAGTCCTGCAATACAGTGGAACCGCCTGCCGTCACAAGAGTCTGTCCTCCAGGGTCTGAAGTTTCTGTAAGTCACCTGTCTGCTAGGATGCTTGGGTACATGTCTCCTGTCTCTTACTAGACAGGGAGTTCTTTATGGGCAGAGAGCGTTAGTATGAGTTATGCTTGCTGCTATAACAAATGAATCCCAATATCTTAGCAGGTAAACACTTCACCCGTTTGTTATCCCAGACCAGCGTGGGGCATCTGATAGGAGTGCCACCATATGTTTTGAAGGGATGAAAAGAATGCACAAATGAATGGTCAAAGTTCTCCTTAGGCCTTTTTGGAACTTGTGACACTCATGGGAAAGAGATTTGCTGAGCAACTCCTATGAGCTCAGACTCAGGGGAAGGTGAGAGTGAGGATAGAGGCCCACAGGGTCCCGGCTCCCAGCCTAGCAAGGTGACAGGGAAAAGGAAAGGAGCCTACTGCGGATCAGCTGGGTCACAGGCCTTAGCTGATGTCCTCGTGTAATTGTTCTGCAGAATGTCGTTCTGCAATTGTTAAAGGCCAGAGCAGTCACTTTGGTGCCCTGTGTCACATCTTGGCTCACCTTGGACTCAGCCACAGGCATGGATGGTCCCATGCACAACGACAGCCTCCCACCCCAGTGCCCCCTGCTCATGTTACCCTTCTCCTGCTTCAGCTGTAGCCATATGCTCGGTCCACACACAGGCACAATCCTGAATATGGGGGAGTTAATACCGCTGGGGACTCAGCTAGTGGGGATTGGATACTGCTGGATTAATGCCTGGTGCTCTTCCTGTAGACAGTTCTGGGAGGCACCCTGAACCCTAGAGTCTCTCACAAAGCTGAGCCATGTGGCCTCCAGCACGGACCTGGAAACACGCCCCTTCCTGGCTTTCCCTCCTCTGTGTCTGGCTCTCCTGCTCCCTGGGATTGCCTCTCCAGTGAATGCTCATACCCATGTCCTTGTCTCAGGCCCTGCTTTCAGGGGCCCACACGGGTCACCTGCATTCTCCGGATGAGCAGACTGGAGCTCTAGGAGATTATTTACCCAGGGCCACACAGCTGGTAAGAGGCTAAGCCGGGATCGAAACCCAGGTGATACAAATCTGGGCGCTTCCTCTCCCCTGCAAGACTAATCACAGAAATAATTGCATGCCAAAACGTTGGGAGTAACGTGCTAATACAAGAGGTGAAAACTGGAATTGCTGTTCTGAAAATGCTTCTGCTTCCTTCCATAGGTGCTCACGTGCTGCAAACTCTAGGGAGATGGAGAGGAGGAGAGATGGGGGAGGAGGGAGAGGGAGGGGGGAGGCAGAGGCAGGGGAGAATCACAGAGATCCAGAGATTCATAAAAAAAGCACAGAGAGGCAGCGAGAGGTCTTGCCCATCTACAAGCCTCTCTCTCCTCTCTACGCTTCACTTTTTGAAGCAAATGAAGTGAAATGCAGGAAAAACAAGCAGTTACTTCAGGTCGTTGTGTTGGTCCATTCCCACTTCTCAAACATACATTTGTGCCTAGAGATTCTGTTCCCATGCTTCTCATTTTTGGAGGGGGAGGGTGTTCCAGTAGAATCCAGTATTCCCTGAGTTGGGTATAAGTGTCATCATTGCCTTTATAAAAATAATTTATTATGGAAAAATTATACAGAACATGAAAGTAATAGTACAATAAATCTTCATCAATCCATCACTCAGTTTCACAATTGCTGAGCAGAGAAAACTCTGCCTACAATAACTCAACGATCATAACCATCTTATCCTACAGGTACTATTTTCACCCCCATTTGGCAGATGAGGAGACTAAGGCCCAAGAGGTTAAGTCACTTTCCTAGAGTTATCCAGGCAGCTGGACTCCAGAGTCCATGTTCTTTTTTTTTTTTTTTTTTGATTTTTTTTTTATTTTTGGGAGAGAGAGAGAGAGAGAGAGAGAGAGAGAGAGATAGAACGCGAGCGGGGGAGGAGCAGAGCAAGAGAGGGACACAGAATCTGAAGCAGGCTCCAGGCTTTGAGACGTCAGCACAGAGCCCGATGCGGGGCTCAAATTCAACCGTGGGATCATGACCTGAGCTGAAGTCGGACGCTCAACCGACTGAGCCACCAAGGCACCCCCAGAGTCCATGTTCTTAACTTCCAGGCGACCTGATGGTGGCTCTTCATACATATTGTACCTTTTACAGTCCTGGGAGGACTGCTGATTACTTCAGGACCCTGAGTAACATGTGACATATCTGTACCTTTGGTCAGTATACAACCTAAACACTGATACTCCAAGTATGATCCACAGGCTGGCAGTTTCAGCATTGCCTGGGACAAATACAGAATCTCAGACCCAGCCCAGACCTCCTGAGTCAGAATTTCTGGGGGTGGAGTCCCGCACCCAGTCTGTTTCCACGAGCCTTCCCTGTGATTCTGCTGCAAAGCATTTGTCTCCAAGACTTTGCTTCATTCCAGAGTGCTCTGTGGATGCCTGCTTCGCAAGCCAGCCTGGGAATGGCTTCTCTCTCTCCCCCTTCCCTTTCCCAGCTGCACGCTCCGTGTTTATTTAGACGCTCCGTGCCTGGTGTCCTGCAGACGACGCTAATCCTCTGACACACCATCTTTATGACCACACAATAGCTGCCCTGCGTCCAGTAAATTGTCTGCACCCCAGCGCTCTGTGTAGTTTCTGCCCACGTGTACTGCAGGCTTCTTGAGACCGTGAGGATTGTGAGTCTTGTAAACCAGGCTTCTGGCCTTCCTGGCCTGCCATCTCGTGCCACTGTGATTTATATATGCAGGTGTGAGGGGCAGCACCTGTTAGAAATATACGCCAGGCAGGTTTTACTTTTGCACCATAAAAATGGATAAATCTGCCACTCATAAAGGCTTATTTATTGCTAAGAGTTCATTATATATGCATGAAAAACCAACTAATTTAACTTCCCCGCGGTAACTTCCTGCCTGAGGCTGGATTCAGGATTGGAATTCAGGTTTAGGTAGGGGCAGCTGAGGAGAGTTTGAGGGAGTAGAATCAGTAGCCGAGTGGTAAGGGTCTGGGGGTCTAAGGCTGGGTTGCAGGCGTGGCCTGATGTAGCTAGTGGGGTGGTTCTAGGCAGGTCTAACCTTAGCCCGTTTCTGGGCTGTCAAATGGGGATAACCATACCTACTGCCTAAAATGATTGTGGCAATTAAAATAATACCATATTCCATCAAACCAAAGCCACTGACCATTAAGTGTAAGATGTGCTTTTATTTTATGCCTTTTACCAAGAAGGAAAAAATACTGCCATCCAAGCTGGATTCCATGCTTTTTAATAATTTAGAATTTTTGTTTTATACTCATTGAAAGACCTCTTTTAAATTCATTTAGACATAGATTCCATCATATATCACATGTTTGTATACACTAGAAGGAAAACATAAGCGAAATAAACTCCTGAAGCTATTCCTAAAACTTTTCCACCTTCAGAGTTTAATTTCTCTAAATAGCTTTTTGACTCAGTCTTTGATGTCTGTATTTTTCCATGTAGTCCTGTCCTTTGTGCTACCCAAGAGGGTTCATGCGGCACGGATTCTTGGAAGAGTGCTTTCAAATCTGCCCTCAGGGTTTTTTTTCCCCCCAAGCTGCCCATTCTGCAAATTTTGACGCTAGGATTTTTAGAATTTACCAGGAGGTGTTAAGGGAAGGTTGGCAGACAATAGCCAGGACTCGCTCATTCCTCAAATGTCTGTGTGTTAGTCACGGTTCTCCAGAGAAACACAACAAATAGGATCTATAGGTCTATCTATGTATCCATCCCATCAATTTTTTTCTAATTGAGGCAGGCTCTATGCCCAACATACGGCTTGAACTCACAACCCCAAGATCAAGAGTTGCACGCTCTATCCACTGAGCCAGCCAGGCACCCCTCTTGGATTGCGTGGTTACGAAGGCTGAGAAACCCCAAGATCTGCCATTTGTAAACTGGAGAAGCAGGAATTCAGTCCAGTTCCCAAGGCCTGAGTCCCAGTCTGATTCTAAAGGCCCGAGAACCATAAGCACACATGTCCAAGGGCAGGAGAAGATGGAAGTCTTGGCCCAAGCAGAGAGCAAACTCCTCCTCCTTCTACCTTTTGTTCTAATCAAGCCATCAGTGGACGCCATGCACCTGCACTGGGGAGGTGTCATGTGCCTGCCTGGCCTGGCTGCCATAAGCTGCCAGACACCGGCCCTTTTCAGAGATGTCAGGATGGGAGAAGAATCACGTCTAGGATGAATCAAATGTGATAGATGTGAAACACTTGGCAGTGAGTCTGACACAGAGGAATGGAGAGGAAATCAACATGCCCTCCACATGCCAGGCTGTGTTAGTTTGCTTGGGCTGACCTAACAAAATACCACAGACTGGAAACTTCTCTTCTCACAGTTCTGGAGACTAGAAGTCTGAGGTCAAGGTGTGGACAGGACTGATTCATCTGAGGCCCTCGCTCTGGCTTGTAGATGGCTGTAGAGGTTTTCTCCCTCTGTCTTCACATGGGCTTCTCTCTGTGTGTGTCTGTGTCCTAGCCTCTTCTTGTACATACACCAGTTGTATTGGGTCATGACCTCATTCTAACTTCCTTACCTCAGTAGTCACATTCTGAGGTCCTGGGGCTCAGGACTTTGACATAGGAATTGTGGGGGGCAGGTGTGTGTGTGTGTGTGTGTGTATGTGTGTGTATGTGTGCAGTTCAGCCCCTAACACAGGCCTAGAGTGGCTGTGTTACAAACAGGGTCTCCTTTAAGCGGGATAGTGATCAAATTGAGTCGGTGGTTTTATATGCATTTTACTGATTAGGAAATTGAGGCTCTGGGAGATTAAGACTACACAGTTAGTAGTAGGGAAAGCTGACTTTCACATCCAGGAGAGGCCCGTGCTGTGCCTTCCTGCTAGTTTCTCATGTGGGACTGTGTTTTATGGAGTCAGAGGGGATGTCAGGCATGATGGTCTTGGGGGTGGCGGGGGTGAGGAGGAGGAGGGGGCCTGATATCCTGACCCCCCACTACATTAATCAGAGTTCTTCCAATAGCTGATTGAGCACCCTACAAGTTTTGATTTGAAGAAAAGGTGGCTGAACAGAAAAGTTTGAACATGCCTGTATCACATAGTGTATTGGTTTCCCCTGGCTGCCATATAAATTACCACAAACTGGGTGGCTTAACACAGAAATTTATTTGCTTGTAGCTTTGGAGGCCAGAAGTCTGAAATCAACATGTTGGCAGGGGCCTGCTCTCTCTGAAGGCTCTAGGGAAGCATCCTTCCTTGCCTTTTCCTGGCTTCTGGTGCTTATCAGCATTCTCTGGCTTATAATCACTCCAATCTTCCTTCTCCTCTGTGGTGTGTGTGTGTGTGTGTGTGTGTTCTTCTCTTCTGATAAGGCCACCATTCATACTGAATTTAGGACCCCCTTAATCCCATGTGAACTCATCTTAACTAATTATGTCTGCAGAGACCCTATTTCCAAATAAGGTACTTGGGGCTAGTACTTCAAAATACCTTTTTCACGGACACAATTCAAACAGTAGCACATGACATGGTTAAGCAAGAACACGTATTAGAATGGAAGCTGATAGGCTAGAGAGGGAGTTTCAGGCAGAGCCCAAAGATGACGGAAAGAAGCTGCGAGTGGTCACAGGGATCAGGGGTGATTCAGTGAGGTCCCAGGGATAAACTGGGATGAGTTTACTTTTTGGGGGGGAACTTGCAGAACCTGTCATTTGATGAGGTAGTTGGGTCCGAGCTGCCCTCTCTTTGTCTCTGCTCATTCCCCTGTACCATTCACTCACTCTAAACCCCTAAAACCCAACATTGGAAGGAAAGAAGGCAGGGCGGATGATAGTTGGTAAACACCAGCACCACCACCACCACCCCCTCTTTTCTCCTTGCTGATGAGGCAGAAGCCTTTGAAGACAGCAGGGGGCTTTGCTTTAAATCGAAGGCATCACAGAGTTTAATTCGTTTATAATCCTTGGTGGGGGGCTTCCAAAAATACCTTTTCCTTAAGCAGGTTTCATTATGGATGTTAGTTGCTTAAACCTTGACTAATTCAGGTTAACTTAGACCTCAGTGGAGTTTTTCTTTTCTTTTCCTGACATCCTCTGAAGTCAGGCCCAACAGAAATTAACACAGAGGATGTGCGCCCCACGCTTCTCCCAGCTTTCTATCAGAACGGCCCTGGGAGTGTATTAATAGCCTGGAGTCATGGTACAAATGGTTATTTATATGTGTAGGTGATGGCTAAAGTACACCCTCCAGTAATTATTCACAATTAACAAGCACTTCAGTAAATGAACAAAATCTGTTCTTAATCCATTGAGGCAGCAATTCGTTATCCGGGACTCATGTACCCGAAACTTCTGGTTAACCAGCCCTCCCACACAGCTCCAGAACAAAGCTAATTAGAGATTATAATCATGACCTTCAGGCTCTGGAAGGAGCCTGAAGGGTACTTGAATCATCAATAAAATATAATGTGTTCAGTAGAGTGTTGGTTGACAAGCATAATACAGTTGAAAATCGGTGATCTGTACGTGCCTGTTAACTCTCGGTTAACTGGAAAAGTGAGGCAGCCCTTGTATGACGAGGTCGCGCTGTGTGCTGAGAACCTTACAGGATTATCTCATGCTGCCCCCCCCCCCCAACACTGCTCTACACGGCAGAGAGTCAGGCTACGGGGAGACCCAGCGTGTCCTTGGGCAAACAGAACCAGACTGCTCTCTCCTGCTTGTGCGTTCTAAGTTGTTGTCCTGGAGTCAGGTTCCCTGTGTTCATGCAGCTTATGGAGAATCTGGAATACCTGAACTGGAAGAAACCTCTAAGAGGGTCCCTTTATATTCTTACATTTTATGTGAGGAGAGTGAGCCCAGGGTGGTTGCCTGATATGCTCGACTTTGCCCAGAGCCCTGGCTGCTAGGCCTACAGTCTCTCAATTTCATCACAGTGTTTTTGACATAATTTAATTGCTATATTGATCATCTCTGGGAGTGTGTGGATTGATTTGATGGACAAAGACAGGATCCAGAAGACAGATCCTGTCTTTTCTTATGACAAAGAACATTAACTAAAACCTTATGTGTTGACTATATAAGTGTTGGCTGAGTCTGGATCCTTGAGCTATGTGAAATTTATGCCCACCTGTGTGCTATGGTGTACATTTCCACTATTCTTTCCTTCCTTCACTTCCCCCATTCAATCTGTTAGCAGTCCTTCCAGCACTATTTTTGAAATATGTCTGAAATCTGACTTCTGATCATTCCACAGCTAAAGCTCTGGTCCCAGCCACTGTCTTCTCTCACTGGGATGACTTCCACAGCCTCTTTATTAAAATCTCTGCTGGAATCCATGTGTCACATCACACTTAGGATGCAATACAAACTCAGGGCCTTAGACCAGGTAGGACTTGACTTCTGCCCACGTCTCTGACCTCATTCCCTTCTGCTCTATACTCTCTCACTCTGTTCCTATTACCCTGGGTTTGCTAGGCTTCAAATCTGCCAAACTAATTCCTGCCACAGGACCTTTGCACAAGCTGTTTCCGCCATCTAGAATGCTCTTCACCCAGATGGTTTCCTGGCTCATTCTTCAGTTTTATTCAGGTCTGTGCCTAAGTACCACTCCCTTAGGGAGGTTTTCCTAATCACTATGTGTAAAATAATGCCCCCATCCTTTCATTTTGTATTTCCTAATGCTGCTCTAGTTTGTGAAAAACATTTAACACTGCCTTTTTATAAATAACAATACTATTTATAAAGACTTATTTGTTTTTCTCTTATTTGTCTACCTGACCTGCTAGAATTTAGGCTCTGTGAGGGCCAGAATTAAATTAGCTCTCTATTTCTTACAACAGTGCCTTGCGCATGGTGTATGCTCAGTAAATAATTGTTGAAAAGATAAATAAGCTAAAAATTTAGAACCAATAAGAGAGTTCAGTAAGGTGTCTGGTTACACACACACACACACACACACACACACACACACACACACACACTTCATGGAAAAAACCCCCGAACTCTAGGAACTTCTATAACTAGAAGGTGCAGTACTTACATTAAATAAACCAAAACTTCACAGACACATATGGGAGCCAACTTAAAAAATAGAGAGGCATATTATGTTTTTGGATGGTAAGACTTAATTTTGTAAAGAATAATTTCTCCCAAATTAGTTAATAAATTCGATGCACTTTCAACCCAACACCCTTAGGAATTTATTGTGTAACTTGACAAAATTATTTAAAAACTCGTCCTGAAAGGTAAATAGGGGGAAATAGTCAAGGAAGTTTTGGAAAAATAATAAAAATGACACGGAGACTTGAATTCAATGTCCAGATTCTAATATGTATTATAAAATTGTACCGATTAGCATAGTATATTGGCTGAGCAGGAATGTACCAAACTATCAATGAAAGTTGACAGAAAGAGAAAAAATGGTATATTAGAATTTACTGTAAGATTGGGATCATAATCCATGGAATCAATACTAATGAGTCTGTAAAAATAATTGTATTTATTGGAGGAGAAGGGACAGCTCTTCCTTGCAGAGGAACTTCAATGAACAAATGTAGAAGGAACGATGGAAATAGAGAATTGCCACTAGGCCAACATGGCCGTAATAATTGTTGTGGGCAAGTACCATTGATCGGTGCTAAAAGTAGCAAGCAAAAGCATGATGAGAAACAGGATATTTGCATGGTCCCAAAACATTTCTCCACAAAAGGTTTATTAATTACTAAGAGAGAAAATAGTAACATTACAGTGAAGAAACCTGGCAGGCACCACCTTACCCAAGTGATCGAACTTACCACACGTAATGAGACACATCAATATCATGTGCCACTTGATAAGATGCACTGAGGACACAACATCACTTCTGTGCCCAAGACACGTAACCTCAATCTAGTCATGAGAAAATATCAAGCAAACCCAAACTAAGAGACTCCACAAAGTAGTTGGACAGTATCCTTTAAACATGTCAAGGGCGTGAAAGAAAAAAAAGTCTCTAAGATCCCTCAGATTGAAGAACACAGAGCAGCTATGACAGCCAAATGCAACATAGGGCCCTGGATTGGATCCTGGGCTAGAAAAAGGACATCAGTGGGAAAGCTGGTGAAAATCAAACAAGACCCAAAGAGTGTTTAATAGTATTGTATGAATGTTAATGCTTTGGTTTCAGTAATTACACTACGGATCCCTAAATTCCTAACGTTAGGGGAAACTCAGCGAAGGGCATATGGGAACTCTCAATTCTACTTTTGTAAATTTTCTGAAAGTTTAAAATTATTTCAAATTAAAAGAGCAAAGTGGGGGAAATAATGGATTATTCAGCCAATGATGGTGAGACAATTAGCTAACCATTTGGAGAAGCTATTTTTAGTATACGTGTGTGTGTGTGTGTGTGTGTGTGTGTATAATGTATGTTTTATTTATAAAAATGTAATTCATACCATATACCAAAATAAATCCCATGTGGATTAAACTAAGCAACAAATAAGGATAGAAAGTTACACAATCTCTTTAAAGCAAAATGAGAAATTAAGCTTAGATGAAGCAATGTTAGAAAATGAATACTTATTTATACTCAATAGTTAGAAATCAGTTACTATCCATGCTACTGTTAATTAACACTTACATTTATAGTTTAATATATTTATACTTATGTTAATATTTATACTTTTATAAAAAAGAAGGTATTGTCCTACCTTTCTAGCTATCCTACTTTGGGATATGCTGGTCAGTTTTCAAGGGAGAGTCAGAGAGAGCTGCAAAGACACTCTGTTGCAAAGCAGCTGTGACCCTGAGTCTGTTTATATACAAATTAATGAAGTAGATTAATATTTGTTGAGTTACTATCATGTGCCAGTCGTGGCACTGGGTTTCCTGTTCTGTATCTTGCTTTTAGTCTCAATTAAATCACTTATGGGCTAGAGATTACAGTGTCTGCCTCCTAAGGCTGATGAGAGGTGGTAAGATGACGAATGGAAGCTCTCAGAAGAAAGCCTGCTGTATTGTACGTGCTCATTCGACGTTGGTGCTTCCTGCATCCGTAAATTAGACACTACTTCACTTGTAAGTAAGTGACCACACACAATCACCTGAATGATTAAAACATCACATTTAAGAGGATAATGTACTGGGTAGGAAAGCGCACGTTCTAGAATCAGGCTACATTACCATTCTATCCTTTCCTCATACTAGCTGTGTGGCCCTGAGCCAGTTACTCAGGTTGTCTGTGCCTCAGTGCCCCATCTACAAAATGGGAATAATAAGAAGATCTGCCTCATGAAGGTGTTATGAAGATTAAATGAGTTAAAATTTGAAATGGATTTGGAATAATGCCTGACACATAATACGTGCCGTATAAAAGTTTGCTAAATAGAATACAAATTACACCTCGCTTTTCAAAACAGACTGTGAGAACACAAATCACTTTACTCTCTGCATTAAGATTGGGAAAGTGTGGTATCGTTTTTAGCTCTGTGAAGGCTGGACCAGCTCCTGGGAATCAGCCCATGCCTTTTTCCCCAGGCCTAGAGATCCAAAACCCCATTCACACAGAAATTTTCCAAGTGATGCGATGGGCTAGAGAGGGGAAAGGGAAGGGAAGGAGCAGAGGGCCCTGCAATCACATTAGAATTGTAGCAAATACAAGGAAGTGATTTCAGACAGATTTGCTAATGAATTATTAACCTTAGTGCTGTGACAGTATATCTGCAGAGTAAATCATGTTGGGCTAAATAACCTGAATTTACTTATAACTGAGAAGGAAACAAGAGACTACTCCTCAGTTGTAGAAAAACAATTCCCCATAGATCATGCAGTCTTTCACAAAGATGCTAACAGATTGCTTCCCTGTGGAGAAGAGAGATTGCCCAGCAGCAAGAGAGCTCATGGGGAGCTCTGGGGGACTGTAGGACGCACGTGATCCAGACCCAGGGTTTATATTCAGCTGGCTTCTCTGGTATAGCAAACAAACCTCCTGGGGTCTGTTCTGATTGCTCCTTACCATGCCATATTTGATACTTAATATTTTTAATATCCCTTCTGTTTGGGACCAGGGTTAGTTGATTATGAGGCTATTTCCATGCACTGGTAGATAATTAGTTGAAATTCAAGAGACACCAAAAATTAAAATTGTTTGCTTTGTCAGGTTCCCTTCCCAGAGCACTGGTTGCCAAGTAAGCACTTGGCTTCTGAACTTTGACCCAAGTTGGTGACTGTATCTTAACTTTTTTTTTTCTTTTTTGCACCGTTCATTCACACGTGAATGCATGTTTAGCTTCATTCTGTAACAAGTGAGGCTGAATTGGTGTCAGACCATCTCCTTAAACAATAAAGATATTATGGTGACTCTGTCTTTCTAAAAATTACAAATGAAAAAATACTAAACCCACTAAAAAGGGGATCATCGAGATTCAGAATTTAGGGAATATAGAGAAGGCGATGTGAAAAACAGAGCTAGCTCTCTGTAATTGTGAAGGGAGCGTGAGGGATGAGCTGAGAAGCAGATCTTAAAATTTGGAGGATATGGAGTAAAGAGAAAGGGCAGGACTAGCAAAAATTAAATCTTTGAGGAATCTTTGCTCTCTGAATAAAGGGACTCTGGGAGATGTGTCAGAGATCTTAGGAGATGCTCTCTTCTCAATCTTCCACGAGACATGTGTAACAAAGGTAAGTTTAATAAAGGAATTGTTTGCAAGATGTGGGGCAGAGTTTTAGGAAACCACCAAGAGGTAATTTCACTGGTGAGGTAGCAACTGTGGGGATCCCTTCTTACCCCAGGCCTGAAGGAGCAAGGGGAGGAAGCGATTATTGGAACTTGGAGGAGTGATTTTGGCTGGTTTAGGTTGGGTTTGATTGGGCTTGACTAACAACCCACCCCCAGAATCAATGACTAATGATAACTGGGAAATGATGGTAATTGGTAAATACCCTAGCCCCTTCTCCCCTCACACGGGATGACTGAAACATGTATTCTTATACTGGTTTGCAGTGGAGCTTAAATCTACATGGCAGGAGGGGCACCTGGGTGGCTCAGTAGGTTGGGTGTCCGACTTTGGCTTAGGTCATGATCTCACCGTCCGTGAGTTCGAGCCCCACATCGGGCTCTCTGCTGATAGCTCAGAGCCTGGAGCCTGCTTCAGATTCTGTGTCTCCTTCTCTCTCTGCCCCTCCCCCCACCAGCACTCTGTCTCTCTCTCTCAATAATAAAATAAAAACATTAAAAAAAATCTACATGGCAGGTGAATTGATAATGAGCCCTTTATTGGTTGTCTACCACAAAAAGGGAAAGCAAGGCTTATATCTCTGGAGAGGGGAGCACCGTGGGCAAAACTGCCAGATGGGAGTTCTGGCCTTTGGCTAAAAGATGTAGCCAATTCACAGTGCCTGCAGAGGGAGGGAGCTGGGGGAATAATCACAGGAATACCCCAACCGCACACTCCAGTATCTGCATGTTGTCTCCTGAGGGCTTCCTCTGAAGCCAGAGAGGTCTTCAGGTGGGACAAAGCCCTGGAGAACAAACATCACTCATTGGCTGAAATGCTCCTGGTGATCTCCACCTCCTGGCACTCACAGCCTTGTGTAATGCCCTCCTTGAGTCCTCAAGTGGGACTCAACTTATATATGGTGGAAGTGATGGCCATCGCTTCCAAGATTAAGCTATACAAAAAACTGTGGGTTCCAGCTTGGGAATATCTTCTCTTGCTCCCTTACTCAGTGTGTGGGAAGCCAGCTGCCATATTGTGAGCTGCCCTATGGAGGGGTCTACATGGCAAGGAACCGAGAGAAACCTCCAACCAATAGCCAGGGAGGAACTGAATCCTGCCAACCACCATGCAAGGGAACTTAGAAGTGGATGCTTCCCCAGTTGAGTCTTTCAAGGAGACCACATCTCTGGCTGACAGCTTGACTGCAACCTCATGAGATACCTTAAGCCAGAGGCACCCAGCTATACTGTGCCTGGATTTCTGATCCCCAGAAACTGTAAGATAATCAGTGTTTATTATTTTTAAGCTGCTAAGTTTGGGGGGCAATTTGGCACACCAAAGTAGAAAACTAATACTCTCTTTCTCTTCCCTATTTTCCTACTGGTATTTTCTCCTCTCCCCAGGTGTACAACTTGCACTCAAATCCTTGACTCAGGTCTGTTTCTGGAAGCTGACCAAACTAAGAAAGCACACAAAGAGATGGAGGAGGGTTGGAGAGAGGGAGAGAGGAAGGAACTTCCTGAAGTCCTGCTCTGGGCTGGTAACACTTGTTCTGAGTCTAGTGCTCAGAGCACCACTTCCCACCGGGGGAGTCACTAGGGCAAGCAGCACAGGGAGTGCTAGGTTCCAAGACCTGGCTTCGAGTTTCCCCTCTCCCTGTTGTGGAATGGTGGTTAAGGGATTTAATACTTTAGGGACTAAGTTTTATCAACTGAAGAGCTCTACCAACCAACTCAAGTGTATGGAGATTCAATGAGCTTACAGTCCGTGATCAGGGCTTTGGAAACATGTGACTTCCTGCAAATGTGAGTCATCATTATGGGCGAAGTGGCCGTGGGTCCCCAGTCACTAATTGCATGACTGGCCGTGTTACCCTCAAATGGCATGTGACTTTGAAGCTGAGTCACTGGGCTTCCAGGCAGGATGGGCTCCTGAGCAAGTTCTCTTCTCTGCCTGGAAGGACGGCCGAGTGCTCTTGGAAAGGAGGCGGGCAAGCAGAAACTCGGCCCGCCCCAGCATGAGCAGGCATCCGCTGCTCTCTCAAACACAAGTATTGTGTCCCAAGGTCTTTTAACAATAATCCTATTTTGAGATGTTTATATACAACCCGGGGAAAGAATGGGGGTTTTATGCCCATAATGGAAAGTGCTCTTAAACAAAGAGTCACCATTTGACATCCATTTCCAAGGATGGTCTGTGGGCTGTTGCAATTGGAGCTAGGCCTGGGTGCAGTTTGATGTGATGGCTGGACTTTTCTGGAGGGTTTTGTTGGGCCTTGTCAATCAGGCTTGCCGGGGGGAAGGAGTGTGCTTTGTGCTGAAGACTCCAGTTTGCAGGGTTCTGGGGGTGTCTTTGTAGCCCTGCTTATCACCCTTGTCCTTGGGGCCTGGCTTCTTTCAGTTGATGGAAGATCCACTTTAAGAAAATCGCTTTTTCTTTGTAATCAAGGCTTGCAATATGTTTCTTTAGATTCTTCAGCATCCCTTTTAATCCTTGTCAAGAGCCTATGGGGCAGGAGTGGGAATGGGTTTGAGTGCAGCATGCAACACACACACACACACACACACACACATCACAGGTCACCCTCAACTATTGCCTGGTTGGGTCTATCACCACAAACATATCATCTCAGGGCACGTCTGTCCAGTATGTCCCCATTACTGTGGTAAGTGTGTACTAGAGAAGGCACTTGAAGAGAGGTGAGGAATGGATATATTTTGGAGTGCTGACTATATGCCAGGGGACTTTATCTCTATTATTTCATTTGTCTCCACACAGCCCTGAGAGACAAGTACCATGATAATTTCCATTTTACCCATGAGAAAACAGAAGCTCAGGGAGATGAAGCTAGCTGACCAGGGCCACAGAGCTAGTAAGTGCTGGAAAAGGCATTCAAACTGTTGTTGTTCCATACTATGATTGTACCTCCCAAATGATTCCATAGCTATAGCAGATATTACTAGGGAAACATGTTTATTTCTACTGTGATTACCCCCTTTATATTCTTCCCCCTATGTACCGACAATGTCGTATCATATCCTTCAGAAGTGTGATCGTTGTTCAACAAATATTCACATCCCACATGCCTCCCTGGGAGGCACACAGGTCTTTGATGATTTGGGCTTGGCCACGCTCTTTGCTTTGGCTAATGGAATGTTAGTAGAAGTGATATAAGCTGAGGCTTGAGATGTGCTTACCCAGGTGGTCTTGCCTTCATGTGCTCCTCCCTTTCATCTGAAAAGAATGTGCTGCAGGCAGCTGCTGGCCCAAACAGGATGGGAAACACATAAAGTGGATTGGGATTGAACTCAAGCTTGGAGCCAAGCTTGGCTGAATGCTGACTAAATCAGCTGGCCCCAGCTGACACTGCAAATGAGTGAACAAGAGAAAAATGCCTATTGCTATTTGCCTGATACTTGTAGCTATTTGTTATGTGGCAAAAGCTGACTAATACAAGAAGCAAAACATGAGAAATAAAAAACTAAATTCAGGTTCAAAAGTGTATTCCCTTATATTCATCTGTCCATCCACACAATTATTGTGCTACTATGTACTAGGCACTTACAACCATTGCCTGCATTAATTTCTACAGCTGCTGTAATAAATTACAACAAATTTAGCAGCTTAAAAGAACCCACATATATTATCTCACAGTTCTGTAGGTCAGAAGTCAGGTACAGCATGGCTCAGCTGGGTTCTCTGCCTAGAGTTTAACAGAGCCAAAATCAAGATGTCGACAGGACTGTGGTTCTTTCTGGAGGCTCTGAGGATAAATCCAAGTCCAACGTCATTCACGTTGTCACCAAATTCAGTTCCTGGCAGCTGTAGGAGTTAGATCCCTGTTTCCTTGCTAGCTGTCAGCTAAGGATTGGTCCTTGCTCCTAGAAGCTAGGGCATTCCTTCTCCTGTTTTCCCAGAAAGGGTGGCTGGAGTCCCTTTCATGCTTTGAATCTCTCCAGCTTCCCCTCCTGCTCTGTCTCTCGTAATGGTGGGGCTTAATAAGACTGATGTGCACCTTGCCCTCATGGAGCTTACATTCTCTAGAAGAAGAGACAGACAATAAACATCCCAAATAAAAGGATAAATACAGCTGCGTTGAGTGCTGGGCAGCAAATAGGAACATGTGATCGAATTGAGGAAGGAGTTTCTGGAGGTGGGTATGTTGACTCTGCTGGTCATCTTGAAGATTCCATGAAACATGAAGGATATGCCTGGTCAGCTTGTGAGTTCACTAACAGATGAAGACACAGAGATCCCAATCTGGTCTTAGGGCTCCTAATGCCATGTTTAGCTGTGTGTATCTGCCATTAACTGTCAGTCCTCATCTGGGCCTATATAGTGAGTGCTACAGAAATGGCATTGGATTTAGAACCAGAAGAATTATATTCACGTCAGTTCTTCTTTGCTCATGAGCTTTGTGTTCTTGAGAGAAGCAAGAAAACGTGTGGAGCCTCAGTTTCCTTACCTGAAACATGTGGATATGACCCCTTCCCTGCCTACCTCTGAAAGTGCCTTGTGATGCTATAAATATGGGAAGAGGTAAGAAAAATGAAAAAGTATCCATGTGTTGTGGCTGACACTTTCTAGAGCAAGGTGACATTGGGAGGATGCATGGTTGAGCACATCCAGGAGATTGCTAGATTTAAGATGACTGTGCTGTTCTGGGAGGGGGGGGGCTGATTTCCCCCACCCCTTTTGGAAAGCAACTGAGCTCACCCCATTCTGTTGTCTGAAATATGACACACAAGGCATCTTGTGACCTAGAGGAGACTTTTCCTCCCCTAACAACTTCAAGAGGCCTTCTACAAAGCAGAATGGAGTTGGCATTGGTTAGCACAAAAGTCACTCCCCAACTCTGCTTATCTTTCTTCTCCAGGGCGACCAAAGGCCCAGCCCCATTCATCACTCCACACTGTAGGCTGGTGGCCTGAGTGGTACGTGGAAAAATACGTAGGACTTGGAGCAAAAGGAGGCTGGAATGCCATGGATTCAGAGGTGGCTGTTTCCTCCTAGGTAGTCAAAAGAGCACTGGCTGAGGAGTCCACAGGTAAGGAGACAGTGTTGCATCATGCCCTAGACCTTGGGCTCTGGAACCGGCTGCCTGGATTCAGCTGCAGCTTATCAGCTCTGTGACTTCGAGTAAATCTTTAATTTTGTTGAGTCTCAACTATAAAGCGAGCACAAGAATGGGGCCTACCTCTTTGGGCTGGTGAGACAATGCATGAAAGATGCGGCATGCAACAGATGTGCTCGGCCCCTTCTGCCGTTCTCTTGACCCTCGTGTCACCTGCAGGCTTTCTGGGCGGTTCCAGCATGCCCATGGCCTCCTTCTTCAAGCGCCTGTGATACTCTCTGCCCAAGGGCTTCTCTAGCTACATGAGGGTGTTTAGTCCCAACATGGGGCATTTAGAAGTGCCAGGGAGTTCATGTCTCAGGAGTGGCTCTCAGCCAATGAGGGATTAGAGTGGGTGGATAAACCTCACCTCCAGTGAAATAATTCTTAGGTGTGTAACAGAGTTCCCCAAAGTGCCCCCAGTGTGGACCCAGTCCCAGTTGCCTTCAGAGGTGACCTACTTATTATTGCATGTTTTACTGGCTTTCTGCCCTTCCCTGTCTATTTCCTTACTCTCTCACTGTGCTTCCTGGAACCACCTCTCAAATAAACTACCTGCGCTCAAATCCTTGACTCAGGGTCTGCTTTGGATGAACCCAACCAAGATGAGCTTTGCGCAAAGCCTGGCACTTAGTAAGTACTCGGTAAGCAAAAATTACTATTAGACTATTGTGACTCCGGCTGCCACCCTGGACAGCATCCCTGTGACATCCAGGGGATGCCCTATCCCTTGTCTTGGTCTGGGCCCAGCTTTGGAGAGCACAAGTTCTGGCTATGAGTTAGAGGTGGCTGGAAGAGAGCATCACCCCTTCCTGGGTTTGGCTTAGCTCCTGCCCATCACATCTCAGGGAGCTCAGCCAGCATTGGCAAGAGTGTGTGTCTTTCCTGCCGGACACAGCTCAGGCCTGGGATTAAAAGAATCTACCAGCTGCTTATATGGCTAAACCTCAGTTTCCTCCTCTGTACAATGAGGGTAATTAAGAGCCTAGAATTGTTGTCTTAGTCTATTTTGGCTGCTATAACAAAGTACCACAGACTGCTTGGCTTACTAAACAACAGACACTTATGTCTCATAGTTTTGGAAGCTGGGATGCCCAGGATCAGCATGGTGCTAGCACGGTCAGGTTCTGGTAGGGACTCTCTTTGGGTTGCAGACTTCTGACTTTTTGCTGTATCATCATATGGTTGAAGGGACAAGGGAGCTCTGTGGTGCCTCTTTTCTAAGGGCATTGATCCCATTCAGGAAGGCTCCAACTTCTTGACTTGGGCACCTCTCCAAGTCTTCACCTCCTAATTCTGTCATATTGCAGGTTAGGATTTCAATGTATGAATTTTCGGGAGATGCAAATGCTCAGATCATAGCAGTTGTCGAGGTGGTTCAAGGAAGGAATGCCAGGGCGCCTGGGTGGCTCAGTCGGTTGAGCATCTGACTCTTGATTTCAGCTCAGGTCATGATTTTACCATTGGCGAGATCAAGCCCTGCATGGGCTCCGTGCTGACAGCACAGAACCTGCCTGGGATTCTCTGTCTCCTTCTCTCTCTGCCCTTCCCACCCTCCCCACCCCACCCCCCAGGCTTGCACATGCACATGTGCTTTCTCTCTCTTTCTCTCTCTCTTTCTCTCAAATAAATAAATTTAAAAATAAATTAATTAATTAAATAAGAATGCGTATGTAATATTCTGTTTAGTGCTTGCATGGAGGGAGGGCCCAAACATGGTGGCCTGAGATTTTCTCTAGACCCAGCTCCTAGCACATGGTCTGGAAAACTGAGGCTCAGAGAGGGACTTCTCAGGACTTTCACACACGCAGTCCCACCTGCCATGGGCTGTAGGATGGGTGGAGTGGAAGAGTCTGGGTAGGGCCCAAATGATAGCCAGACTCCTTTGTGAAATTTCTGGCAGTGGAGGCACCCACTGATCAAATATTTATCAGACCCAACGGTGTGGCCATAGCACCGTGCAAAGATGAAAATGACACACATCTGGCCCCCAGAAGCTCACAGCCAAGCATTGGGCAGCCAACCAAATGCTGGTGCACAGAGAATGTGTACCACATGAAGACTGTTTTCAGAACTGTGGGAGAAGCTGATTTGGAAAGCTTCGGATCAAAAGTTCCTGCCCTCTCTTTTCGACAGCTAAGTAATCATAGTAATCACTAACATTTGTTGATGCTTATGCTGAGGCAAGCACAGTTTTAAGCACTTTATGTGAATTAACTGAGTTGATCACATCCTGGTACGGGCCTCGTAAGTATGTGCTATTTTCAACCCGTTTCACAAAGAAGCCGAGTTCCAGACAGGTCATGAAGTTTGCCCAGAGTCACACAGTTGGTAAGTGAAGGTACTAGGATTTGAACCTGGACAATCTGGATCTAGAGTCCTTGCTTTTAACCACCGTGGTATGCCCCAAACCACACTCACAGTAACACGAGGAGGTGGGGAGGGACCTGGTCATCTGAACTTCCAGAGGTCCCTTTGGGGACAGGAGCTGGGGGTGTGCGATTTTAATTGATGATGCTTTGGTTAATTTTGGCTCCGTGGCTCCTTCCTGAACTCCAGTAAGTTGCAAGTTCTGGGTTTGGGTTGCATTCCTTGGGAAACTTGAGTCAGTTGGATGTATAAGCCCAACTGGAGGCAGCTCTGTCCTGATTTCCCAGGGGCCCTGTCCTCGCTTCTAAGTATGAGGATTTATCTTGGCTTTCCAGGACATTACTGACCACCCGGCCATTTCCATCCTACAGATAGAGAGTCTTTGAACCTTTTCAGGGTCACAGATTGTGGGAGACACTGTTTTGGTGCCCTGCCCAAATCCCTTTACTTACCCATCTCCCAGCTGCTGGGAATGTTGGCTGCTAATAGCTCACAGCTGCCCCCTGCTCAAAGTTGCCATATTTAGCAAATAAAAATATTTCATTTTTTTCTGGCGACTGTACCTCTTTTCCCGAAAACTGCCCTTGATTGATGGGAGCAATCTACAACCAGTGACTGATATGGGGTTCCAAAAGGCTTGCCCTTTGCCTTAGAATGGGGACGATTCTGTGCCCCAGTTTATGCTCCAAAGTGCCCCTGTGAATCGGGCCAGGGTTCTGCATGACCTGAGGTCACATTCTTGCTGGGCTCTTGTCCCTGTCTTCTCTTTAGAAGTTTCCCCTGAGAGCTCTTGCTCAGTAAGTCACCTGATTCTGAATCCTTGTCTCAGGCTCTTTTCTAGAGAACGCTGATCCCCTTGAGAACATGACAAAAACTCTAGACCGGCCCTGAAAAAAGCACAGGTGTACCTACACACTAACAATGGCGCATGATTTTTGGAAATGACCTTGAAGGGGGCTCCTACTTCATCCTGTGTTTTCCAGACTTCTATCTCACCCTCTCAACGCTGACTGCCAGTGACTGACAGCCTCTGGGACGGGATGAGGGTTAGCATGAAGTTAGCACTGCAAATTATGAGCAGTTTTTTTTAAGCCTATGTAATTTCCATTATTTGCAAGAAAGCCTATGTGGAAATCAAAACATGTCCAGGGAGAGGAAGTTGTCAGCTGATCGTCATGGTAAGAAATAATAGTTGAAAGGACATGAAAGAAACACGAGTCTGATTAGGTCATCTCCCTGTTTAAAACTATTCAAAGGCTTCCCACTTCTGTCCTTATAAAGACCCAAGTCCTTGACAAATGTCTCAAGGCTCTCCATGGATGGGACCCCTGCACCCTGTCGGTTTCATTACAAATCACTCTTGCATTTGATCTCCATGCTATAGTTACTCTGGTCTCTTCCAGCCCTTCCAACTTATGTCCTTTCCTGCCTCAGGGCCTTTGCACATGGCACCGCCTTTTCCTGGGTTATTCTTCCAAGCCTTCTTGCCCCTCGATTACTGAGTCACTTTTTAGAAAAGCTCTTCCTGAATTCCCAGATAGATTGATACCCTCTATTTTACACTATGTACATCTTATACTTTTCTTTCATGTTAGTTACCTATTACTATGTAATAAACTATTCCAAATTTAGCAGCTTAAAACTACAAACATATCTCATAGTTTCTGTGAGTCGGGCATATGGGAGTAGCTTAGCTGGTGGACTAAGGAGGTCAGGGGGTCTCCTGAGTTTATAGTCAGTTTTTGGCCAGGGCTTCGGTCATCTGAAGGCTAGAATAAAGATGGAGAATGTACTTCCAAGATCACTCACATGGTTGCCTGGAAGGCTTCAATTCCTCACCAGATGGGTAGTCCCTCCATTGGCTGCCTAAGTGTTCTCACAGCAGGGCAGGTGGCTTCCCCCAGAGCAAGGGAGGAGAGAGAGAGAGAGAGAGAGAGAGAGAGAGAGAGAGAGAGAGAGAGAAAAGAAGAAGAAGAAGAAGAAGAAGAAGAAGAAGAAGAAGAAGAAGAAGAAGAAGGAGAAGGAGGAGAAGGAGAAGAAGAAGGAGGAGGAGGAGGAGAAGGAGAAGGAGAAAGAGAAAAAGAGGAGGGGAGAGAAGAGGAGGGGAGTGGAGGGGAGGGGAGGAGAGAGGAAATGGGGGGGAGGGGAGAAGAGAGTGCATCTAAAAGGAGGGCCCCAGTCTTTTCAGAACACAATCTTGGAAATGACATCTCATCACTTCCATTCTCTAGGAGTGAGTCATGGATTCCGGCCTACACTCAAAAGAAAGGGAATTAAGCTCTACCTCTTGAGAAGCATGACAGGATCTGTGGACATCATTTTTAAAACCACCTTAGTCACTTATCACAATTGCAATTTTACCTTTAATTTGTGTGACTATTTGATCAGTATCTATTTGGGCTGCACTATTCATGAAGGAAAAGTCCTCCCTGCTCTCTCTCCCCCCAACCCCCCTGTTTCTCATTCTTCCATCTCAGTGCCCAACATACAGGTGGCACCGAATAAATATTTGTTTAATAAGTGAACGATGCTATTTATTATTTTTTGTCAGTCTCCTTCTAGAGAAGGAGTCTGTGATCAACGTTTAGTAGCGTATCACTGCAATACAGAGCACACAAGATAACTCCCACAGTTGGTCTTTCAATTTTGGTTTCAGGGCGAGGCACAGTGTCTGGAGCCCATGCTTTTTATTCTTCACACATTTTGCAAACATTTATGAGCACTTATCATGTGCTAGAAAGAGGCCCAGGTACTGAGGTTGTGAGATTAACCGGATGCAGAATGGTCTTTTGATAAATTAAGACATCCACGTGTTAATGCATAAAGCAGCCCAGAGGCTTTTGAATAATCTTCAAACATGAAAGACAAGAGGCAGCTGTATTAGAAACAGACCCCTTGATACTATATTTGCAGAGGTGGTTTTATCAGCCCAGAATGTCACCCAAGTGAGCGGGGCATTTACATTTAATTCCAAATTGGTTGTGCCAACGTCAGTTCTCCGGTTCTCACACTTTTGGTCACTGTTTGCAAATGTACAAAAGGTTTTGTCAAAGGAGCCGGATAAAGATGGAAAGAGAATGACATTATATCCGACTAGCAGAGATCTCAGAGTGGTTGGTGCTGAGAAACAGTCGGCCGAGGTCACAGGGGCGTGCGTGGAGAGTGAGGATAATGCAAAGAAATGGAATTGGAAAAATGAAATTGCAGCAACAATGGGCTTTGGCAGAAATGAGTGCAGTAAGAGGTCTGGACTGTGGCTCAGGAGCCCTCAGGTCCGGTCCCTGCTCTGTGACGGGGAGCTGCACACTCCCTTCCCCGGGCCTCTGTGTCCTTGTTTGCAAAATACGTGCGTTGCATCAGACCAGAGGTTTTAAAATGTTTTTGTGTTAGCTTATTTCTGTATCACTCTTACAACCTAATACCCAGATATGTAGGACAGGTGAGATTTAAGCCTTTCTTTTTGGAGGAGTAAGGGTGGGTGGCTGGATCCCATGCTACCGGTGCCTCCTTCATGTTCCCTCACCCTCCCAATTTCATTTGCTTCCACTGAGTTCCAACTGCCAGCACATGCTTCCCGCCCCCAAGGGCTTTTTTGCCACCTAGCTGGCAAGCTGGAAGTACTAGCAAATTAACATCCCCCTCACCCCCACAAACCAGCCTCAACCAATCACTGTTTATACTGGGGTATAAATACCCCAGCTCCCTCACTCCTCGGGTGGGCGAGTGATCTGGACGGGCTCCCAGAGCTTCCAGGAGGCACGAGCCTCAGGTGCCCACAGTGGTAACTGCAGTTGCTCACACCTTGTGTTGGCTGCTTTCCTTTCCCTTTATCGCGTCCTCACCCCCTGCTGGTGATTCCTGGGATCGCCTATCAGATAGAAGACTTGCACTGGGATCCTTGTCTCAGGGTCAGCGTCGGAGGAGGGGGACCGAAACTAAGACAGGGACTTGGAGCAGAAAAAAACTCTTCCTCCCCACCTCAGACACCTCTGCAGAGCCCCTAGACCTCAGAGCAGTTTGCAAACCACTGCACTTAAAAAGAGAGTCTCTGATTCCCTTATGGCTGTGGTATCGAATACAGGCACATCTTTGCATTAGTAAAAGGTGGTGTGTTAGAGGCAACTTTATACTAGCATTTTCGGGTGAAAAGGAGATTCTTTATAATTCCAAAGTCAAATTCTGCTTCGACTTTGTAGAAGGGTTATTATGAGCTGGTTTTCTCTTTTGCTCACTTGCTTTATGGAGTGAGGAAATGAATCTGTGCCAATTGGCAGATACACCAGCCCCGAATAGGTTAGGGACAATGACGCTTGAATGGTTTCTGGATTGATATAGTCCCCCTTTTGACTGGTGATTCCCTTTCTGAATCTTTTTCTAAACTTCACACAGAGGAGAAAGGGGGAAATCAGAACCCTGGAGGTGTTTTTCCTTTATAGCTGAGGAGGGGCGCAAGAAGCACAAAGTGTAATGCTCACCATGATGTCTTGCTCAAATCCCTTGCCCTTACCACTTCGGGGCACAGTGGCCTGACTTCCAACTGTTTGCACCTGCATTTTGTTGCCTGTTGGCACTTTGTTGTTCACACTCCTTGGGAGGGGCCTCCTGGCCAAGATTAATGGGAGTTGGGGTACAAATACCCCAGCTACCTTGTCCCTGCGGTAGGAAAACCCAGATGTGTGTCCCACATCATTTCCTAGAGCTCCCGTGAAATTTGGCTCTGGTTGCCCACAGTGGTAATGTGCTTGATAACATGCCTTGTGTCGGCTGCCTTGCCTTTTCTGTCTCATTTCCCCATGCCTCTACTGGTATTTTCTGCACTTCCCAAACAAATTCCAACTGCTCAAATCCTTGTCTAAATCTGCTTCTGGGAAAACCTAAACTAAAAAAAAAAAATGTTTCCCAGAGAAGCGCTGGACAGTTTCTGTTTATTCCTTACTTGTCCCTGGGAGCCTATGTTGTAGGTTACAGTTATCAGTTGATGAGAGGAAGTTCATGGGTGCTGTTGAGTGCCTCTGGGACGGAGACCCACGCTTCATGAGAGCTGTCCCTGGGAGAGCACTGTAGCAGTACAACTTAAAGGCCGTGCATCTTCCCTCCATGACCACTTCCTCCTGCTTAAATCCTACCCCCGAGGTGGCTTCCATGGTCTCTGGATCATCTGTGGTCTCTGCCCACCACTGTCTTTTCTGTCCTTTATGCCACAATGATAGAAGACCACTTGGAGTTTCCCTGCCCTCCCATTTCCCCATCCCTTCCGTGCCTGCTGACTCTGGTTTAGTATTTCCTCTGCTTATACTGCCCTTCTCTACTTTTCTCTTAGCAGAATCCTATTCCTCCTTTAAGATCCAATCTAAGGGTCACCTCTGCTACGAAGGCTTCTTGACTTCATTTCTATGCCTTCCTTTGAACCCCCAGCATCTCTGTCTTATAACACCTTCAAACACTGTACTGAAATCATCAATGCAGACACCTGCCTCCCCACCAGATGGTGAGCTCCTTGAAAACCCGGGCTGTGTCCTATTCAAAGGGCTTAGTACACTACAGGTGCTGGACATAGGCTGGGCTCCCCAGAAGCAGACCCCGAGACAGGTATTTCTTTGCAAATGATTTATCAAGGAACTGCTCCCAGGAGAAATCAGTAAGGGGAAGAGGGCCAAGCAAGGACCCAAGATGTGATTTCAGGCAAAAGTCCACGGAGGATAGTGTCTACATGTTCCCATAGGGCATTCTGGAGCCAAAGTCACACCTCGATAGTTGTTCTGAAAACTGGGCTTTTCCTTTCCTGTACCAGCCAGTCACTGACTGAGGTCTACTCCAGGGTCCTCATGCCACATCTCTGTGTGTGTGTTCATGTGCTAAGTGGGAGCCCAGGAGCCTGGGGCCAGTCTTCCAGAGGGTCGCAGATGTGGGCTGTCAGAGGCAAAGGCCAGAGGACGATCCCCCGCAGAACCCCAACGCAGAGTCCCACAGACAAGGTAAGGGGGAGAGAATTAGGCTGAGCTCCAAGAGTGTCCACTAGAGGGCTCCCACATGTCTTGTGACTGAGCTGAAATGTGGCTGGGTGGGCACACCCCCACATGTCTCTTTGGAACTGCAAATCCAGACCTCAATTCCGGCATAGCTGGAATCCTGCTCGTCCTGTGGTCCATTAGCCACATCCTCCCCACTTCCATTCTTTCTGTGCTCTCTGGATGCTTGGTTCCAGCATGTTCTCCACCTCCAGGGTCACCTTTGGCCTCCATTCCTACCCTCATAAATATACCCTTCATAAACAGACTCAGTTCTTTCAAGTCTCCTTTCAAAATCTTTTCTAAAGTCACTCCCTTTTGTCCATTCTCATTATCTTGCTGCCACATCCTCAGAGCCTAGTGTGATCCTTACTTGTGGATACTGAATGAATGAATGAATGAATGAATGATAGATAGCCCAATCTTCTGAAAGAAGTTATCCTCCCTAGGCTGGTATGCATTTTTTCCAGGGGCTAACCCACCCCTTTTCTTAGATCTTATAAATTTTTAAATACACAGACTACTTAGAGTAAAACAAACTACTTATTCTTTTGTAACATAATTCACACGTTCTGGCCCTCTCACCTTTGTTCTGCTCTTCTTTGCACCTGAAAAGCCCAATTTCTCATCTCTACTTATAAAAATTCTGCTCGTCTTCGAAGGTCCAGCTTCCCAATCTTCTTTGAACCTGTGACATTTAGTTTGTTCCTCTCCTAGGGAACTGCTAAAATTTTTTTGTTGTTGCTATTGGCATCTTTAAAGACCACGAGTTCCGCCATAGCAAGAGTGGTATGTTACACTGTATGTTAACTAACTGGAATTTAAATGAAAACTTAAAAAAAAATTAAAATGCTGACGAGAAAAGAAAAGGGTTCGCCAAGTATCTTGGGCTGCCCTCTTTTGTGGGCACATAGTAGGGCTGTGTTTCTCTACCCCCTTGAACTAAGTCACGATCATGTGACTTCGTTTTGGCCAATGAAATGTGAGCAGAGTGACTTGTGTCACTTCTGCACTTCAAGAGCCAGTGCAGGACTGTCCACGTCTGTTCTTCCTGCTTTGGCAACCATTGAAGGACAGAGATAGAGCCTCCCTCAGCCTGGGCCCCTGAGTGAGGACCATGTAGACCAGAGGTCCTAGTATTTCCGCAACAGACAGGTATCATAAGCAAGAAATAAGCTTGTATTGTTTCAAGTCTCTGAGATTTGGGGGTTGTTGTTACACAGTATAACCTAGCCTCTCAGAGTCTAGCAGGTGTCTTCCCGAGGAAGAGCCTCAAGGTATATACATTGAATGAAGCAAACTAAGAGACTATTTCTTGACTAAAGTCACCACCATTGTGTAGCTGAAATGATAGAAAGGATACCGCAGGCATACTCTGGAATGAACACATTAAAAGATTGAATTCACCCAGATGGAGTTAAGTGAGGCATTGAATAACGTCCATTGCATTTTCATTGTAGATGGCCAATGAGGTAGTTACAGTTTGGAATCGAAAGAATGTCCTCCACATACTATTTTTCATCCCTGTCTCCTTCCCTCCCTCCCTCTCTCCCATTTTGCTCCCTTCCTCTTTCCCTCTCCACTTTCTTTTTTTAAAACTTAGTTCTATCTGTTGGTTGAGCATGAGAAGTAGGAAGAAACCAGCCACATGATTTTTAATTTTTTAAAGGCATGAATAAAGAAAACCTTGCCATAAGAAAAATAAATTTGTATTTTGAAAACATTAATCTTTAGGCCAGCAGAGGCGGTTTTGATCAGATCTTCCATTCCTCCATTTTTCATCCTCTATATCTCAAATTTCACCCAAAAAGCAAAAGGGATAAGCTTTCTAATGACAAAACAAATCTAATATTAAATTGTTTGCATCTTGCCCGTCTCACTTTCTGGGGGTTATTTCCTATCATAATGGTCCAGAATCTTTGAAATATCTTTAAAGAAAAAAATTTTTTCATCAGTGCCTGCAACAAATGAATCACACAGACAATTTGCTACGATGGGCTTTTCTTTTTGTGCAAAGGCAAAAAATCCTGAGTGAGGAAGCTCAGACTTCACCAACCTCCTGGTTCTGAAATTACTCATCCAGACATGAAACAAAATTGAAAAATCAGAGAGATCTAGTTTGAAGGAAAAAGAATGGTTGATGGCCTGGGAACCAAGTAAGTACTCATTTTGCTTTTGTGCTATTGGATGAAGATGCTTGGATCAAAAGAGGACTTGGAAACATCAAGAAATTGACAAGCAGGGCTAAAAGACGCTGGCAATGTGTTTATCATTCAAAAAAAAAAAAAAAGCATACATCTGGAGTGTCAGCAGTGGTACTCAGCCCAAAGAGCCTCTTGCCATAACAAACTCATTGACAAGAACTGTCATTGACTCTGCTTTATCTTCCGTGTGCTACTAAGAGGGCGCATTCCAAGTGCATCCTACGTAAATTGAGGTTTGCTTCCTGACCTGGGAGATCAATTCTCTGTCAGAGAGCTGGCTGATGGATCACCGTGTGGCTGCCACTGCATTGAAAATCACATCAAATACCTTCTCAAACACACTTCTGAATTACACGCTGGATCTCTGAAGAGGTTAGAGATGAATCCAGGTAGCTCACCAACCTGTGTGTCTTACAAAGTCGAGTAAATGAGGCAGGTGCTCAGTGGTTTGTGTTATTCTCCCAGCCAGAGGCAGCAGAGTATCTGGGTTAATTGCACAGATTTTGGAGCCCAGTGGCTGGGTTTGAGCCAGGATCTGCTGCTTACCAGCTCTGTGACCTTGGGCAAGTTATTTAACCTCTCTGTTTCAATTTTCGAGGTTGCTAAATGAGGATGATAATATGGAACCTCCCTCCCTTCCTCCCTCCCTGGGCAGTATCTTAATCTTCATCCCTCAGGAGTAGATCTTGAGACATGGATTTAAGAGCAAGAAATTAATTGGGAGGTGAAGGTAGATGAAGGATAAAGGAAGACAGGAAAGCAAGTTCTGAGCAAGCCACCACTGTGGGGGACGAGAATTTAATCCTGCTGGGGAGTCCTGGGAGACTGTGAAACAGGCCCCTCAGTGGAAAACATGCACCAGAGGGGTGAAGGAGCTGGGGTATTCACCCACAAATTCCCACCTATAATTCACGGAGGGCCTCTCTTGTGTGTGAGCGCACAAATGCATGTGCACATGCGTGTGTGTGCACATGCAGGGAGGAGGCATTAATTCCCTGACAATTCTGGCTTGCCATGCCAGCTGCAAAGGGGGCGCTGTCAGGAAGAGAAAACCCTCAGGCAAAGCCGTGCACGTGCTGGCCGTTGAAAGTGCCAAAGAAGTCAGGGTGAAGGGGTAAGTGCAGGGCTACAGACCATTTTGAAGATCAAATGAGTTAATTATTGTGAAACACTTAGCAAGGTCCCCGGCACAAAGTAAGCCCGCCTCAAAGAGCCGGATTAATACCAAAGCTGGATGGTTGTTCTTTGGGATGACTTCTTATCTCAGGATGGATTTTCTTTTTGTTTTTCATTTTCTTCCTTTGGGACAATGAACCATGATTAGGAGCGTGGTGCTACAGCAGTGGCTAAATGCATTACAGGTTTTCTCCAAGATGACTGTGTAAGTGTGAAATGGGTTTACTGATGGAGCTGTCTCGATCAGGGGGAACATCGTCACGTCATGACAAATACCTGTCAATCCGTTAGAGTTGCTGGCACATGATCAGTACCTCCTTCAGTCCTGGAGGTCACAAGCCAGCTGTGCTGTGCTGCAGAAACGCAAATACACCCTGAGTCTTAGTGGCTTAACAGGAATTGACGCCTGTGCAATCTCTCACTCCATTAGGTCTGCTCTGTGCACTCGTGGAAGACAGGCACTGAGCTGGATGATGGTCACCACTGTACCTATAGCATCCAGTACAGGACACTGCACAAAGAGGGGACAATGAGAAGTGAACGAATGAACAAATCAACAGATTGGTCCCGTAAGTATCATGTTTGCAGACGCACCTTCATTTGAAATATTGGCTTCCTCCCACTTAACTTCTCCTTGGCTCCTTGCAGCTTGTCTTGCTCTCCTGAGTCAGAAATAACCCCTTTCCTCTAACTTCTTGGACACTTTGTGTCTCTCCACAGTGCATCACATTCTGTCTTGCAGGATGGTAAGTAATTTGTGTATGTGTCAGGCCTTGTCACCCTTCCCTCGAATGCCTCTGATGGCTTCCAAGCACTTTTAGGATACTCTGCATGTTCTGACCTGGTCTACGAGACCCTGTGTGCTCTACCCTCTGAGTCTTTCCTTGGAGATCTCATCTACCACTTTCTCTTCCCCTATTCTTCTCCAGCCACTATGGACTCATAACAGTTCCTTGTATATGTCATGCCTGGTCCTGCTTCAGGCCCTTGGTACCTGCTCTTCCCTAGGACTTCAATCCACCTTCTGCCTTCAGATCGCTTGTTCCATTGACTCAGATCACTGCTCAAATGTTATCACCTATGAAAGTTCTTCCCAGACCGATGTATCTTAGAAAGCATGCATACTACATTAGTCTGCTTTATATTTTTTTCCATATCACACATTTATTTGGTTGTCCTGACTGGCTCCTCCACTCACAAAGATGCAAACTCTCAGAGGTCAGGGACTTTGTTATATTTAGTGTGGTATTATTCTAAGTTCCCACAGCAGTGATTGGCACTTAATAAGACCTCAGTAAATATCTGTTGAATAAATGCATAAAAATTATTGTCCCATTTTAGACATGAGGTAACTGAATCCTATAGAACCAAAGAAAAGTATATAATGTAACATAGCTTTTTATAGCATATATCATATATGACATAGCATATATCATTGTATCACATCTACATGTGGGCACTTTAATCTTTATAACAATAAATTTACATACATACAAGGAAACTGAAGCACAGAGAAGTTACATAACTTTCCCAAGGTCATGCAGCCAGGGAGCAGCAGAGCAAGGATTCAAATCTGATTATCTAGCTCCAGGGTTCATGCTCTTAACTACTGTGCTATGCTCTAGGAAACAGCCAAGAAGGAACTCTCTTTGTGTTGTTGGAGGAACCGTCAAGAGAACAAATTGAAAGCTTTCTGTCAACTGTCCCAACGTTGATTGAAAATTTCTCATATGGAAAACATTACGGGATCTCCAACATTAAAACCTGTTCAAAAGCCAGGCGTGAGTGTTGGGAGCTATGTTGGAGCTAAGGAAAGCCATCAAGCCCACACAGGGCACATGCTTGAAGAGATAGTCTCATCACTGTGTCTACAGAGAAGACTTAAACAGAGGCTCGGGGCATGACTTACCATGTCAATAAAAGTGGATAATGTCTCTGTTTCTAGAATGTTCTGATGTCATCATCCAAATAGACGCATCAGTGGACTACCATCTAAGCAAGGCATCTTTGCCCTTGAAGGCAGTACCTCACACAGGGCCAGGTATATATATGTAAGATACATATGTACGTGTGTGTGTGTGTGTGTGTGTGTGTGTGTGTATGTATCACATATAGGTATATGTAAGATGCTCAGTAAACACTTACTGAATGGGAGTTACTTTTTTTCCACCCAAAGGCAGACATTTACTTAGGGACACATGGGTCTCTTTGACATGTCTCATGTTGCCCCACTACCAATCTCTCCTGGTTCTAATGTTCCCCACACAGGTGTCTGAGTGTTTACTCAACTTCAAGTATGATCACAGCTCTTCCATACTCATAATATTTCCCAGGACTTTCATGGTCTCAGGAAAACTTCCAATGGTGTCTAGACTTAAAAAAAAAGTCTCACATTGCTGTAGAATGTCAGCACTTGACAGAGGCTCAGGGACTAGGTATTGTATCCTCCTCTACTTTTCCCCTCCTAATTTTATAGGGTTCTGATAAGGGGAAGGGAATTAGCTGAGGATGCAGTGGGTCAGTGGTGGGAGCAGACCTGAAATCCAGGTATCTTAATGGCCAGTCCAGTGGTCCATCCTCTATGAGCACAGCAGGGTTCAAAAATCTAACTACATAGTCACAGAGAGTAGCTTTCTGTTTGAAGAAATTTTCTGAATTTTCCCCTCCCCCGTCATGGGTAACCACTTCCACACAGTTTTATCCTTCTCTGGCCTCTGATCCTTAGGCTAGATAATTAATCAGGCTTTTGAATAATTAAAATTATTTAAAAAATGCCTTTGTATCTGTGAAATTTGCTCCGGTAATTACTGCCTTATCAAGAGTCTGATCCCGCAGACTGGAATACTTTGCCAAGAGACAGGAAGTACTTTCACTTGAGGCTTCGGGATTCAGAAGTTGCGGAAGGAGTGTTTGTTATATGAACCAGTCTCTTTGAAGATGAATAGCACCAACTCTTGACTCCACAGTCTCCACAAAATCCCCTTTCATTCTTAGATTTTGTAACAAGATACAGCATATCTCATTCTTTGCCTTCAGAGCCTGCTGTAAAATATGATCATTAGTTAAAGTTTTGGATTGGCTTCTCCAAACTAGATTCTGCACTTGCCTTGCTGAGCCTGGCTTCCAAATTCAACATCCACTTTCCAATAAACTCTTGTGGAAGCACAGTGAATGACAGTGCTTGTTTTTCTCAAGTTACTACCTGGTTCTTCCTGACCCAGCCAGTACCTGAGCCCTAAGACATAATGTTCTGTCCCTGGAGCCCCACCACTTCTTGTCATACCTCCCAAAGGGTTTTTTGAAACCCAGGTCCAGGATGCCCAAGGTCGACAACTTCATGCTAGATTCAGAGGGTTTACAGAAACCTGGTGGACATTCCCAGCAAGTACAGTCAATAGAGGGACCAACTACCCACCCAGGGCCCCTTAAATACCTCACAACCAAGAATGGGGCCAGTTACAGCACCTGGAGAGGGAATGCTAATGCAGGTGTAATCAAGTGGGGGTGGGATTTGTGGGGTTGTGCAAGGGAGACATTATTTTATAGTGGTTAAGAACACACGCTCTGGAGTCAGACAATTAATAGGGAGGTTGTGCTTTCCTGGGCTCCTGTTTCTGCTGGCCTCTGGCTGGGTTTGGCCAGTGGGAGGCACTGGTGGGACACTGAAGGGCAAAAGAAAAGGAGACCAAAGGGGATTTCTTCCCCTCTTTCTCTGCTTGGGTGATTTCTTTAGAAGCAAACAAGGATCCTCCTTGTCTTCAGCTTCCCCTGGACACATCTGCCATGGTTCCAGCTTCCGTGCATTATCATACTCTGAGGCTTCCAGTATCTTGGTCCCTCCGTCTTAAGGTAGGGAGTAGCTCCTCGCTTTTGTGTGTTTCTGAGTTACCTTCCTATCCCTTTTTGGGTTCCCAGTTCTCTCATCACTTTCTGTAGCCAATTCCCTAAATTAAATTCCCTCTGTGGTAAATACTCGAAGCAGTTTCTGTTTTCCTGGTTCCTGATCAACCACTGTTTGATTAGGTAAGCCAGCGCATGTCCTCTTTGGCTTAAGTGAATTTGAGACGAGTCTCTGTCACAACTTAGAGAGTCTGGACTCACACAGGAGTTAACAGGCAAAAAAAAGTAGCTACGAGCTCCTGAGCACTTACTATATGCCTGGCACTATGCTCAGTGCTTGGTTTACTAACTATAGAATCCATGAAGTAGAAGTTATGATCTCCGTTTTGTAGGTGAGGAAATGGGAGACACAAACAGGTTACATAATTTTATCCCCACCATATTTATTTTCTTTATGTGGAAATCCAGTCAAAACCAGCTGCTTCTTAAAAAAAAAAAACATTACATAGAGGAAAGGAGGCAAACCATAAGAGACTCTTAAAAACTGAGAATAAACTGAGGGTTGATGGGAGTGGGAGGGAGGGGAAAGTGGGTGATGGGCATTGAGGAGGCACCTGTTGGGATGAGCACTGGGTGTTGTATGGAAATGAATTTGACAATAAATTTCATATTTTAAAAAACCCCAGCTGGGGCGCCTGGGTGGCGCAGTCGGTTAAGCGTCCGACTTCAGCCAGGTCACGATCTCGCGGTCCGGGAGTTCGAGCCCCGTGTCGGGCTCTGGGCTGATGGCTCAGAGCCTGGAGCCTGTTTCCGATTCTGTGTCTCCCTCTCTCTCTGCCCCTCCCCCGTTCATGCTCTGTCTCTCTCTGTCCCAAAAATAAATAAACGTTGAAAAACAAAACAAAACAAAACAAAACAAAACAAAAAACCCCAGCTGCTTCTTTAAATAAGGAAGAGATCCCTACAGGTATGTCAAGGCTCAGGGGTGGCAGGACAAGAAAGGAGGTGAGGAATGACAAAGGGGAGGTCTAGGTGCTATTTTGTGACACAGCCTAGAAGTGTCGTATGCTTCTCCCAGTCAGAGTGTAATGAGTGAAGAGAGCTCCATATATATGAGCTACAGGCATCTCCAGTAACTGTGATTCAAGTCAAGTTCTTGCTGCTAATTGCACACACGTTTCGCTAAAGGTAGTAAATAGGAATCATTCACGTGTCCTTAGAGACCGCGGCACCATTCAGTATTCATGGCAAATATATCACTGAGCTTCATAAGAGAATCATTTTAAAACAAAGCTTGGTCAGCTGTTTAATAATTTACTGATGGTGACAGCAGGGAGAATATCTAATAACCAGTGAGATTGGCTTTCAAATAGAAAATAAATTCATGTTAGAGGAGTTTCAGGAGAAGAAAAAGGGGAAGGAGTGGGGGAAGCATTACTAGCAGTAAGGAAGTATTTAACATTTGTCAATTCCTGATTTTTTTTTTTTTTTGAATCCTATCTGAGAGAGAAACCTGAGAAAATTCCATACATTTGTGTCTTAAAACATTCATGGGCCCTTAATATTCTTCTTGCAGGAAACAAGAATTAGACAGAGGTCCAGTCTCTCAAAGCAGAGGCTCTGACCCCAACTGAGCACTGGGGAGTATCTTCCTTTGTTAATCTGGGGACTTTTTCAGGTTACATTGTCTCCGTTATCATATGTTGGTTCCTCCTGGGGTAGGTAAGGCCTGAAAATTGGAAAAAACAAAGCCTTCAAAAAAAACAAAATCAACCTAGACTATAATGGCACATTCTTCTGCTCCGGGGAGAACCTAGCTGGGAAGTTATTGCAGGGGATCTGGCTTCTGGGTAAGCGGAATGTATTTGTTTGTTTGTTTGTTTACTAGCAAAGCTCCCCTGAAATGTCTATAAAATGAAGAGGGTTTAGAGATGGTTGGACTAGCATTCTTGATCCACGGTGGGGAGACACAATTACAGTGATTTTAAAACATCTAGGACAGGTAGAGAGGAAAGTCAAACCTAAAACCAGCATCCATCCTGAAGCACCAAACCTCCTCATACCTCAGTTTCCTCACCTGTACATTGGGAATAATGAGAACTGTGCGGTGGATGGTGCATGCCGGGCTTTTAGCTGCGGGCCTGGCTCAAGGTCAGTGCAAGTTCAAACATTTCGGAAAGGCAGAAGCAAAACCAAAGTGGAAAATCCCCAAGATTATCAATCTTTAAGCTTCTGTGGCAGACAGAGATGAATGGTAGTTTTGGGTAAAGGAGCACCTCTGCCTCCCTGCCCTTCAGCCCCCTCCCAGAGCACAGGGCATACTCTGTCCTCAAACCAATCCCTACATTTGCCACCCTGGAGACAGGCTTCCAGATAAGACAAATGATCTCTGTGTTCCCAGGTGGTATTTTCTATGGTTTTACATTCCAAGATTGTCCCCATCCATTCTTCACATTCATTTCAACAAACTCAATCTCATTCTGCCTTGAGTTATTAGCATTTTTTCAGCTTGTAGAAATAATGATTTATCAACGTTTTATTTGACGTGAGAATGGCTTGAATAAACGTGTGCAGTCTGGCCTGTCACGCCAATGAAGGATCTCAGTGTGCTTGGAGTCTTCTGCTGTTATCCAGCTAGGTTCTGGGAGTGGTGAAGGAGATTCTGGGGGCTAAAGTTTGTGGCTATCATTTCGGGTGAAATCTCTTTCTGTGTTGTGGACTAAAATATTTCTTCAACAACCGCCATTTTCTGAAGCTGAAAGAACTATTTATTCCGTTGGATTGGCTATAGAGGAGCTGGCTGCTTGAAAATATTTTGAGGATAACACTTATGCCTTGGTACGTTGGAAGGGTAGGTTGTATAAAAATCATAGGGTCTCTGTGGGTAACGAAGGACTGAATGGAGTGTCAGAATGCAGAGCAGGTTAAGCAGAGAGCAGACCCTGGGTGAGGAGTTAGGTCAGCAGATCACTTACTAAACAGGTTTATGAGCATTGTGATTTATAAGTGAGGTGGATACAGGTTACCTGACTGCCCAAGATCCTTTAGAGAAAACACTCCTTCCCCACTCCATTTGGTCTTTATGGGACTGTCAATTATGGTGACCACCCCCTATATGGAGGGGTGGACAAATGACTGAGGCTGGCCAATTATAGTATTGTCCTCTCTGCCACTTTCCTGACCAAATCGATTGTTTCAGGAAATGGATGTGACCTACATCAGCCAAAGTATCTTCACTAGAGTTTGGCAGGGATGCTACTGAAGGCTCTAAGCCATGAGACCCATATATGGAGTGGTCACTGCCCAATTTTCCCTGACTACCCACTGAGAGAAGCACCACTGAGAGATGGAGAGGGAGAGAGAGAGAGAGAGAGAGAGAGAGGGACAACTGAATACCTGGATGCAGCTTTGCCTGAAGGTGCTTATGAATCGCTCAGCTAAATAAGCCACTGGATTCCTCTTTTCACGTAAGTTGCTTTGAGCTAGACATGTCATTTGTAAGAAAGAGTCGTGCCTAAAATACAATGTGTGTACACGCTCCAGTCTCAGTATTCATCCTCTAAACCCTTATAGCTGTCAGAAACACAAAAATGGGCAAGATGCAGACCTGGCCTCAGTAGGCTCAAGGTTGTATCTGCAGGTTTTCAACTTCCTCATCCTAACACGGCATTAACCATTCACAAACTTAATGTGCCTGAGAATCCTCTGGTGTGAAAGTTAAAAAAAAAAAAAAAAAAAAGAAAAGAAAAATCAAACCCCTCAGCCTCAATCTGTAAGGATTCTGATTCAGTTCCATGCAAAATGAATGCACACCTACCCTGAGTGGCTCTGGAGTGGATGTGTCCCGGGGACCCATGCTGAGAAATGTACTGTCTATCACTCATCCAGGATCACCGCTCCTTCCATGCAGGGATTCCCTGAGATGGGCAAGGGGGTGGGGCATCTTTATAAGGGTGTATGAGAATATGAGGAGGTAGAGCTCTGTGTAGACCCCACTCCAAGTCCACCCCCTTTAAATTTCTGAGATGATTCATAGCCCACCCAGGGCTGGGGAGACTCTAAGTGAGGAGTCCTTGCAGTGGTTTTTAGTGGAAATACTGGGGAGCTTTAAAAACTACTGTTGCCTGGCTCCTACTCAAATAACTCAATGGCTGAGGGTGGGGCCCCAGGTGATTCTAACATGGAGAAGGGTTGAAGACCACTGCAGCAGAAACCCATGCCTGGCTGCCTTGTGGGAATCTCCTTCCCAAGGCCCTCTTGGCAATCTGTGTCTGAGTGGTGCAGCATCCAAAGGCTGGGCTGTAGTGGGCAGAGTTCTGTTACTGTCAAGGGTCTTTATGGTGGGAGGTCCATGTTACTTCTGCAAATACAATAATAAAATAACAAATCAATGAGAATAAAAGACCAAGTCCACATAATCATAAAAAATAATAAACATGAGCAAATAAGTAACATTACTAAGGGAGGGCTATGCAGGGGAAACACGAAAGTTTGTTAACAATCAAGGAAGCTGGGGCGCCTGGGTGGCTCAGTCCTGGTTTAGCGTCCAACTTCAGTTCAGGCTATGATATTGTGGTTCGTGGGTTCGAGCCCTACGTCAGGTTCTGTGCTGACAGTTTGGAGATTGGAGCTTGCTTCCAATTCTGTGTCTCCCTCTCTCTGCCTCTCCCCTGCTCATGCTCTGTCTCTCTCTCTCAAAAATAAATAAACATGAAAAAAATTTAAAAAGAATCAAGGATTCTGATGAATCCAATTGTGTAAACCTGAGGCCTGAAGGAAATTTTAAAGATTTCTTTAAAAAATGAGACATTCTTTCTGTATCACTTCTGTTTGAAAATGCTAAGTGCCATATTTTTGTTCTCAGAGGGCCAGTGTCTGTTGTTCCTGGGACTTGGGCCCCACCTGGAGGAGGCTTGACGCTGTGAGCAGACAGGCCAGGAATGCCTCTTCTGGTTCCTCTCTGCCAGGGACAGGCCTGTCACCGTTCTGAGCCTGGGCCAGGTGCTTCCAGCGGTCTGATACCACTTGTCGTTTCTGTGCTGGCCTGGACAGAGTTACCCTGTTACGACTTCCCATGAGACTCCCCTGTGCACAGTCATAAAGTAAGATTTCCAAGCTCTTCCCTCAAGTTTTGGGTTCATCGGTTCTGGGGGGAGTGGGTATTTGGAGTTACTAACAGAGCTCCTGGTGGTCCCTAGGATCGGGGACAGCTGGGAAATGTCACCCTGACATATCTCACCCTGAGCACCTGTGAACCTTGCTCTGGCCCTTTTCTGATGAGTCGACTTTGTCTCACAGACATTGCTAGATGGGCAGTGAGTCTCCCGTCTGAAAATCACTGAACATCTTTGGCCCTGGCAGGCAAATGTGGCCCTAGTCTCCACCAACATCTTTTGAGTGCTTGCTGTATGCATTGTAGGGCTTGGCTTTGACGGGATGGGGGAGGGTAAGCCAGTCCTGGCAGCCTCAGATGCTGCCGCCCTCATGGAGAAGGCGGCTCTGCTAATGGCACTGTGGAAACAGAACTGACGAATCCTTCTTCCCTGCCCACTACAGACCTGCCCAAAGCTGAGCAATGAGGATTTGTAGGCCTAGAAAGGGATAAAGGAGGAAACGGATTTGGAATTTGGCATTCCAGAGAGAGGCAACGATACAGGCAAAAGCCCCAGGCGGAGCCAGGGTGGCTGGGGTAAAGGGTCTGTGTCCTGGAATTGGGTCAGAGGGAGCCACTGCTCCCGAGACCTCAGCCCTTCTGGCCCGCCCCAACCTCTCTGAACGTGCAGCCGCTTTCACATCTCTGAACGGTTCCTGCCACCCGCAATACCTTTCTCTCCTTCCTACCTGGTGAGGACTCTGGGTGGGTCCTCTCTGGGTGGGTGGGGTGCGTTTCGAGGGAATTAAGGACAGGATGGGCTGAGAAAGGCAGGCCGGGCCCAGCCAATGGAAGGTCTTGGTGGCCACGTGAAGGATTCCGGACTCTATTCTGAGGGCAATGCAGCATTTGTGAAGGGTGTCAAGTTGGCGAGGGGCAAGACTGTGGAGTGACGGTCTTCCTGAACAACGGCCCTGGCTGCTGTGTGTGAGGAGGGGTTAGGCGGACGAGACTGGAGGCAGAGAGGGGCTGGCTGAAGACGGAGCTAAGACCACTGCAGGGCAGATGCAGAGGAGAAACAGGTTCACCCCACCTTGGACTGTCAAGTCCATCCCCACCTGGATCCTCTTGAACCTGAGTCTGGAGTCAGGGACGAGGGGAGAGTCTGGGGACCTCAGTGCTCGTGTGCAACTCCAGGGCACGGTGGCATTTCTCTGGCCTCATCAGGGAACAGCCTTACTGGAAGGAAGAGGTAAAGGCTGGGGCTCTATCTCCATCATGACGGACATCTATTATTCAAACCATGACACTAGCTACCCTGTCCCTAGTGGGCTGGTGTGACCTCTCCACGTGGGCTGCCTGGGGGCTCCTATGGGATGGAGTCATTGTATTTTGGCACCCCACTGCTCAGCATGATGCTGGGCACAGGTTAGAGACAAAACATCCATGGTGGGTACCTGGCACACATCACTTAGTTTTTTTGTTTTGTTTTGTTTTGTTTTGTTTTTTTAATTAAAAGAAACAGCTACTTGGCAGATCCCACTTAGGCAAAGAGAGATGTGGTCCTCATGTTAAATCCAGGGCAGCTCAAGCACTGACGTCTACTTGCCAATAGTCTGGACCATGTGCTGGTGTTTTGGCCCAAGGATGAAGCAGCTGGCTGTCCGTGCTGTGTTGCCGACCAGGTGTCTACAATAGTTGGCCTGGAATCAAGGCTGGGGTGGTACATTAACACAAGACTTGGAGGTAGGAAAGAAAGGAAAAGAAATGATCTCTTGAGTGGGCCAGGTCCTGTTCTAGATGCTTTCATATCCATTAACTCACATAATTCTCACTCAGCTCAGTGAGGTGGGAATAATCACCCCAATTTCACAGATGGGGAAACACAACTGGAGAGAGAGAGTGACTAGTTTGTGGTCACCTGACTGGTGAATGGAGGCATGGGGAATATGGGCAGGTGCAAGGCCTCGCCCAAAAGAGGGGTGTTACCAAAATAGAGTATGTCCGAGAAGAGGAACCAGATGGTGGGGGACTAGAAATCAAAGGAGGAGGAGGAGGAAGAGGAGGAGGGGGAGGAGGAGGAGGAGGAGAGGATGAAGAAGAGTGTAAGGAATCAAGAATGCTTACCTAGAGCACACCAACATCCAAGTGAGTCACCTGCAAGTGTGTCCAGGATCTTTCTGTGTGTTCCCAGAGAGAGGAGCCAACTCCGAGGGGAGGAAGGTGCAGACTGGCAGTGTTGGTTCAGTGCAAGGGAAATCTTTCTAACCACCAGGGCCTCACAGTGCAAACGATTTCTTTGTGAAGTACTGCTTTTGGACACAGCAATATTATTGGACAATGCATGTTTTCACAGAACAAAATGGTAGGATCACGAGGTTACACTCGAAAACTACTTATGGTTTCTAAGTTGCATTTAGGTTATTTATATTTGCGCGTCTTGACGGAGAGCATTAATGCATGTTAATATTTGTGCCATAAAACACGATTCGAGTCAGAACTACTGGCTCTGAAAGAGTCCGCAGTGTGTGCAAAGCCACTCTGCTAATAGAAAGGTTAACTCGTATTTTTGAATTATTGATGGTTGCTTGTTACTAATTTTTTTTTCCTCAGAAAGGAGGAAATTATTAATGAAGAGATCATTGCCAATGTGTCTGACATCTATTAATGGTTTCATCTTGCAACCAGATTAAAAGAGACAGCTGGCCCATGAATTTATGTGGAGACAGAGCCAAATGTGCTGACAGCTCCGTAGGAGGGTGGGCCGTCAGGCAGTAGGGCCTGGGCATCCGCACCGGGGGCTGGTGAGAGGTCCCCTCCTAGCGCTCGTGGCCTGGTCGAGGGGATGTCAAAGGCCTTGCTGCACAAAGGCTATCATTCTTCTGACATCTTTCTAAATGCTCTGTTCCCATGGGAACCCATCAGTATCTCTACTGTGCGGGCCACTCATGGGCACATTCACCGTGGGTGTTTCAGGTTGGTGGTTTTCAACTTGAATGTGCATCCGACTCACCTGGGTGGCTGGTTAGAACGGATTTCTGGGCCTCACCTCCAACATTTCTGATTCAGTAGGTCCAGGGGAGGGCCTGAGACTTGGCATTTCTAACACATTTCCAGGCAGATGATGCTGATACTACTGGTCCAAAGACCACACTTTGAGAACCAGTTCTAGGCTGATGATTTGGGCTGTGAGACTGCCTCTAGAGAAGGAGTTGGCAAACTTCTTCTGTAAAGGGCAAGGACAGTAAACATTTTCAGATGTGGGCCAGACAATCTCTGTCACAATTACTAAACTCTGCCTCTGTAGTCCAGAGAACAATCACAGGCAATATGTAAACAAATATGTAGGATTGTGTGCCAATAAAACTTTATTTATAAAAACACAATCAGGGCCACGCTTGGCCCACTAGTGGTAGTTTGCTGACCTCTGCTCTAGTGCAGCAGTGTCTAATAGAACTTTTGCAAAAACCAGCTATAGGCAGTGTCCAAATGAATAAGCATGGCCGTACCCCAAAAAACTTTATTTATAAAAAGGAACAGTGGGTCAGATTTGCCTCATGGGCTGTAGTCTGAGCAGCACTGTCCAATAGAATTTTCTATCATGATGGAAATGTTTATAGCTGTACTGTACAATATGGCAGCCACTAGCCACAGGTGGCTACTGAGCTCTTAAAATGTGGTTAGTTCCAGGGGCACCTGGGTGGCTCAGTCGGTTAAGCGTCCGACTTCAGCTCAGGTCACGATCTCACGGACCGTGAGTTCGAGCCCCGCGTCGGGCTCTGGGCTGACAGCTCAGAGCCTGGAGCCTGTTTCAGATTCTGTGTCTCCCTCTCTCTGACCCTCCCCCTTTCATGCTCTGTCTCTCTCTGTCTCAAAAATAAATAAACATTAAAAAAAAATTAAAAAAAAATGTGGTTAGTTCCACACTCAGTGTGGTTAGACTGAATTTCTAAATTTTATTTTATAATTAAGATTTTATTTCAAAAAAATTTATTTTAATGTTTATTTTTTGAGAGACAGAGTGAGAGTGGGGGAGGGGCAGAGGGAGGGAGACACGGAATCTGCAACAGGCTCTAGGCTCTGAGTTGTCAGCACAGAGCCCAATGCAGGGCTCGAATCCATGAACTGTGACATCATGACCTGAGCCAAAGTCAGATGATTAACTGACTGAGCCACCCAGGTGCCCCAAGATTTTATGTTTTAAAGTAATCTCTATATCCATTGTGGTGCTCGAACCCACAACCCCAAGATCAAGAGTTGTACGCTCCATTGACCGAGGCAGCCAGGAGCCCCTGAATTTCTAAATTTTAAATTTAAATGACTAGTGGGGCCCTGTGCCACTGCAAGAAGATAAAAGGCTCCAATGGTGTAGCCACTCCTCAGTTGCCTCCCTACACAGGGTCTTTGCCCTGTTTGGGCCTCAGTTTCTTGGTGTGTAAAATGGGGATAAAAGAACAGTTATATTACTATAACTATAGGCTTTCCCCATGGGTGAGTAAGACTCCATGGCCCAAGATGTCTTTCCCCTGATTCTCTGCTCCCCACTGGGGGACTGATCATTACTGGGGGCAGGGTGGGCGCTGGGGAGATGGGAGGCTATCTCTGCATTTCTGGGTCCTTGACTGCTTTTCTCTTTGTCCAGTTTTTTCCACCAGACCGTACACTTCATGAGGGCACAGACCACATCTTCTGTAAGCTGCAAACCCACAGTCTTGCCATTCTTGGCACATGGCAGGCAGCCAGATCACTTTATGCCCCATGGTTCAAGCTTCCCCTAAAACTGTGCTCGGATTAAGAGATTTGCAGCTAAAATGTCTAACTGCTTCTGGCCCCGAACAGAGGTGAAGGGGAAGCCATTGTGTAGAAAGGGAAACTGAGGCCCAGAGGTCCCATGGGTTTTAAAGGCAGTCATCCTGAGGACAAGAGGCCATCTTCTTGAGTGGAACTGAAAGGAGCTACAGGGCAGAACGTCACTCCACAATTTCCAGCCATCACAAAGCTCACCTCAGGCCCCAGCCTGCTTTCTTCAGTACTGACACTGACTTCAGCCCTGAGCCAGGGGTGAGCATGTGGCCAGGTTTCCCCAGGTCCCCAGGCTGATGGGAGGCAGACAGGGAAAGCAGCCCCTTTTTTTCCAGTCAGCACTGGCCTCTCAGCCAAAGTTTCACAGAGAAGCCTTAAGAACGAGTGTAAGTTTACCAGGGAGATAATGCAGGGAAGGGCCTTCCAGGCAGAGGGAACAGCAGGTGCAAAAGCAAGGTGTGTGACTGGACACCAGAGCCCTGTCGGGCATCAGGTGAGAGGATGTACTCCTGCGGGAATAGAGGGGACAGTTTCCAGGTGTGGAGGGCAGCTGGGAAAGCACAGAGGGTTCATCCTGGGCAGGTACAGCCTGGTGCCAAGGTTGAGCACTGGTCCTGTTCCACTCCACCCTGTGGGAACTGGGCGTTTGGGAGAGTGAGGCCCCGTGTTCTCTCTGCCACAGCAACTCAATCCAGACCCTGAGGTGTCCCACCTTTGGAAAACCTAGCCATGCCTGACTTTCATATTTCTGCCCCAATCTGTCCAATCCAATCCCTGGAATCCCAACAAGGAGGGGGTGCGGGGGAAGGCTGTGCTGAGACCTAAAGAAGGCTTTGGCCAGGTTCACAAATGTGAGTTCTTTGAGCATTGCTTAGGTGTCCCTGTCCCCAGCTTTTAGCGCCCAGGCCCCCCGCCGGGACGCAAGTGGTTCCAGGTCTGCTCCATGAGATCCTGGCTCCCAGGAGAGCAGAGTTCCAGCCTGTGAGCTGCAAGGGACAGCTAGGACTCTGATCTATGGTTTTAGGCTTTCGTTTCCAACCAGGTCTTTGTTCAGACCAGGAAGAAAAAGGAAAAAACTACACGGTTCTGTCTCTCGCGAACTGGAAGGGGGGAAGGCAGTGGGCGAGAGAGGGATGCCTCCAGCCCCGTCGTCGTCCCTTCCGCGTGGGGGTGGGGACAGGGAGAGATGTGGGTGAATAAGAAGGGTGCCTGGGCGGCTGAGGAGGCGGGTTGGCCCAGAGGAGCGTGTGCGTGTGTGGTGGGGGGTGAGGGGGGGTGTCGACTCTTAGAGGAAATTCTCCTCTTAGGGCGTGCCCGAGCCCCTCGCCAGCAGACGCCCGCCCCAGCTTAGGACAGATGACCCCTCCCCCACTCCCCTGCC
Source organism: Lynx canadensis (assembly GCF_007474595.2). NCBI lineage: Eukaryota > Metazoa > Chordata > Mammalia > Carnivora > Felidae > Lynx > Lynx canadensis. The sequence goes on from NC_044305.1 coordinate 16,782,825, forward strand.
CACCCCCCTGCCCCCCCGCCCCATCCCGAGTTGAGACGGCTGCTCCCTCCCGGCCTCCTCTCCCCCCCGCGCCCCCACTCACCTGTTCTCCCACTCCGAGTTCACACGGCGGCTGCTCCCTCTCTCCCGCCTCCCCCCACCGCCCCCGGTACCTGCGCCCAAGCCGGGCAGACGATGCTTGGCTGCGCCGCGCTGCGCGGGGCGAGGAGGCGAGGACCCCGGCGCGCGTGGGGGCGCGGGGGTGCGCGCGGGGGCTGCTGCGTGTGGGCGCGAGACTGAGCCGGCCGCCCGGAGCCGACCAGCCCCTGCGAGGGTGCGCCGGCGGCGGGCGTGTGCGGGGCGCGGGCGTGCGCGCGAGGGTGTGTGCGCGGCCCGGGCGGAGCGCCGGGCGGGCGGGCGGGCGGCGGCGGCGGTGGCGGCGTTAGGACTCGGGGGACGCCGCCCCCCGCCCCCGCCCCCCGCGTCCCGCCCCCGCCCAGCCGCCCGCCTCAGTTCGCGCCGCGCCTCGGCTCCGAGCGCAGCGGCGCCGGCTCCGGGAGCGCCGCGGAGCCCCTGCGTGCGGCCGCGCCGGCGATGCGGGGCCGCCCAGCGCCCGCCCGAGTCCCGGCCCCGGCCCCGGCCCCCGCGGGAAGGGGCTGAGCCGCCCGCCGCCGCCCGGATGGCGAGCCTCGCCGCGCTCGCCCTCAGCCTGCTCCTGCGGCTGCAGCTGCCTTCGCTGCCCGGCGCCGGGGCACAGAGCGCCGCAGGTGAGTACGCCCGCCGGGCCCCGCTCGCTCCCCGGCGCGCCCGAGGCCGCCGCGAGGCCCTCGGGGGAGAAAGTTGTGCGGGCTGGCGGGGGGCGCGTCCCGGGGGCCGGAGCCGGGTCCCCGTCGCCGGCGCGGGCAGCCGCGTCCCTGCGCGCCCGGGCCCGCGCGTCCCCCCTCCCGGCAGCCCGCGTTTGGCGGAGTTCCCCGCCCGACTTTGCTGCGGGCCCCCGGGCGGGAGTAACTTTCGCGGTTGTTGCGAACGTCTCCACTTGCTGCCTCCCACTTGTCGGAATCTGTCACTGGAGTGTTTGGGGCGGCGGGACGAGAAGCGGCACCGGCGCCCGGGGTGGAGCGTTCGCTCCCCGCAGCTTCTGGGGGGGCAGCGCGCGCTTTTCGTGGGGGAGCACCGGTCGCCAGCAGGCCGCGGCTGCCGGGGCGGTGGCTTTTCTTGTCTCCAGGGAGAGACGGCCAGCTCCAGACTTGCTCGAAACACGCCGCGCCCCTCAGCTAAGGCTTAAGCGAGCCGCTGAAGGCACCGTGGGGGTGTGGGCGTTAACGACTGGGGCGGCACTGACCTCCTCCGTATCCCGTGGTTTTCAGCCAGAGTGGATGGTCGCCCCAGTTAAGGCCCTTGGAGCGGAGTGGCTTCGACCTTTGAGCCTGTTGGCTCCTGAAAAGTTTAGGGGTGGGGGACCCATATTTGGGTTTGACCGTAGGAAGGAGGTGAGCAGAGGTGGTTCTCAGTGTTGGGGGGCTGGGGTGCCCCTAAAGATAGGTTGGCATGCATGGGAGACCACGACCATCCTGCGTCTTCTCCATCGCCAAAGCCCGCCTCAGGCAAACTTCCAGCCCCAGGCCCCCAAAGACTGGGCGGCAGGTGGAGGGAGACAAGGGAGGGATTGGCCAGGTATGCTTCCAAGTTCAAAATCACCTTGAAGTTTGTTTGCCTGTTTGTGTTTGTTTGTTTTTAGCCCCGATTTGATTTGATGTGGCCACACTGAGCTGGAGGTTGCTGAGATCACGCGGACAGGCTGAGATAAACAAGTGAGATGTAGGAAAAGATGAGTTTCGGATTGCCGAGTAACAGCGGTGCCCATATATTGTTTTGAAGAAGGAAAGAGAGAAAGAAAAAAAGAAAGCTGCGGTGGAGTGTAGCCTCCTTAAGCAGGTTGCACTTGAGGTTAGGAAGCAATGGAGTGACACTCCGTTGGACAGGCACTGGCGTCTCTCTTGCTCCCTACTAAATGGGAACTCAGTATGAGACTTCTGCGAAGGGACAGCCCGTTTCCGTGGCTGGGAAGTTGGGTGACTAGGACACTTCTTTTGAGGTGTGTGGGTAGGATTAGCCAGTGAGGGAAGAGGGACAGGCACGGCACCGTTCTAAAGGTGGTGGGTGTGCAATTCTGCTTCCCCTCGCTCTGGGTCTGCATTAGGTGTGCTGGGGAGGGGAGAAAAGATGCTGGGGGCGGTCCTGGAGCCCCGGGCGTGCTTCGTGATTTAAGTTTTTACTTTCCTCCAGGGCCTGGCGGGCCCGCCACGCATTCACAGTACTCACGTTCCCGCGGCAAAAAATCAGTGTCAAAAATATTCCGCCGCGGGTGTCCAGCCGTTCTTGCGAAGCGTGCGGTGAAACGGTACCGGCCTGGGGAAGCTGTCCAACGCACAAAGCACGCCGGTTCCGGTGCCCCCCGCCAGGTGGCGCTCGCCCACAACTGTTAAAATGCAAATCCAGTTGCTGTCAGCTCAGGAATAGAACTTCTTTTCAAATTTTAAATGAGTAATGTGTTTATTCAGCAGCCTTTTGTTAAAACATTTAGAGAAGTGTGAGGAGCCAGCACCTTTTCTTTGTTTGCTCTTTGGAACACTCGGGAAAGAAAAGCAGTCCAGGAGTACAGTTTGGGAAGAAATCTACTGTTAAGGCACCATATGTTTCTTTTGGTTCTACTTGAGCCGAGTGACTTCTGCAAACCTACTACGGCATATACTTAGCAAGCGACTGCGTTTGTGCTAGAGGCTCCTTGAACGAGTGGGATTAGCTTGTGTGGGAGAAAGCCTCATTCAGTTGTAAAAATGGGGATTTTCTGTAGATATCTTTTCTCTCCTTTTTGGTTTAATGCAAATGTCTTAGACCATTTACATTTGATTTTTTCCCCCAGGTTTCTTCGTGAGCATCTACATTTGTAGACGCAGGAATGCTGCAAATGTTGATTTTTTAAAATGGACTTATCCTCTTAATTTCTAAATGCTGAAACTGTTGGAATCCAGATCTAGTACAAATACGACAATATCTTGATTTGCTTTAAAGTATCTTATTTAAAACTTTTGGCAAGTTTGGGTAAAGAATACATTTTAAAACTCAGTGGTGTGTGCCTCATACCTTTTTAATCTGAAAGTTCCCAGTCTTAAAAGCACTTTGAATTTGTATCTAGTACACATTTGGGATGATGTGTTTTGCTGTAACATGTTGGTCATGGTGTCCAAAAGTCAGTGGCAAGAGCCTGTCATCAAAAGGCAGTTTCCTTCTTCCTACTAAGATGTGTTTCATGAGCCAGGATGATGATTGCAAGGAATGGTAGTTAAAAAAAAAAAAGCATTTGAAATCAGCCTGTTGAGAGTGTGGCAAAACATGATTCGGGATGGGGCAAGAGAGAAACAACTAAAACAGATACGGGGATAATTAGTCCATTTACTAGAGGATTTCAGCGTCTGTACAGTGAGAGCGACAATGGATCGTAGAGGGGACTGACTTGAGATTGCAATTGTTAGCGATGTAGTCATTTAACTTGATAATCATTGCCGGTTATCTCTGGGGAACTGTTAGCAGTACAGTCAAATTTTATTTTCTCTCCTGGATTGCTTGATTTCTTTCCTAATAAAAGAACAATTAATGTGCAAACCTGGCCTGGATTCTGTTTCAGCAACAATCACAAACACATTCACAATGAAAGCAGGCTGTTTTCTTGGGTAAAAACCCACTCCCTTTCTCCTCTCTTCAGTTTCTTCTTGCTTATCCCTCGCGCAGCGCTTGCAAGCTCCTGGCTGCCGGCTGAGACGGAGTCCGCTGTGGTAGTGTAGCTGTCACCTTTCAGAGCCATGATCACAGGACATTACAGCATTGTTCCTTTAAGCACAGGATACTCCCATGACTCTCTGACAGCATGTTGCTGTGGAAACAAGAGCGGTGGTGTGTAGGCGGTGGGTCCTTCATAAATATTTATTGATGATGATGAAGAGACGGCAACTCTGTTGGGGCCTGGGGAGTTTAACTCAGGGAGGCAGCCTGACTTAGAGAAATGAGTAAGAGCTTTGGTGTGTGAATCCCACTCTGCCTCTTTCCAGCTATGCCAGCCTGGGCAAGTCATTTACCTCCTCTGATGCCCAGGTTCTCATCTGTAAAGTAAGGATAATTGTAGCTGCCTCACTGGATTCTGGGAAGACGAAAACAAGATGATGGATGCGGAGTGAGAAGTAGGCTGGTGCACAGTAGTGCTTTAGCCTAAAGGGGAGCCTTGTCTATTACTAGCCTTGGCATTGGTGTGTGGACCCAGGTCAAGGGGGCATTGATGTTAAGGTCAGTTATGAATGGAATATTAGATGGCTGGGTTTTGGTGATGGATTTTAGTGGTTTTTTTTGGGGGTGGGATGTGGGTGGATTTGATTCCCTGCAACTGCTTTCAGAAAGTGATTTAGTACAAAACAGTTGACACAGATACATTTGACAATTCAAGAGTTCAGATAGGGAATGTTTAGTTTTAAGCAATTTTACCTTCTAAATGAGAACTGATAAAAACCCAGATGGCTACACATTGTAACAGGAGAGTATTTGGAAATATCTTTTCTCCCTTCCTACCCCCTCCTTCATACATTCTTCCTTGCCTCAGGACTCTGTCCCCTGCTCCATTTCCTTGTCTTACCTAATCTAGAAATCAGGTGTGTGGAACTCTTGAGCAGTGGGAGGGTGGGGGATGCTTTGTGCACTTGATAAACAAGCAGAGAATAAGTAAACATATGGAGGTCCAAGGCATTCCAAGAAATAAAAAAGCTATGGGATTATTGAAAACAAACCATGTCGGACAAGTGTAATAGCATTTGCAAGCACATTACAGAATTGGGGCTAAGAGGCAACACCATGTAGATATTAGAAAACAGAGTGTCCCATGAAATTTTGTAAAATGGATTCAGTTGGTTTGGAGAGGAAGAAAACCATGGCTCACGCACGCTCTCTTTTTAATAGATTAATAACAATCAGATGCAGGGGTGATTGCTAGTGTTGTGTTCATTTGGGCCAGGGTGACAAGTTGGAGTCCTAGGATTTAGCATTTGATGTGGTCTTGCTGGGAACTCTTATTTGCCTGAGAGATGGGGAAATAAAGATGATAATGCCACTTATTATTGGTAAGAGTGCCACGTTCTAAAGACGATGCAGAGGGACCTAGGGAGTATGCTACGCATAGATCCCAAGGAACCCTCTGGAAGTCAATCGTGAAAAATGAAAATTAATGTGTCACAAAGGCAGAATAGTGAAAGGGTGAGGAGCCACTGAGGAATGGTGATCATTTGGCCGGTTTTATCCAAATTTTGGGTATTTCACTTGGCCTACCACGGTTATCTACATAGGCAAGAGCTGCTCAGAAGCCTTACCAGATCCACTGCCAGACTGGTGGGTAACTAAGAAACTGAAGGTAACTAAGGAATCGAAGTCCACAGTGTTACAGACTTAATTTTTTGCACATTGGAGTCAGGCTGCTGAAGAATGTTTGACACACACACACACACACACACACACACACACAGACAGCCGCTGGTACATGAGTAGAACACAGATCTGAAGTCTTTCCAGTTTCTTGAATATTCAGCCTCAAATTTTTATTTGGTGCTGGAGGGAATAAAAAATGGTGATGTCATTTGGCAGTTTCTTTAAAAAGTTAAACATACACATATACCATAGAATCCAGAGAGCCCACTTCTAGGAATATACCCAACAGACATGAAAACATACGTCCACACAAAGATACACACATGAATATTCACAGCAGTGTAATTCATACAAGACCCCAAACTGGGAACAATCCAATGTCCATCAACTAGGAACCCATCTACTGGAATACTACTAGCAATAAAAAGGGACGGAGTATTGATATATGTTATGACACTGATGAACCTGAAAAAACATGCTAGGCAAAACGAGCCGGATGCAAAAGACTGTATACTACGTGAAATATTTGGAAAAGGCAAATCTCAAGGTGGCTCTGTAGCTCAGTTGGTTAAGTGTCTGACTCTTGATTTTGGCTCAGGTCATGATCTCATGGTTTGTGAGATCGAACCCTCTGTTGGTCTCTGTGCTGACAGCACGGAACCTGCTTGGGATTCTCTCTCCCTCTCTTTCTGCCTCTCCCCTCCTCAACGAAACAAGACAAGACAAAACAAAACAAAACAAAACAAAACACCCAAAAGAACCAAAAAAGAATATTCAAAAAAGGCAAATCTATACAGATAGAAAACAGATGAGTGGTTGCCTGGGCTGGCAGTGGGATCAGGGATTTATAGCATGTGGGCACGAGAGAATATTTTAGAGTGATGGAAAGATTTGAAAACTGGAAGGAGGTGATCGTTGGTAACTCTATAAATCCTGGCTCCCTGCTTTTGATACGAACTTGATGAGTTGTTACTTCGCTATTCTGAACCTTTATTTCTGCATCTGTAAATTGGGCACAACAGTGCTTCAAAGAGCCAGAGATAGCTCCTGTAAATTGCCAAGCTAGGTGCCTGGCACAAAACGGGCACCCAATAAATGGCATTGTTGTTACCCCTTGCCAGTCTCCACAAATAGTTTTTTGTATGAGTTATTTGCAAGTCATTATTTTTGTTTTTTTCTTCTCTTTTAGACTCTTTTTAAAATTTTTTTTTTAACGTTTATTTATTTTTGAGACAGAGAGAGACAAAGCATGAACGGGGGAGGGTCAGAGAGAGAGAGGGAGACACAGAATCTGAAACAGGCTCCAGGCTCTGAGCGGTCAGCACAGAGCCCGACGTGGGGCTTGAACTCGCAGACAACGAGATCATGACCTGAGCCGAAGTCGGCCACTTAACCGACTGAGCCACCCAGGTGCCCCTAGACTCTTTTTTTTTACATTTATTTATTTTTGAGAAACAGAATGAGACAAAGCATGAGTGGGGGAGGGGCAGAGAGAGAAGGAGACACAGAATCTGAAGCAGGCTCCAGGCTCTGAGCTGTCAATGCAGAGCCTGATGCGGGGCTCGAACCCATGAACTGTGAGATCATAACCTGAGCCGAAGTCAGACACTCAACTGACTGAGCCATCCAGGTGCCCCTCTTTTAGACCCTTTAGAGTGAATTAAATCAATGAGCTAACATGTCTTCCCTTTCATCAATTTGGCAAAGACGAAAAAGTTTTAGACTGTGAAGTTTAGACAAGGATCTGAGCAATTAGGTGGCTTTGTTCATTGTTGAGTAGTGAATATAGAAACAGCTTTTTTTTTTTGTTTTGTTTTTTTTTGAGTGCTAATCTTATTAAAAGTAAAGATGTGAATAGCTTGTATGTGGAGTATTTTGGTAGGGTATGGATTGGGGTTGAGGAGAGGATAGACCATTCATTTTCTTCTTTCTCATTAAGCCAAGGATGTAGAAATTTAACAGAAGAGATGCTCTCCTGTAAAAGGAGCAGATGCAGCATGTTTTCTGGGCCGTTAGCTTCCTGACAGGGTGAACAGCCACTAGGGGTGAGAAAAAGCTCCATACCTGTGTTTCTTTCCTGCCTTTATAGGGTGCTTCCGTCGACACCCCAGGAGAATTTCACAGATGATTACTAACTTCAAACTTCACTCAGCCTCACGAAGCCCGTCCTCTTCCAAGGGAGGAAGCTGTTTTGTCACCCACATTCCCAGCTCCAGCTTCCCGGACCCTAAAGAGCATGTTTCCTCTCAGATCACCTTGACTTTACATTAGTCCCCTTTTATCCCAGTGGTGCTGGAACTGATCTTGAGATCACAAAACCAGTTCTCTTCCCAAAACTCATGGTGGGTGGTTGCATATGCATTCTTTAAGGGTCATGTCTCTGTCTCTTTGGAGCCAAGCATGAATTAATAGATGCATGTCAGCAAGGAGAACGTTTTAAAAAACAATTTTTTTTAACATTTATTTATTTTTGAGACAGAGAGAGACAGAGCATGAATGGGGGAGGGTCAGAGAGAGAGGGAGACACAGAATCCGAAACAGGATCCAGGCTCTGAGCGGTCAGCACAGAGCCCGACGCGGGGCTCGAACTCATGGACCGCGAGATCATGACCTGAGCCGAAGTCAACTGCTTAACCGACTGAGCCACCCAGGTGCCCCACGAGGAGAACTATTTAAAGAGAGCTTAATGTTTGGTCATCAGGAATGAGTGCCCTTGGATGATCCAGACTTGGTCTAATTGACCATAATTATGACTTTTGGTTTTGCTGCTCAACTAGTCACAGGTTGGTCCAAGGAGCCCCTTTGAACCAGTTTATTCTTCATACTTTCAGATGTCTTTGAGAACGTCCTTATTTTTCTGTGACAACAAGGATCTCCAGGCTCACCTCTAAGTTTTCTGTCCTAAACATGCAGTCAGTTGTTTATTTCTTTCTTTTTTATAAGAATTGTGGTTCCTTTTTGTGGAGATATCAGAATCTGAGATGCACATTGTGGTGTTTTATTTGAATGCCGGAGGAGAATAGAATAAAACAGGGACTGGTGGTAATGTTAGGAATAGAAAGAGAAAGATATTTTAAACAGCATGCATTTATGACCACTTATCTCTTAGATTTTTTAAAGGTCGATCTGAGCATGAGGACCTATTAATCTAATTAAAAATAATTTTGTCATTGTCATGCTGTGTGCTTAGAGTGTAGCCTAGAAGTTGATGTCACCGCTTCTTTTTTTCTTAAGCATCTTGGAATTCGCCCCTAAGTGCCTGGGTCCAGATGAACTCATCTGTCAGTGTTTCTTGGGTACCAACTTTGTGAAAAGAAAAAAAGAAAGAAATCCCAGTCTCACCCTAAGGGAATTATGTTAGTTATCTATGGCTGGGTAACAAGTTATATCCCCGAACCTAGTGGCTTTATTTCCCCACCGTTACTTCGAGTCAGGAATCTGGGTGTGGCACAGCTGGGTTCTCTGGCTTTGGATCTCTCAACAGGCTGCAAACAGGGTGTTGGCTGGGGCTGCAGTCCACTCAGCTGGAGTGGAAAAGGATCTGCTTCCAGACTCACTCACATGGTTGTGGGAGGGTTCAGTTCCTCATGGGCTGTTGGAGTGAGGGGCTCAGTTCTCAGGAACTGTTGGCTAGAGGCTACTCTGGCTTCCTTACCATGTGGGTCCCCCCATCATAACATGGTGGCCAGATCTCTCACTGACCAATTGAGAGGACAGGAAAAAGCGTGAGCAAGACGGAAGTCAGTTTTTATAATGCAGTTTTGAAAGTGACATCCATCACTGTTGCCATCCTCTGTCTGTCAGATGTAAGTCACTAGGTCTAGCCTCCTTGCAAGGGAGGGGGGAATCACATATGGACTTGAAGGAAGTGGGGATTGTTGGGAGCTGTTTCAGGAGCTGCCTACTACGTGAACCTCAAAAAATAGATAGGTGTAGGAAACCTTGTATCATGGAAAAAAAAATGTAACTATGTTCAAATCTTTTAATTCTTTTTATTATTTTAGGCATCGGTGTCAGTTCATTGTCAAGCCTTTGCTCTTTAAAGGCCTCTAAGGGGTGCCTGGGTGGCTCAGTTGGTTAAGTGTCCAACTCTTGATGTAGGCTCAGGTCATGATCTCATGGTTCGTGCGATTGAGCCCTGCATCAGGCTCTGCACTGACAGCGTGGAGCCTGCTTAGGGTTCTCTCCCTCCCTCTCTCTCTGCCCCTCCCCCACTCGTGCGTGTGTACATGTGCGTGCTCTCTCTCTCTCAAAATAAATAAATATAAAAAAATACAAAGGCCATTGAATAGAGAGATTTATTGTCTCTGAATTGACTTGGTATGAATCTTTAAAAAAAGTTAGTTAGGAGTGTCAGTAAAGTAAAAATGAATAATACGAAGACTCATCAGAAACTGTTTCAAACTTTACTCTAAAAGTTGAAGTACTATCTGTTTTTGTGAGACTAAAACTTTCACACTACTATCTAGGTTCCACAAGAGCCAATTTATAAAAAACACCAATAAATAAGGGCTATAGTTTAGCTGAAAGTTAGTATTTTTATTACTTTTAGATATCCCAGTTTTAAAAATTGGTATTTATTTTAGAGGCACCTGGGTGGCTCAGTCAGTTAAGCATCTGTCTGATTCTTGGTTTTGGCTCAGGTCATGATCTAGTGGTTTGTGAGCTTGAGCCCTGCATTGGGCTCTGTGCTGACTGTGTGGAGCCTGCTTGGGATTCTCTCTCTCCCTCTTTCTCTGCCCCTTACCCATTTGTGTGTTCTTTCTCTCTCTCTCTCAAAATAAATAAACTTAAAGAAATTGGTACTTAATTTAGACTTTTTTTAACCCATTTCCAGAGGGTTTTTATTGTCACAAAAAACTAACATCGAGAATTTATTTATTTTTTTTAGTTTTTTAATGTTTGTTTGTTTGTTTATTTATTTATTTATTTATTTATTTATTTAATGTTTTTATTTATTTTTGAAGGGGAGAGAGAGAGACAGAGCATGAGTGGGGGAGGAACAGAGAGAGAGGAAGACACAGAATCTGAAGCAGGCTCCAGGCTCCGAGCTGTCAGCAAAGAGCCTGACGCGGGGCTCAAATCCACGAACTGTGAGATCATGACCTGAGCTGAAGTCGGACACTTAACCTACTGAGCCACCCAGGCGCCCCTTAATGTTTATTTTTCAGAGCAAGAGAGAGAGTGTGAGCAGGGGAACATCGAGAATTTAATATGTTACAGTGACCTAAAGATTTAATGTAAATATACAAATATTATATGGATCAAAACATGTCTGCCTGTACTCCAAGTTTTGATTGCTGTTGTAATAGTATGGTCATTAGAAGAAATTCAGTCATAGTATTTAAAAAAATTTTTTTTAATGTTTATTTTTGAGAAAGAGAGAGAGACTGAGTGCAAGGTGGGGGAAGAGGGGCAGAGAGAGAGGGAGACACAGAATCCGAAGCAGGCTCCAGGCTCTGAGCTGTCAGCACAGAGCCTGATGTGGAGCTTGAACTCATGAATGGTGAGATCATGACCTGAGCTGAAGTCGGATGCTCAACCTACTGAGCCACCCGGGTGCCCCCAGTCACAGCATTTTTTTCGGGCTAGTGGTGGTTTGGAACCATGAAATCTTCTAGTAAAGAATGGTTTTGTCAAAAATCAATGGGCTGACCAGATGTTGGACTTCCTGGTGAGGACCTGCTCTAGGAATTTACCTGATTTCACATATTACCTCTTTGCTTGGTGGGTGGGAGTGGTGGAGCCACGGTCCCTATTGTATCTGTCGAGGCATTGTTTGTATGTAGGCAGGAGGGCCACTAGGTTGTGATGGTCCCAATCCCCTGCCCTCTTGGATTTATTTCCATGAAGTGGCTCTGGGGAAGGAGGAAGCCAAGGCACCTTGAGTTTGCCCGCTGTCTCTCTTGGGAAGTTGTTTCTCCTCCACTTTCACTGTCTTGATTTTTGAGTAGGGTCTCAGATGTTAACTGTCATCTGCAGTCCTGCTGACTCAGGCTGTGCAAAGTCGGGTGCCAGGTGGAGGAGGTAGGGGCGTACTTTCCCTGGGTGTCTAGGTCAGGGCTGCACGTGCTGCACGTGTTGATGTGGGACCTGCACAACTGTACCTGCAGGACCGGGTCAAGGACTCTGTGCCACTCCACTGTGCCAGTGTAGAATTTATAGCCATTTCCATACCTGCCCTCTCCTGTTTCCAGATCCGGACCTTCTGCTGTTTTTTTTTTTTTTTCTTAAACATTTTTTTAATGTTTATTTATTTTTGACAGAGAGAGAGAGAGAGGCAGAGCGTGAGTGGGGAAGGGGCAGAGAGAGAGGGAGACACAGAATTCAAAGCAGGCTCCAGGCTCTGAGCTGTCAGTGCGGAGCCTGATGTGGGGCTCGAACTCACGAGTTGTGAGATCGTGACCTGAGCTGAAGTTGGACGCCCAACCAACTGAGCCACCCAGGCGCCCCAAGGACCTTCTGCTGTTTTAACTGTATATATTTTTTTTATTCAGTGAGTCCCTCCTGTGCTGACTATTGTCTATATACCATCGCTTCACCTTTTGCATTTTATTTTTTTACCTTTTGTTATCAGAAATGTGTGTATTGGGGTTGAGGGAGTGGTTTTTGGCTCAGAAACTTGAGAAACCAAGATTTAAACTAAGATTCTAGCTTGTCTCAAACCAGAGATAGGGTGGGGTGGGGTGGGGTGATAGGGCAGGGTGGCATGGGGTGGGGTGGGGTAGGAGGACTGATCAGTTATATTCAGAAGCTGGGAGCATTGCCAGCCTCTTCCCTTTATCCCAGCTGGCTCTGGATCGTTATCTTCCTCTAAACAGAATTGTCTGGAACAAAGCAGAGGCCAGCTCTCTAATACTTGGGTTGTATTGTCTTGAGGCCATTTAAATTAGTTTTACAGAGGAACTGTGCAGCCTCCTGAGAAAGAGGATACTTAGACTTTTCACTTCTGTGATGCTCAACTCAAACATGCGAGCACTTAGCCGCACCCAGGTACCTTACTGCCATCACTTCAAACACACGTTCAAAAAACTTTTTTTGGGGGGCGGGTATGCTTATCAATGCAAATTTCCCATCTAACGTAAGTCTTTTAAGTCTTCTGCACTGGGGATGTGTGCTCCAAGGAGAACGTTATTTCTGGAACCTGACCCTCTAAAAATTTTTGGGGGGTATGCTTATCAATGCAAATTTCCCATCTAAAGTAAGTCTTTTAAGTCTTCTGCACTGAGGATGTGTGCTCCGAGGAGAACATTATTTCTGGAACCTAACCCTCTGAACATCATTTTTGGTGGAGGAGTGCAATTAACCTGAACAAATGCCAGAGCTCCAAGATGTGATTCTTGTACACATAATTTTTTTTAAAGCCGAGTTTTAGTTTAACCTAGGACTGCTCTCCTTATTGGTCACTTTTTAAGTGAAGGTTGATGAAGTCAGCTTTCTTACCTTTTTTATCTTTACCTATAACACATTTAGCATACATTTAAGTTCACTTGTGTACAAGAGCATATTGTTACTGGTTTTACCTGAGAATTGGCTTAGTGAGTACTGAAGCATTTCTCAGTTGCCTTCTCATTTCCTCTCACCTCCAAATCCTCAGCAGCTATCATTTGTCCCTAGAAAGTTGCTGCCCACCTGTTCCACCTGGAGGTTCAGGGTCCTTGGTACCTACCCTATGCCATGTTACTTTTCACATGTCTAATTGTGATCCAGAGGTTCTGGCTTAAACTTCAGATGTTTCCTTCTTTTGGGGTTTTAACTCCCTTTGGAGATCTGTAGTCCTAGAAGGATTTTGGGTCATCTAGAAGATTATAGGAATTATGCCTCAGCCATCTTTTATTATATGTCAGGTCCAAACGGTTGGAGGCAGAGGAATAGTGGATGAATCCCACTGGACTGAGCTCTTCCACAAAAATTCTTATGTTTGAGACACGTTTTACTTCTTGTTTCCTACTTTGGCATTCTGATCTCTGAGTAAATCTGGTCATGATGGTGAGATCTTCATGCCTGTCCCACTTCTGACACCAATGGCATAGTTACACATGGATTATGGATTATTTGGCAGAGACCTTATATGTGGTCCCAAACTTCCAAAAGTTCCTGATTTATTTAGGCAGAGATATAGGATATCGTGGAAGTGAGTTGACTATACAGAGGGGAAGCAGATGTATTTTATCTTGGCCTGACCTTTTCTGGTTTCTTAGGTCCCTAATGGGATGCATAGTTGCTAGTGACATCTTTAACCCTGGTAGAATCCCACTTATACACAGAAGCAGCCCAGTTTTTGCTGTACCACTGCCCTTTTCGATCAGCACCTTGGAAGATCTTATACTAAAAATATGAGTATCTATTAAAGAATATTTGCAAATATTATTAGGCTTTTCTGGTTCATGAAGCAAACTCTGCATCTGCAAGGCTACATCCTCTTCTGTGGGAAGAAAAAAGAGCTGATTTTATAAATGTAACAATTAAATAGTGATAATCTGTGTATGTTTATTTTAGTATAAAATGCAACATGGAAAGTTCTACTCTGTGGAAGAGAGATGGGGAGAAAAGGAGCTGGAATAGTAGATGAAGGGCATTTGACTTTATCTGTAATTTTTTATTTCATTTGGAAAGGGGAGCATACTTTAAGTAAATTTGTTAAAATTAGTTGATAATTCTTGATAGAGAAGGTGTTAGTTACACTTCTGTTTGTAATATTTCTGCATTTAAATTATCTCATTCAAAAGTGATACCCTCAGGGGCGCCTGGGTGGCTCGTTTGGTTAAGCATCTGATTCTTGGTTTTGGCTCAGGTCATGATCTCATGGTTTGTGGGATCAAGCCCCACATCAGTCTCTGTGCTGACAGTGCGGAGCCTGCTTGGGATTGTCTTTCTCCCTCTCTCTCTCTCTTTCCCTCTCCAGCTCACACTCGCTCTCTTTCTCAAAATAAACAAACATTAAAAGAAGTGATACGCTTGGAATTTAAGATTTGTCAGTAAAGTGCATATGGTGAAGATTTTAAACATATGTATTGCTTCCTTCAGTCACTCTTTCAAAACAAATTTAGGTATTATTTTCTATACGGAATGCTTTTTTTTTTTTTTAAATGCAACATTTTCTTTCAAAGTCTGTAATTAGGATTCCTGTGGGGAATTCTAAGACCCCTGCATCTGGTTAGAAGGAAAGAAGTAGAGAATTGTGTCCCAGATATAGGGAAACATTTGAGCATGAGTGATTGGGGCCCTGATGGAGGGGGCCTTATTAAGTATCAGAATCCTTCCACTTGTAACACCCCCTTCTCTCTCCTGGTACTTCCATGGAGAAATAACAGAGTTTCTTCCACAGGACAGCCTCTGTCCCTGGGTTTGCTTGGGGCCACAGAAGGCACATTCAATACAGAGGAATAATATTGCACAGTCTTTTCAGTATTCAGAGGTGCTGTGAATCTGGGCCCAGTTTTCCCATCTGTGAAATGAGCAGATGATGTCTGTGTTTCTTAAGGGCTTGAGTTCTAGTGTCTGACGTTAGGATTTTGAATTTTTTCCCAACAATCAAATCATTTGAGATCTTTGCTAGAGGTTACGTATTATAAAAATCTACCCCTTGCTGATTAATTAGTTTTCTTATTTAACACCATCCATAGTTTGTTCAAAAGGAATATGTGTGGGATCTCCAGGTCTAGGAGATGAAAAAAACAGAATCTGTTGCCAGGATTGTTCATTTCAAACCGCAACTCCATTAGAGCAGGCTGGATTAGAATAAGACAGAAGGAATTTTAACTCCCCTGGGATGAAGATTTCTAAACCCTGAAGAGTATACAGAAGAGAGAAGCATTTGGCACATGTTGGAATGGAAAGCAGAAAATACAAGGAGATGACAAGTAATTTGGTGAAATGATGGATGATAGGGGAATAATAATAGGGAAACAGATTCTAAAGTTATGAAAATCATAAGTGCACTGGGGTATGTCTGCAGAGCAGGAAGGATTCAAACTGAACACTAGGGGAATCAGTGCAGGAGAAGGAAATGTCTACCAAATAGCAAACACTAATATTATTGCGTACTTTAAATACTTACAACGAGCCAGACATTTTTCAAAGGCTTTACTCATTGTCACTTGTAGAATCTTCATAACAGTCCTATGATATGGGTACAATTGTCATCAAAAATGAGGAAGGTCATACAGCTAGTGAGTGGTAGAGCCAGGACTTGAACCCAAGTAATTGGGGCTAGAATCCGTGTTTTTAGCCACAACTTTCTGTTCTCTGTTTTACTTTGTGCCAGGTTCTGTGCTGAATTCACACTGAGGGGAAACATTTAGGTCTTACTTGAAATTCCTGGGTGGAAAGCCTTTCTTCAAAATTTCCAACGAGAATTCCTTTCAAGGGGTTGTAAGACTTCATTAAATTGCCACGAAGCAGACACAACAATTGCATATATCAGATAAGGGAATTGGTGTTATGGAGGTGCAAGGGCTTGGCCACAGTCATATTTGTTGTCATGTCATTTCAGAGTCCAGGTTCTTAACCACCACGTGATGTTGAATGTTAGAAGATTTTTATGGCTGTAAGAGGTATGGGAGAGAGGTGCTGTCTTCCCAAGAAAGAAACCCATCTCTTTCCCAAATAAGTCTCAACCATCCCAATCTTAAAAGAAGGTAATTCGTAGGGGAGGACCCTCATTTGGTCTGGAATAAACATGGAGCCCTTAGAAGTGGCTTGCACTGACTCAACATTGGGTGCTTAACAGCTGAAGGTGCCATACCCCCCAGGGAACTCAGATGGTATGAGAGGTTCATCTCAGACCATGGGCTTTGGAGCTCTGGTCTCCAGCAAACAAAGCATTTTAGGAAAACACTTTTTGGCTGGACATAGTTTACTGGGTTCATTTAACCCATAGGATAGCCACTCTGCAGATTTAAGAGAGGTGATTATTATTCCTGCCTTACAAATGAGTGGCTGAAGCTTAAGCGATCAGGTGGAACTGGCTTTGAATCTGTAGGGTGCATCAGGTGGTAAATGTCACAGATTTTTGCTGCAGAAATCTCAGATTCTGAAATATGCGGGCCTGTGTAATTTTCCAAAAGCTCCAAATACCTCCCCAATGACTTTTTCATTGTGTGCCCTATAATAAAGAATGTGTAAATCGCTTCTCAATTTCTGCTCTTGTGACTGAAGTTTTCAACCTTGGTCCTTAATATGACCTTTTGGTAGTTCTTGGTTTTCTTTCTCATAGAATCAGCTCTGGTTATATGTAGACCCATCTGCTCTGTCATGAAGGAAACCATGCTAGTCAAAAGTGCAGGCTCTGATCTCAGGCTGTGTGGGTTCAAGTCAGTTCTGTGCTACTTATAAGCTGTATGACCTTGAACAAGTTATTTGAGCCCTCTGAGTCTCAATTTTATCATCTGTGAAATGAGGCTAATAACAGTAACTTGCCTGTAGCATGGTTCTAAGAAGTCAATGAACTGATGTATGTAAAAAAGAACTATGTATGTAGCATGGGGCCAGGCTCAAGGAAAGTGCTTAATAAATGCTAGCCATTTTTGGTGGTGGTGCTATTGCTGGAGTACTATTGCTGGAGTTCATAGGAGTATAAGAGTATATGGCTAGGGTGACCAGTTATCCTGGTTTGTCCAGGGTGAAGTTGTTTCCCAGGATATGGGCCCTATAGTGCTAAAGCTAGGAGTGTGCCAGGGAAACCAGGATGAATTTCTTAATGCCTACCTTAGGCTCTCATTGTATTTGCTGTCCAGATTCCTGCAAGTTGCATATACAATTCATATTTATGTAGCAAAAAAAATTATCTCATATTTGACCTGCATTTTATAGATGGTGTATAAGAAAATACAGAAT
Organism: Lynx canadensis; assembly: GCF_007474595.2. Lineage (NCBI taxonomy): Eukaryota > Metazoa > Chordata > Mammalia > Carnivora > Felidae > Lynx > Lynx canadensis. The sequence continues at coordinate 16,800,105 of NC_044305.1, forward strand.
AGCTTTTGTCAGTTTCTGAAATGATCATCACTAGAAGAGGTGTCTGGGGGTCTGGTGGTATATCTCTCTGGATCTTAACAGAAAACAGGATTCAACTCCCAGTGTGTCAAGAGACTGTAATGAAGGGCCTATATGGGGTAGAGTTGGAGTTAAGGGACCCTACAAGGGATGCTAAGACATCTAGAGACTCAGAAGGGCAAGAGGCCGTTAGTACCCTTTAATTTGGAAAGGGTAAGGGGAGGGGATTGCATTAATGGAGTCCTTCTTTGTACTTCTCTGAGTTCCAGGAGGCTGCATGACCTTGACTCCTTTGCCCTCTAGTTTCTGATTGAGTTTGGCAGATGGGGAACACCCGGAGGAGACTGTATGGCAGAGAGAAAAGGGTTAGGGTATTTAACCTCCTTTCTTTCTGCCTCACTTTCTTGTGCTTTCTTGTATGGCTGTATTCCTCAGTGGCAGTAGTTCTCAAAGTGTGTCCCTGGACTAGCGTCACCACCTGCGAACTTTTTATAAATGCCAGATCTGGAGACCCATCCCAGACCTACTGAATCATAAACTCGGGGGCGGGGGGGGGGCTTAGCTATCTGTGTTCTAACAAGCCCTCCAGGTGATTCTGGTGCATGTGAAAATTTGAGAACCACTGGTCTAGAGATCAAAGATGCATCGTGAATCTCTTGTGTGGTCTTCGGCCAGTTAAGTCTTTCGGGTTGGAGGTCACTTTCCATATAAACCAAATGGAAGGTAGCTTTGCTCTTTCCATTCATAGTACTTGAGTCTCTTAAAAGGTATTTTTTGTTTATTTAGGTGTTTATTTTCTGACTTTTTTCCTACTAGAATTTAAGCTCCATGATGGTACAGATTTTGTTTTGTTCACTGCTGATCTCCCATGCTCTGCATAACACCTACACATAGTTGGTACTCAATGTTGGTGAATGAATGGATATTAAGTGATTTCTAAGATCACTTCTGTCATTTTTACTCTCGAGTTGAAGATTCTGTGTTCTCCATTATACAGTAATGACTGGTTTATCTTAAATCTGTCAATTTGAAATCGAACGAGTACCTCTATGATTTTAAAGGAAAATAATGATGAATTAAGGAAAGAATAACTTAAAGCACCCTCTGTGTCAGGGACCATGACACATGAAATATGTCACATATTATCCCTTTTAATCTTTGTAAACTCTCTGTGAAATTGGATCACTACAAATAAATGCAGTGTGAGTGAGGTTATGTGACATATCCAAAGTTGCACAGCTATTTGCTACCCACACTTGGGTTTTAACACAGTTGTGTTCACTTCTAGGCCAATATTGTCTCGATTTCAAAGCTAAATCTGCAAGATTCACAAGAATCTACTGAACTGAAAAGATTGATTACATCAAAAACAAATAGCTTGTGTTGAAATATATTTTATCTTGGGTCACTCAACATGTTGGAAAGAGATTGGGTTTAGAAGTAGAGAGACCTGAATTGAAATCCTGGCTCTTACTGACTGTATGTCCTTGGGCAAATTATTGTACCTTTCTGAGCCTAGATTCCCCATATATAGTTGGGAAATAATTCTACCAGCCTGACAAGGAGGTTGTGATAATTTGACATGATGTATATAAAATACCTGGCAAGTGGTTTCTGAGAAGTTTTTGAGAATTGGTAATTTATATACGAATCATGATAAGTCTCAATTTGATGGGTGGATTTTAGAGTTTACTGCTCTTCATTGGGAAAAACTGATAATGTGACTTGAATCCCCAGTAATCCCTGGAGATAGTTTTGTTCCCATCTGGACTGGCTGTGGGGTCACACTGCCTGGGATCTCTAGTTTTCCTGTTCATTAGCTATTATGTACTTGGGCAAATTAGTTAACCTCACTGAACCTTAAACTTATCAGGAAATATGGGATGATTGTGCCTGTACCATTAGGCCATTGTGAGCATCATGTGAACATTTGTAAACTAGTAAATCAGTAGTGTGAACACTATCATCATTGTTAAGTGGGAATTTCTTCTGCATATCAAATGTGTACATGGTTTCATTGCTATTGATTATTACACATGCAGGTACATGTCTATGCACATATGTATGTAGGCACCAAATGAGGTCTTATGTAGAAATGGTGAATGGTAACCATATACCAGACATTGTGTGAAAATTCCTTTCTTCTCCTGAATCTTGCTATATACAAGGCTCACCTTCTCTTTGTTGTGAAGATCCTGAAAAGAAGCCAAAGAACCTCCTGGCCTCCAAATAGATGTTAAACCCACACAAATCTCTTGTCTTTTCTCTGAGGGAGAGCCCCCAGACTCTCCTCTAGCGGCTATAGCTCTTATTATACATACAAATCAAGCATGTTTATATTTGATTTTTAAGCCCAGAGGGTTTAGAAGGAAGAAGACTGGCCATTCCAGGAGGCATGCTTGCAGTGGTGGCAAATAAAAGGGGCAATGGCCTGATTGCTAGAGAAGAGGAAGGAGAACTAAAAGAAGCAGCAATGAGGTCTTAATAAACTCAGTAGCTGGAGCTACCGGGCACATGCACATGGGATACTGCGCTCCCCTGAAGGCCTCCCAGGCCCCACCTTGTTGCTCTGCTGAAGGTGTGGTGGCCATCATGACAATTATGATGTCGGGAGGAAGAATAGGTGTGGCTTCCAAAGACAATAATAACTGATCTTTTTAAGGGATAATCTTGAGTTATAAGAAAAGGCTGTCTTGTTTTCTTAATCCCAATGATTCTATTTTCATAATGCTTTACACATTGTGTTTAGGCATGTCACTCCATGTCAGTCCTTGCTCTTAATAAGTACTATCGCTTTTTTGTACATAGGAGGTTGAATCTTAGATACATTGCAGGGCCAACCCAGGGCCACACAGGTATTGAAGGCTGGGGCAAGGCCCCAAACTTGCGTTTCAAAATTTGAACCTGGGGTGTGTACCGTGGCCCCACTGTAGCATGTAAATGGGAAGGGAGACTTGTGGAATGTTTGTAAAGGCTTTGGAGACACAGCTCTTCAGGTGTCTGTTATGGTATTTAGCATGATGCGTTCGATCTAATGAACCCCTGGATTTACGTATTTGGAATAGTAGTTGAATCTAAGAGCAAAATGGAAAACTCTATTATCATAATGGTAAGCTTTCTTAGGAGCAGCTTGAATGAAGGCATAATGCAAGGGGAGAAGCGGCAAGGAGGACATGTATAAAGTTAAAAATAGAGAGAAGGAAGAGGGCTTGGAATAGAATTCGGAGGACAATTGTGGGACAGGGCAATGATGTCTCCTTGGAGAAGTGTGCTTCTCTCCTTCCTCTGACTCCTTTGATTTCGCTTGACCTGACTCGGGCAGCAAGTTTATAGCCTAAGGCTCTTTGTTAAAAATAACTTATTTGCCAAGAAAAATTTATACTTGCATGGAAAAAAATTGCTGTAGAATAGAGATTTTGATAATAAATAACGAGACAGTAGCCACTAAAGGATATTCCACCTCTGGCTTCCTTGTGCTGCCAGTTGTATCCAGATGGTCTGGGGCGGCCCCATGGCTCAGAATCATCTAACTGCATTCCCGGTATGAGACAGGCTGGGCCAAGTGCTGTGATCTCTTCCTCCTAGACCCAGAGGTGGCCATGCCAGGGTTTGATTTTACTCTTTGTCACTTGCATCAAAGAGGAAGATTTGGCAAATGACATCCCTTTGTTGGAGGAAAGGGATCAAGATTGGTTTAATATAATGGTTCTTTGAAAGAAATCAATGTCTAATCTCTTAAATTTGTGAAAGCTTAGCATAATGCAGCTGGAGGTATGTGGAGAGCTGACAGCATGTGAATTCTGGATTAGGATGATGTTCAAATTGAAGTGGATCCTGTTAGTTAACCATTGCTATGTAAAAAATTACCACAAAGTTAGCCACTTAGAACAACACGTACTAAAACACTTGAATCACTGAAAACATCGGTTATCTCATGGTTTTTGTGGGTCAGGAGTCTGGGTGCAACTGAGCTAGGTCCTCTGGTTTGGGGTCGCTCATGAGACTGTAATCCAGATGTCAGCCATGACTTTGGTCTCATCTGTAGGCTTGATTGGGGAAGGCTCTATTTCTAAGCTTACATAGTTATTGGGAGCATTCAATTTCTTGGAGGCTTCCAGAGTGAGGGCCTTAGTTCCTTGTGGGCTGTTGGCCAGAGGCCACTGTCAGTTCCTCGCTACATGGGCCTCTCCAACACAGTGCCTTGCGTCATCTCCTCAGCAAGGGAGAGAGTCTCATCAAGAGAGAAGCCACAAGCTTGTATAGCCTCATCACAGAAATAACATCCTGCCCTCTTTACCATATTCTGCTGGTTAGAAGCTAGCTGCTAGTCCAGCCCGAGCTCAAGAGGACGGATTGATTACATGAGTGCATGAATATCAGGAGGGGAGGATCACTGGTGGCCATCTTTGAATCTGCCTGCCACAGACCCACATCTCAAAACCCCTTTTTTTGTGTATTCTTCAGAGTCTTTCTGTAAAAGGCTTTGCTTCTATGGGTATGGGAGGGATTGAAATTTAAGAAACTGGAAGAAGTCATTGGAAAATTCTGATTGGATTTGATCTGGTTACTTTCTTTTACTTTGATTGACTTATCCAGTGTCTTTCAGAGGGCTTTCACCCTCAGTAACCCTGACAAGCAGGCAAATGAGGAACCAGGACTTAGAAGCATACTCGAGGGAGGGAGCCAAACCATAAGAGACTCTTAAAAACTGAGAATAAACTGAGGGTTGATGGGGGGTGGGAGGGAGGGGAGGATGGTTGATGGGCATTGAGGAGGGCACATGTTGGGATGAGCACTGGGTGTTGTATGGAAACCAACTTGACAATAAATTTCATGTTAATTTGAAAAAAAGAAAATAGAACAACAACAAAAAAAGAGGCATACTTAAGTCTTGTTCATGCTCACAAGCGTTGAGAACTTTGGATTTTTAAGAGGGCAGAGGGTGTCAAGAGTGAAAGCTTTGTTGGGGTTGACCAACATGGCGACACTTCCTCTCTGCTGGGGTAGGGTTAGCTGTAGCTGGGCTGCTGGGCTAAGTTGAATGTCAAGACAGTCTATGAGCCAATGTGAAGGTCAGGTGAGGCTCCAGAGGGGATGTTGGAAGTCAGGATTTGGGAAGGGCAGTCAAACAACAAAGCCTAAAAGGTCCAAACCCCTTGACAGCCTTTCCTTTCATATACGTTAGAAGTGAGGGGGGAAAGCTGCACTTTTTGTCTTTATTTGTTATGCCCCAGTGTTGAATTTAGACTTTGTGAAATCAGTGAAGCCATTGTACTCTGATGTCTGCCAACCATGAGGCCAGTTTTTCTCTCCTATCACCTTTGTCTGCACAGCTGTGATTGAATTTTTTTCCAGTTTTCTCTTACATTATAAAAATGAGTGGAAAATGGAAATGGGAAAATGTTGGTACTTATGGTAATACATTTGAGGCAAAGATGGAGCCTGTTAGATGTACAGACAGTGTTGACTATTTAGCTTCCATTTGTTACTGGTCAGGTGATTTCAGTCATGAAAGGAAATAAAATGAAAGACCATGCATGAACTGCTGGAAATGTATCCTCGAACATTATGTCTCTGAGGCCATGTTTAGTGATGGAGGAAAATGGGGAAATCTTTATTATTATGAGAATCAGCATTAAAGAAAAAAAAAAACTTCAGTGGTTCAAATAGAAATCAACAGATCCATCGAGCTTTGGATAGGAAGATGGTTTGCTCCAGAGTCCTTAATCAAGAGGACAGTGTTCAGCTCCCTATTGACACATTTTTCAAGGAAGTTGATGACACCATCAGAATCGCCACACAACTGCCAAAGTAATTTTTTAAACACATAAATCAGACCACGTCCCTCTTCTCTTTCAGATCGCTTCACTTGCACTTAGAATAAATAAAACGCCCAACCCCAACTATTGTTTTTTGCCTATAAAATCTGGCTTCTGCTAGAGTCTAGATGAGGGTTAACAGACTTCATCCCATGGGCCAGATGTGGCCTGCTGCCTGTTTGTGTGGCCTGTGAACTAAGAATGGGTTTTACATCTTTAAATGGCTGATAACAAATTAAAAGATGCCATGAAATTCAAATTTCAATACCCATAAAAGAAGTTATTTGGGGACATAGCCTTGCCGATTTGTTTGCATATTGTCTCTGGCCGCTTTCACATGATGGTGATGGAGTTGAGTAGTTGCAACAGAAACTGTATGCCCTGCAAAGGCTCATAAAGTGACAGCTGTTTGGCCCTTCATGGAAAAGGTTTGCAGACTCCTGTACTGGCCACATTGGCCTTCTTTTCCCTTCTTGAAGAGTCAAAACCTGTGCCCACCTCAGGGCCTTTGCTCTTTCTCTTCTTTTTACTTGGGATGCTTCTTTATAACCTCTGTTCAAATGTCCCTCTTTCATTTTCTGTCCATATTAGCCTGAGTGAGTATGTTGATAATGTACTTCATAGCATCAACTACTCAAAGTATTTATTTATTTCTTTGCTTATTACTTTGTTTCTCCCACCTGAATATAGGCTCTTGGAGGGAGGAGTTCTGTCTTGCTCACTACTTCGAAAGTGCCTGGCACATACTGGGTGTTCTGTAAGTGTTGACAGACTGAATGAATGAATGAAAATCATATTTTCAGTAAACTGAGATAATTAGAATGTAAGATATCACAAAATTAAATTTATTGTTTGTAACTTATTTTTTAACATTTTAAACAAACCTGAATAGTCAAGAGTACATTATGTGACACTCAAGTAGTGAGAAAATGAAACAGGTATACCATAATTAAGATTTCATAATTTTTTAAAACTCTTTCCCCACAGACACCCTCCTCTATTTCATTCTTACAGCATGTAAGGATCAGTGTCTTTCAAATTTCAGAGTTTCCATTTGCAACTACTTTTTAGGAACACATTTTCTAAAAGAGAAGCAAAGGAATGGATGTTTATCCCTCCTTCTCTCCCTGTCCTTTTTCTACATACTCAAGGATACACGAGTGAGATAGGTGTGCTGTAGGTGGATGTCCTTGGATAGCTTTGCCCCAGAGGACACCAGTCCAGTGCAGGAGCCACAGGACCGTCTACGTAACACATAAGAACCGGCTACTGTCATATGCATAAAGCTTGTTCTTTACCTCATGGTGCACAGCATGGACCATGCAAACACTTAGATGTGCTCAAGGGTGAATATGACTTGTGTTGTGGGGTAGAATGTCAAAAAGCGAGCCGTGTGTCCATCTCATTGTTGACCATAGATGTTTATTTTGGAGGCTGCTAAGAAGTGAAGGCTGCTGTTTCATGGCAAATCTTAGTAGGCATGGCTGCACTTCCTGGCAGGGCATCCTTGTTGCTGTCAAAAAGTAGGTCTCTGTTCTTTCCCTTCCCAGTTCCTCTGGTCCACCAGGGTTTGCCGATTTCCCTCTCTGGGTCAGCCACTGGTGCTACCCCAGCAGGAGAGACAGGAAGGACCACTCCTGTCCTCAAGATGCTCACTGTCTGGCTTGGGGAAACAGATGGGCACATTGGCAGTCACCATACTGAGACAGTAGATGTAAGACACTGCTACAAGGGGCAGCCTGGGGGGACAGCTCACTTGGCTGGAGGCAGGGATGGTTTCTGGCAGGCAGTAATGCTTGGCTGTGGAGTTGTGAGCCAGGGGAGGGCATGGGAGAGCTGCCTTGGCTGAACAAATGCTCAGCAGGTCATTGTGAAAAGCCAAGCCCTGTGGTGTGATTGGAAACACAGAGGCCAAGCTGGTGTGTGGGAGGGGAGGGGTGGGGAGGGTGAAGAGAGTAGAGACGGAAGAGGCAGCTCCAGACCTGATCTGAAGGCTCGACTCCTTGCTGCCTCCAGAGTCAAGGACCGTGGAGACCTCTGTCTGCAGGGAGGCAGCGTTCTATTTGCCAGGGATCACTGAGATCGTTTTGGGCATTGCCAGTGTGCTTCAGTGACTCAGGGTAGGACAGCACGGAACAGCCTTTGCTTCTGTAGAAAGCTATTACAGTTCTTGTTTTTTGTTTGATTAACAGAACAAGGGCTTTGGAGCCAGATACTGCCTTTGCCATTACATTTCTGACCCTGGGAAGTTACTCAGTCTACTTCTGCCTCAGTTTTGTCATCTGTTAAAAGGGCATAACTATGAAACGTACCTTGTAGGTTTGCTCTGAGAATCAAATATGTTAATACATATATTAAGCACATAGTAAGCACACATTCAATGCCACCTGTTACTATTATTATTATTCAGTTTGTGGCCCTCTTAATCCAACACATGGTATGCTGTGAAAAGTCTAACTTTTGCCATCAAGGTGTCAGGTGTGGTATAAAATTGAGTAAGAGATAGCGGTTTCAGTATGTACTTTTGTTTTCTTTTGTTTTATCGAGCAGCCCCCCAAAATGTGCACCAGGCTTGTTTAATTACATCTCCCTGCTTCCTGCCCTCTAGTTTCAAATGCAAGAATCACCATATTAGCATGGTAATGTCGCAATAATAATCTACTGAGTCTATGTAAATAAGGAACATCTGTGCAATATTTATGACCCATAAAACACAGTTATACTCTAAAATGTTGTTCTAATCCCAAGTAGGTCATTGTGATGGAGCCATGATCAGAGGACCCTCCTGGGGCCTGCTGCTCTGTTCACCGAGGTCTGTGCCAGCCAGCCCAGATGGGAACGGGCAGTGCCACATGGCAGTTGGCGAAAATTAGGCTCCTGAGGGTTTTTTTGCCCATCGGAGCAAAAAATGAGTTGTCTTTTTGCATGAAAAATGGGGTAAAGGTGCTTTTTTATCAGGAACAGCCAGCTTTCGTTTGTGTGCAGAGGTTTAGACACTTTTCTGGACTGTGCAGGGGACATTTTAAATCCCAACTCGGTTTTCTGACATTTGCCTCATTTGTGTTGCATTTGTTGCCATTTTTGCTTGGGTGTCTGGGAAACTCCATCAGATTTGCAGCCCAGTCTTAGTCATTATATAAGAGGTCACAGTGGATGATTTCCGTAGTACCTGTCTTTCCCTTTGGTCTTGATTTTTCATTTGTTCTACCTTCCTTATATCCCCATTGGATTGTATGTGGTTTTATAAGCTAACTTTTAAATTCTTTAATGGATGTGTCACGGTAACATTAAGCCTTTTCCTTGTCATTTGTTATGTTTTTAAAGTATGCAAACTCTTTTACGTGATTGACTTAGAAAACCACCGGCAGAAAGGTAGATCTACCATGTGCCCAAGTCTGGCTCAGTTTTTTTTTGTGTATAGTATACATAGGGATCACCAAACTTTTTCTACAAAGGGTCAGTATGTAAATGAATGGGTATGGCTGAGTTCCAGGAGAACTTTATTTACAAAATAGGCAGCTGGTCTGCAGGCCATGATTTTCTGATCCCTGCATTAGTATAATATACCAGTAGAGAAAATTACATAGAGAAAATTTACTAGTCACCAAGTGTCTGCCTTGAGGAATTTTCATCACAAGATGATCCTCCCATGAAACCACCATTGAGGCCAGGAAGTAGAACAGGACCAGAGTCTTAAAGTCCCCTCGTGCCTCTTCCCATATATTACCTCTCCTCCTGCTCCAGAGGTAAGCAGCGTCTTCTAAAAATAATAAATAAATTCTGTACTTCATTAAATTATGCATACGAAAACACTATAGATTTTTTAAAAAAATCATTCTTGAGAGGCGGAATTGATGCATAGATAAGCATGAGCTTATCCTCAGCATTCCTGTTGACTGGCTTTATCATCGTGATCTAATTAATGATAAGCCTTTTGAGTTTCAGTTCTATGATCTGTGAAATGGGGATATTGACGCTTATTTCAGGGGGTGTATGAGCAATCAATCAAATGCCATACTCAAAGTCCTTAATGCAGTCCTGGTCTACAGAAACCACCTAATTTTATTTTTCATCCACTAAATTGCCTTATCCGTGTTGGCAAGCCCCTCATTAGGTGCAGCAAGGTGCCGCTCTTAGGGGCTGTGGCTAACTCTAAATAGAGAATAATTATTAATTAATCAGACTTATTAGTGTGTCAGTAACCAAGCCTGGTCAGCCTCAAGTGTGGTCAACTTCTTTCAAATTTATTCTGGCTGTTGGATGCCTCCGTGAGGCCTCTGTTGGCATTCAGTTTTCCCAGAACACCAAACAAATAGCCGTTGTGGGGGTTTCCTGGCATGGAGACCTCTCTGCTCGTTGGTATTCTGGTGGTTTCTTACTCACACATGAGCACTTGTCTCCCAGGTCTAAGGCCGGCTCCACTGTATGGGCTGGCGGGTTGCACCGGGCAGGCCTGCTTCCTGCGGGGGCTCTTGCAAGATGGGTCTTTTTTGGGGGGGGGGCAAGATGGGTCGGCTCCTTTGGGTCAGCGTGCCAGTGTTTGTGTCAGCAGCCCTGTGGTGCACACAGAAGGTGCTGAATGTAACTGGGTTACCAACAACTCCGTCTTCATCAATTTGCCTTGGAGATAGGCGGCCCGGATATGGTGGCATCAAAGGCGGCAACAGAAGTGAAACATACCTTGGGGATGTGAACTGCAGTCCTTTCTCTCAAAGCACCTCCACCTCCTCCCTCCAGAAAGGAATATTTAGACAGATCATTATCGATGTTGAGAGCACCTTATAGGGAAGGAATGAATGCTCTGCCGCCTGAGAGCAGTGCCATAAAACCGCAAGTGCCCTCTGAACGGGCCTGAGTGGCCTGGGAGGAAGCGGGCTTTCCCCTTTATGTGCAAAGGGTGTCATGGGAAGAAGAAAGAGAGGAAACTGAGTGCTAGGGGCTTTTACAAACGTTATTTTATAAAATCCTCAAGCCAACTCAGATATTATCCACCTCCCCCCAAACCCTCATTTTGTAGATGAAAAACTGAGGCTCAGAGAAGCTGGGTGGATTAGTGGCAGGACACAAAGCCATATTAGTGATAAAACTGTCACGGATGCCAGTGTGGTCCCCCTACATCCTTTGGGCCTTACCACTACGGTGTGCCACAACCAAAGCCGGACATCGATGCCCCGGCCCCCAACCCACAAGCAGCCCTCCTCCAGGGACCAGGGACCAACAGGAGTTGAAGTGTAAGTCTCTCACCCTCAGGGGGATAACTCATAGTCATTGTGTCCTACACTGGATCCCAGAGCGCCCTCGTGGGATAAGGTCTCAAATGCCCACAGGGGTCACTTGCTTGATGACACACTGTGTGTTGGCTCATTTTTGTTTTTGTTTTTTTTTAATGTTTGTTTATGTTTGAGATGGGTGCAAGCAGGGGAGGGGCAGAGAGAGGAGGACAGAGGGTCTAAAGCGGGCTCTGGTCTAACAGCAGCGAGTCCGATGTGGAGCTTGAAATCACAAACTGCAAGACCGTGACCTGAGCCAAAGTCGGACGCTCAACTGACTTAGCCACCAGGTGCCCCTGGGTGTTGGCTTCTTTTCCATCCTTTTCTCACTTTCCTTCTCCTTAACTAGTGTTTCCTAGGGTCACTTTCCAAATGAACTATTTGTTCTCTAATCCTGGCCTCAAGAACTGCTTCTGGGGGAGCACAAACTAAGTCAAATACTACTACTAATAACAGCAACAACATAATAATGATTGCTGATATTTACTGAGTAGTTCTTATGTCCCAGGTGCTGTGCTAAACTAGATGGGTTTTGTCACTAAACGCTGACTAATAAACCTATGAGGCAGATAGTATTACTGTCTCACATGTGAAGGGACTCAGGTTTGGAGATGTCAATTGACTTGTCTCAAGTCACATGGCTAAAGAGTCCTATCTTTAACAGAGTCAGGATTTCTCTTCCAGGTTTTCTGACTCACTGTCCGGTGCTCTCCCCAATTAGCTGCCTGTGTTTACGCAAGTTTTCCTCAGTAACACTTGGACTGTCATGGGATGGAATTATTCCAGTAGATTCTCATGCCCCTGGGTGCATCTTGCTGCTAAGACTGCTTGGGCCCTGTATTGGGGTCTGGCTGTATGTTCTAGAGTCATAACTTCTAATGGGAGCATGGATAGGATGGGGAGGCGGAGGAAAAACATTACCATAAAATTCATCCTGCCTTGAATTGGACTAAAAGCCAGTTGTTCTTTGATGATAAACATGGTTTTAAAGACCTTTTCCAAGACAACGACTCCCAAATTTGTATCCCGAGTACAGAAGTCTCTCTAGAGCTCCTGACTGTGATATCCAACTATGTGACATTTACACTTGTATGTCTAACAAGCATCTCACACCCAGCTTGGCCAGCATCGAACCCCTGATTTTCCAAACCACTCTCAGCCTTCCCAGCATCAGTTGATGGAAGTACCACACTTCCAGTTTCTCAGGCTGAGTACTTTGAGTCTTACTTGAGTCCTCTCCTCCCTTATACCCAGCATCTAATCCATCAGCAAGGACACCTGCTGTATTCCAAGTGCAACCAGCATCCTCCACACCTACTGCATCCAGTGCCATCGCCAAGTGACTTGGCCCTCATCACATGTGCGCAAGAGTCTTGTGCTGAGGGCCTTGGCTGCTAAATTTCTGGAGTAAGAAATTGACTGACATTTTTAAAGGGAGTTCAGCAGTTTTGAGGAATAACTGTAGGAGACTATTAATGTCTTTAACAGTTTGGTGTCTCCTTCTCCCGAAGACCCGAGAATGGAGAAGGTGGGTATCATGTTACCTGGAAGAAACTTGCTGTCATTTTTTTTTTCCTGAGGGGAGGGAGAGAGCCATCTCCAGAGGTTTCTCCACAAGCTACCTATTTCTGAAAGGCTTACTTTGTTCCCTGAAAGGGGGTGGGGTGGGTTAGGGGAACTGGGTCTTGAAGTGGGAATAGTGAGTGAACTAAGCCAAGATACAGAATTCTGAGGCAGCATGGGGGTTCAGGGAGTTCTGTGAACAGGTGAGGCTGGCGAGGGCACATGAAGTGGATTTGTAGGGAGAAGAGGCCGGAGATCCAGGCGCAGCCAGCTCGCCCAGGGCCCTACTATGGGGTGACACCAAGGAGTTCTAGGGAGAGTGGGAAGGTATTGACAGGTTCCAAGTAGGAGAGTGACATAATTAAATTTGCTTCTTAAAATAATTACTCTCATGGGTGGTGAAAGGATGATTTGAAGGGGACAAGCCCAGAATCAAGGATATAAGTGAGGAGAGTCTGGAATAGTTCAGATTAAGGCTTGTAAATTATGTGTGTGTGTACACACACACACACACACACACACACACACACATACACACACACACAATGATAATTGATGAGGAAGGGATTTGGCATTACTTAATGACTGAGCAGATGCTGAGGGAAAGGAACATTCTAGGACCCCATTCTAGGATCCATAATGCAGGATGTGCATGTATAGCAGGAACCCTTTCTCTTGATGCGTAGCCAGCATTAATTCTCTCTTTCCTTCTTCTAATTTTACCTAGATTAAAAAAAATGTTTATTTTTTGAGAGAGAGAGTGAGCATGTGCAGGGGAGGGGAAAGAGAGAGAGAGAGAGGGAGGGAGAGAGAATCCCAAGCGGGCTTCGTGCTGTTAGCACAGAGCTGGAAGTAGGGTTGGATCCCATAAACCATGAGTTCGTGACTTGAGCCAAGATCAAGCATCAGAGGCTTAACTGACTGAGCCATCCAGGCACACCTAATTGTACCTAGATTTTTATTCTTTCCTTAGGAATGGCTCTCACTCCCAACAACCTTACCCGCTGTGCCAATCTGTGAGCTGGTTTTATCCAATCAGGGATAATCCAGCTTTCCCTGGTCACAGTGATTGGTTTAGGTCTGGGTTCTTGAACCAGTTATCTCATGCACTTCCTGGCACACAGCAATTGGTGAATAACTGGGTATGTGACCATATCTGGGCCAATGAGGAGACTAAGGGGGAAGCGGGTTCTCCCTCTGCCTTTGGAGATCATGTTCAATGTGGGTCTGAGAAGTGACTAGTGGCTGTGGCAGCTAGGGCCTTTTGTTTAGATGCCCCAAGGGTGAATTTCAGGCCATTTGATTCTGCTGTTGCTTCTCAATGCGTATTTGTTTATATGTTCTTGTTTTTGGCACTGTGTATTCACCTGAAGACGGAGAACTAATCTTCTTAGACACACACACTTGCATACATTTTTATTTGGGGAAAAAAAAGACGTTAAACACAAAAATACAATCCGTCTATAATTCTATCACTTTACTTGAATTATGTAACATAAACAGTGAAAGTTTCTATCTTCTTAGCCCACAAGCTTTTCCACTTCAGCATGTGCAGGGTTAATTATTATTTTCTGTTAGTTGTATATCCTGTATACAGGATATACATGTGCAGGGTTAATTAATAATAATAATAATAATAATAATTATTATTATTATTATTTTAACATTTCAGTCAGGCCGTACACATTGGTCTCCAAACTTAAGATACTTGGCTTCATGGGGAGGAATGGTCAGTGGGATGATTTTCTGTGTGTCTTCAACATGCCTTTGCCTTAGTTTTCTTCCGTCTTTATATATTTATGGCAACTGACTTCTCCATATAATTTGAGTGTATTCATGTGTTTGCCACTGGTTAAGTGTCCCTTAGCCTTAGGACAATGAAGTAATTGGGTTTAGACAATTATGAGCCTTCCCTTAAATTCTCTTGGCTAGTACAAAATAGTGTGTAAGAGGGGAATAGGGAGTAAATAAAATCTGGTTGAAGGCAAAAATGGGGAACAAGTTAGTAAAAACTCAGGGAAATATTTAAGTAATACAATCTCCATTTCAGGTTTTGGAATTGAATGCCAAGTGCAGAATGTTAAATAGGACATTTTCAGAGCTTAGGAGAAGTTTGATATATAGTATGTAATTAAGAGGCTGAAGAGAGTGCCATTTTTTATATCCCCTACTTGTCACTTGTGCAGATTTGACTTCAGATATGATTTTGAGGTTACAAGGGTAATTAATTGTATGGTCTCTTCCAGGAAGTATCATTCACCTGAGTAACATCCTCTAAATTGACAGACCCAAAGAAAGTGGGTGAAGAGAAATATGACACTATGAATTGTTCACTTAACAGATATTTATTAGGTATCTACTATGTGCTGTGGACCTTGCTGCTTAGATTGGGGAATGTTGTGGGGATAGTAGAGCATTGAGGGGACCTTGCCTAGTCTAGCAGAGGACAGAGAAGGCAAAAGTATAAGTCAACTACACCAGGAAATCTGTGGGTCCCATATCAGGACCAGATGCCCGACATGGCTCTCTGACTTGAGTGGGATTAATTCACAGGTTTTATTTTTCTAGTATAGTTATAGGTATTTTAAAACAAGCAAGGTAAGCCCATTTAAGAAAACAAAGAGAAGAAAGGACAGAAGCAAAAACGGTGTCTCTCTCTGATCCTACTCCATAGGGTCAGCCACTGTAGCATTCTGGTAAATTTCCTTTCAACCTTTTTTTTTGGCTTACTTTTAAAATGTGAACTTATCTTGTTAGTCGTTGGGCCTGTGGTTAAACTTGAACACGAGACAGAGGATTTTCCTGAGCAGTTCCCTTATTTGGTGAAACCATTGTTTCCACGATGAGGAATGAATCCAGAGAGAAATATTTCAAGCGCCATCCGGATGTCACTGTAAAAGGAAGGATCAAAGCCTTCCATACTGCTGCTGACTCCCAAATGTAGCTGGCTCCATCAGGATGCTGAGAGCGTCCTCCTGCTGTATCTTCAGGTGATGGGGACTTCCATCTCTTGGTATCACTAGTCTTCTAGTTCTTGATTTCTTAGTTTTGATGCATCTATGAATTGAATGGAGTGTACCTGTAAATAATTAGCAAAGCATGAGTATGTGCGTGTGGCTTGTTTATGCAGATCTGGAGTCTTGAGTTCCTGGATTTAGTTCCCAGATTTCAGAATTCCTGAAACTCTCGGAGACTCCATTTTCTCATCAGCATTATGCTTTCTTGCAATTCTTTATTAGCTTTCCTTGGTAGAAGCTTTCTGTTCCTGTGTCACAGAGGCTCTACTCTATGGAGGCACCAAGGCTAGAGACATATTTTTTTTTCTCTTTTTTTAATTGTTTTTTTTTTTTTAATTTGAGAGAGAGGGAGGCAGGGCAGAGAGAGAGAGGGAGACACAGAATCCAAAGCAGGCTCCACGCTCTGAGCTGTCAGCACAGAGCCCAATATAGGGCTCGAACTCACGCACAGTGAGATCATGACCCGAGCTGAAGTCAGATGCTTAACCAGCTGAGCCACCCAGGCACCCTGAGACATATTCGTGAATATTTAGGTGGAGAATCTTCAGGGCATCTCAAACCAACTATGGTCTGTCCGTCCCCTTCTCACACATGAGGGTAAACATGGAGGTAGACCACACCAGCCTTCATCTCTTGGAAGACTGAACATTCCATTATACATGTGCTGTAATAATTTTCTTCTAGTGTTCCTTCCTTCCCTGGGGCTTAGTGAGTGTCAGGCGTTGGAAGATCCTTGGAGAGCAGGGTGTCATGACAGCGTTGTGATTATGACTTCTGGGAAGAGGGTGATGCTGACTTCACAAATAGGGGGCTCCAGCAGATATGGAGAACATTGGTTGGGCATGTAGATTACAATCCTTCACTGGACATTTTTGTGTTACCTGGAGATGTGGTTGAGAGTTTCCAGATTTTTGTGTCTGGGGGTGTCTTAGTTTATGCAAATAATGAACATAGTAGAGGACAGCTTTTAGAGTGTGACCACCTGGAGAGCCACACTCCTTGGCTCTAGCCAGCTGTTGCGATGAAGCATCTTGGGCTAGTCTTGCCCATGCTTTTCATTTTCAAGAGAATATCTAAATACCCAACATTTTTGGGAAATCTTTTGATATTAATCATTGGCCACTTAAAAAAAAGATATTGTGTGGATCCAATAGACCCTAAGTGTGGGTCACTAGTAGGATTAGAATTGTGTAGAAATTCCCTTCTGGTCTTTACAATTGGGGATTGTGTATTCCCCTCCACATCTCCTCCTCCCTGCACATCTCTAGGGTGTTCACATTTCTCCCCTGAGTGCTTCACAGTTCTCCTCCTTTGAATGAGTCTGGGTTGTTGTCATTTGACTTACAAAAATGTGAGGCCAAGAGACCCTGGTGCTGTGCAGCACATCACATGAATTGTGATATTGCAAGTCAAAATACAAAACAGTAAATGAGGGTTATGATTTATGCTGTCACAGCAAGAACTACCTACTGCTTGATGCACATACTGGGCCTTTCACATACATTATCTCGTTTAATGCTCACAGTGAATGAGGTGGTATTAGCTCCACTGTATGGAAGCTGTGTGGGTTTTAGTCACTTGCTCAAGCATGTACAGCTGATAAAGGATGGAGCCCAGCTTTCTTGTCCATCTCTTCCACTCCAGAATAGGGGTGCTTCTCCATTTCTGGGAGAGGTTATTTCCTTCTACCCTAGGCCATCACAAATACCTCCTTGAACCATGCCCTTGCATGTAGCAGGTGTTCTGTAAATACTTTTCTTTATGATAACGTTTGGCTGGCTTTTCTCCAATGGGAGAATTAGCCTAGCAGAAGCAGTTTTTCAGGGCATAGAATGAACCTTTATAAATTTGAATTTTCACAACGAGGTTTGTTTTGTTGAATACAAAAAGAAAGGCAAATATTTACTAATTTTTACTTTATTAAAATGTAATGCACAGGGGCATATTTTCAGAAATGATAAATTATTTCCTTTACAAAGGGATCTTGGGAAGAAAGAAACATACCACATTTAAAAATTATATACTATTCTATAATTGCACAAATCAAATATGTGTATTATTTGTAATTACATCAGTAATATATGTAATTACATGAGAAAACAATTAAAGCAAACTGCATTACAAGCGAACATGAATCAAGATTTTTTTTCCCCTCTTCCCCAGTTACTCTGCAGCATTAATTTGTCTTCCAGAAGTAAGAATATCACACAGACATTTTAAAAAACATCCCTGATCTGTCTCAGGCACTTTATTTTTAAAAAATTTTTTAATGTTTATTTTATTTTTGAGAGAGAGAGAGAGAGAAAGCACGAGCAGGGGAGGGGCAGAGAGAGAGGGAGACACAGAATCTGAAGCAGGCTCCAGCCTCTGAGCTGTCAGCACAGAGCTCGATGCGGGGCTTGAAACCGTGACATCATGACCTGAGCTGAAGTTAGATGCTTAACCACCCAGGCTTGAGCCACCCAGGCGTCCCCTCCTTCAGGCACTTTAAAGTTTCTTGAGCAGAAAGTACTGAGGTTTAGCAGTCTCAAAGGTGCGAGTGAGATGCATCATACTGCTTCATTTTTGCTGTCTTACTATTAGTATTATTTTTTTGCCTATAAAAACGATAGCAGACAGTACATTTTTGAGGCATGCTACCTCTATACTACCACTGCACCTGAGCCTCTAGAGTGGTTCCACTATGGGTAATTTTTTTTCCTGAAAAAACCAACCTGCATATTCTATATTCCTTCTGCAAAACAAAACAAAACAAAACAAAACAAAACAAAACAAAACAAAACAAAAACCCGACCAACCAACCAAACAAAAAAACCGGGTTGGTTTTGGGAATAATGAGCAATGATCCACTGGTTGGAAATGCTTGTTCTTTTAAGAAATTCAGGGGTTATGTGGAACATATTTTAGGTCTCAGGGGAGATTGTTCATGAACCATTCATTCATCAGACAAATAAAGAGCACTTGCTGTGTGCGTCAGTTCCTCTGCTGGGTGCTGGGGTTGTGATGAATTATCTCGTTCCTGTTCCATGGAGATATGGTCAGGTCTGCTGGATGGAAGACACACACACAGATGTGACGTGGGAAGGAAAGTGCTAAAAGCCATGTGACAAGAACCAGAGGACTCGGAGGAAGAGGGCCCAGAAGGCCTCACAGGGGTGGGTGAGGGGTTTGGAAGAAATAGAAATTCTTGCATCCCCAGAGTTGGGATGGAGGGTTGGTGAGAATGTGCTCCGGGCAGGGGTGATGACGTGCTAGGGCAGTGGGATGGGAACAACTGAGGCACGTTCTCAAACTGTGAGTTCCCTAGAGTTGAGAGCAAGGTCAGCTGTGAGGGTGGGACTGGAGATGAGTTTGAATACGGAGGCAGACCACACCTCCCAGCCTGGGGGTGTGATGTCAACAATCTGTGTTGAGGCACCCACAAATTTTTTTCACACCTTCTCTGCAGCTACCACAGGTAGAGCTCTTGCTTTGCTCAAGGAGATCTTTTGCAAGTTTAAATTGTTGTCTAGGGCTCCAGAGTTACCTACGATGTCTGATTCCACGGGAGGGAGCCGGATGGGCAGGATGGTGTGCGTGCTTATTGCCAAGGGTGAGGGTGCTAAGTTGTGTGGTCTGCCTTTGGCTTTGACCGGTGTCTCCATTCATCTCAAGGCCCCTGGGAGGTCCGTCCACAGACGGAGGTAGAGGGATGGTGCCTATCTTGGAGGAATATTGTGTAGACAGCTAGCAGCTGTGGGATCTGCAGGTGTATGGTGGAGAGGGAGGACTTACAAACTTGCAGAGAAACATCAGGCAGAGTTGCTTTGCTTCCCGTTCCTCCTGTCTTCTGCTTTTCATCAAATTCTCCTATATAGACTTAAAATGTTAGCAAACAAGAGCCTGTGGGATGCATTATTGAATCCTACCTCTGTTGGTCAGAATATAAATATCACTTAATTCCTTCGTGTGTTCAGCAAACATTTATGTAGCGCCGAGCTTTGTGCGTGAGCTCCCATCTCTGCTGTTAAGAAGTCCTTGGTCTCTTGGGGGAGAGTGAACTGCTGAGGGATTGCTGATTGAGGGATGCATTGAATGACAATGACAACGGTGGCTGGCATTTATTTTTTTCGCAACAAAGATTATCATGTCCGCTTGATGAGGGGGGTAGATGTTGTCTCTCATTGGTGGGGAAACTGAGGCATGGGGGTTTTTTTGGTAAGTGGAGGAGGCAGAATTCAGGCCCAGGGTAGTTACTGAGCCCCTAGCTGGCAGGCACAGGGGAGGATGTAGTCAGCTTGATCTGGGGGGCAGACACCAGAAAAGCTTTCTCAGAGCTGGTGCCCCTTCAGTGGGTCCCGAAGGAGAAGCTTCCAGAGTGTGGAAGCTGAGTGTGCTTCCTGGGGCTGAGTGTGCTTAGCGCAAGTAAAACTGGGATGAATTATTACTGGTGTTTCCAGCAGGAGGCAAGGGGCAGTGAGATTGGCATCAGAGAGGTTCTGCTGGGCGGCTCTGGGAGGGTCTTGGGCACTGGCCAAGGATGCTCCGTCTACCTGTGTGGGGACTTCACATGACCTGTGAACACAATCTATTCCTACTGACAGCTGAGGGCATCTCTGAAGGCCTGTTTAGAATCACTTGTGAAGCAGGGTCAATAGGGGCAGGTCCAGGAGGTTTTGTGAAGGTATACACAATTTAGGGGAGTGCTTTAAGAAAAAGAATACGACAGTTTAAATTCAAAATCAGGTACAGGGTCTTGAAAGGGATGTGTGTAAGTGAGGGCCCCCGACATGTCAGCTTTGTTAGTGTCATGCCGAGTTCACCACTGGCTACTCTTTTTCACTGACGTCATGCTTATTTCTGCATTGGTGCAGGAAAACAACGGGTCATGTTTGCTTGTTTGTTTTTGGGCCAGGACTGAGGAGTCTTTTTTTTTTTTTTTTAACGTTTTATTTATTTTTGAGACAGAGAGAGACAGAGCATGAACGGGGGAGGGGCAGAGAGAGAGGGAGACACAGAATCGGAAGCAGGCTCCAGGCTCTGAGCCATCAGCCCAGAGCCCGACGCGGGGCTCGAACTCGCGGACCGCGAGATCGTGACCTGGCTGAAGTCGGACGCTCAACCGACTGCGCCACCCAGGCGCCCCGAGGAGTCTTTATTTTGACATAACATCAACCAAGTTTGGAGGGTGGTCTAACCAGAATCTCTTTCTAAGGTGTCTCCCGGGATTGGCTAACTGTGGCTAGTCTGGTCACAAAATCATCTATTTCATGCATTCACATGTGGCCTCCTTGTACATCTAATTTTTTCATTGCAGAGGTACTAGCGATGGTTGATATTCAGGACATAATTCCCAGAGTGTTCCTGCCTTGCTAAATTTCAGTTTGTATGTCTTTCGTCAAATATTTGGCTTAGCTGGGGCTGGTTGGCATATTGTGTTAGCTCAAAGTGATTTATTGTCTCAGTGTCATCCATTCACTATAGAGAGGTAATATTTAGTGTGTCAGTGGGGATTATGTTGTAATCTCAAGAAAAATATAGGAAGTTGGGTAGAGAAAAAAATTCAGGGAGAAGAACCAAGCAGTTATTAAAATAGGCTTTTCTAATATATGTTCATTTGTTGAGAGTTACATCCACAACTTCATTTCTCATCAAAAAGTCTCAAAGAGCCAATTTCCAGTAGTTCTTATCCCTCCTTGCAGCTGAATATTTGGGGGTATTTTAAAGTGATATCATAAAATAGATGGAAAATGAAGTCCTATAAATGATCTTTAATCAACAGGCTCTGTTGCTTTATGAAACAGAAAACAGTGAACAAAAGACTATGATTTTAATTCAAGGAATGAGAGCTATTTATTTTAAGTATTTCTGCAGAATGGCAGAAGTAATTTATTCAGTTATAATTAGACACATTGTAAAATGGACGATTGTGAAGAGAGTGATTCTTGCTGGCTTCTGTGAGTCAGGGAAGGCGCTTCTGTACTATTCTCTGCTATCTGGCCACAGATCCTGGTGCCAGAAATTAATCTGTGAACAGGGCAGAACCAGAGAAAAATGGAAGCTGAAACTGTTCATGTTCCCTTTTCATCCTGAAAATGGGTTTTCCTTCTTTCTGTCTTGATAAGAAACTCCTGAAGCAAGTATTTAAATTGGGGTATTGCTTGGGTGTGATATGGAGTAGACCAGATTTAGCAGTAGGTAATGGAAAAAAGTTTGAGGTGTTCAACTAGGGGAAATTAGATGTGCATCTATAGTAAACTGTGGCAACTTAAAAAACCAATGTTATTTGGGGCTGCATTAATAGAAGTATAGGGGACAGACCACTGGAGGTGATTGACAGATGGAAATTCTTGTTTTCTTTCAACAAGTATTTATAGAGGGCTTCTGATGTGTTAGGACTAGAGACACATTGGTGAACAACGTAAACATGTTTCCTTGGAGATCAGAGACTTTGGAAGGAGGCAGATAAATGGACAGATAATTATGAAACAGCAAGAGAAACTGTTGAGAGAAGTCCAGCATTGCATGTAGAAGCAGGGGGTAAGGATAAGACAGAGGAAACAGTCTCTGCATTGGCTCAGAGGTGAGCTGGTATGGCACTTTGGGGGAACAGAACGTTAAACGTGGTTGGAGCATAGAGTTGGAGGGTGCTATAGAGTAAGAGGTGAGGCCAGAATGGTGAACAGGCAGATCTTGCAGAGAAATACAGATCATGGGCTAATTTACGACTGTATCCTCAGGGCAGTGAGAGCCACTAATGAGTTTTAGGCAGTGATGTGTTGGGACCAACTTTGCGTTTTAGAATCATCACTTTCACTTCCAAGCCGGTAAAATGGATGGAGAAAATAAGGTGGCAGACAGGAGATGAGCTAGGCAACATCTTTGAGACATAGCGGTGGCCTCAACTGGAGTCATGGCAGTGAGCACGGAGGAGATTGAGTGGATGGACTTGAGAACCAGTTAGGAGAGAGAATCAACAGGCAGGTGGTTATCTGGATATTTGAGGAGAGAGAGTCAAAGTTGATGCCCAGATGGAAACTGGATATGATACATCCTCCAATGCAGCGTGTTTGGTTGTGTAGGGGACAAGATCACAAGTTCATATCTGGGTGCATGCAGAGTGTGAGTGCCCGTGGGGGGTATTGCAGCGTGGGTATCTGGTAAACAGTGGAGTTTTTGAGTCTGGAGTTTGGAGAGAAGCTGGAATTTTAGATCTTGGAGCCATCGCCACACACATGGTCATTGACTCCTGGGAGTGATAGATCCCTATGCCGTGGGAAGAGCCAAGGGTTACCACACCAATATGTTTGCGTGGAAGATGTGGTACTCTATCTTGGACCCTTGCTCTGTGTAGCTGTGGATGGCATAACCAGAGTCCAAAAGTTCCAGCAGGCAGATTATCACTTGGCAGTAGGTAGGACTTTTGCATGAATACAAATGCCCAGAAATGCATGGGTTCCTTGAAAGGTGGTGAGTTTCCTGTTATCAGATGTATTCAAGAAGAACTTCATGACCACTTGCCTGGGATCCTGTAGAAGGCATTCACGTGTTAGGTGGGATTGTTACCAAAGGGACTTCTAGATACCACCCTGGTCTGATTACTACAGTTACGAAATTGCCATTTTGGATGGAGGTGCCTATGTCAAGATCCTTATGTTCAGTTTGCTGTCTGTCTGGTCCTTTTACGACCTTTCCTTTCCAAGTCTGCATGGATTCCACAGTCCTCACATCTGCCATTCTCCTTCCTGAAACCCTAGTTCCCTTCTCCTCTGTCTCTACCTCGAGCCCAACACCTGGACAATTCTGCTCTTTTTCTTCTCTCCCTTTTATCAGGTGGCTGGATGCTGTTGGCAAAATTCCTCAAATCTTAAAAATGTGGCCTCTGTAAATGTATCATCCCTAGTCTCATCTGGGCCTGCAGGTTGGCTCCATAACTTTTCCCTGTGCCTGGTCGACATTTTCCGTCTCCTCTGTAGTCTGCCACATCTTCTTCCCTGTCTGCCAGAGGTCTCTCTTCTCCTTCTCAGAGAAAACACCAGGCATCAGATGAGAGTGCCCTCCATGTCCTGCCACCAGCTGTCTGGGATGCTGGCATCTGAAGCCCCCCTTGGCTCTATAGGACAAGATATGTGTTCTATCAGGTTTCCTGTCCCTGGGAACTTGAACTTCAGGAGTGTTTCTACCATTCCCTAACTGATAAGACTGACTCACTGTGAGTAAGTGTTTGAACAAAGTGTCAGTTATGCTATGTCTGTTTTCCTTCTGGGAGTCTGGAATTTCGGAATGTGCTAGGCAGGGGGTGCTTGCATGACCACCCCCCGATAAAAACATTGGGCACTGAGTCTCTAATGAACCTCCCTCACAGATAACACTCTACACATGTTGTCACAACTCATTGTTGGAGGAATGAAGTGCATCCTGCATGACTCCACGGGGCCAGGACTCTGGGGAGCTTGCACCTGGTTTCCTCCAGACATCACCCCACGCATCTTTTCCTTTTGCTGATTTGCTTTGTGTCCTTTCACTGGAATAAATCACAGCTGTGCGTGGACTCTGTGCTGAGTCCTGTGTGTCCTCCAGTAAACCATCGAATATAGGGTTGGTCTTGGGTTCCCCCAAGGCACTTTCCCTCCAGCATGTATATATGTTCAACTAATTCGTCTTAGTAAGTGAAGAAGCAAGCAAAGACCCCACATCTTCTCCTGGCCACTGCCCCACGACCTTCCATGCTGTTGACCAGTTGCTCTTCCTCCAGCGGCTGCGTTGGCCAGGGGTTCTGGAAGCTGCTTTGCAGCCTTCTCTGTGGGCTTGTTCTCTCAGCTGAAATTGACTGGGGTTCTGGTCTAGGTTAACTTCTCCGTCTCTACTTTGCACGTGTTGGTGGCTCTTGGTGGGCTGAGATGGGGAGATTGCATGGGGAATTTTGCAAGCTGCAGTACCCATTTCCTGCCTGACCAGAATCACTGGGGAGAAGAGCCTGCACAAAGCTTCCCAAGGAGTCTGGATCAGATTCTGCCCTTCAGTTGAGAGCTGTCGCCCTATGGGATGTCCGCTGCACCCAATACATTTACATGACAGGACTCCCCTCCTCTGTATCTGTGGCTGGGACTCCTCTTCTGAGATTTGAACCCAAATCAGAACAGATCCTACCTGCTCTTCTCCATCCCTGTTATTGCCGCCTTTGTCCAGGCTGGCATCTCTCGTACCCCATCCCCCTGTTCTCCTTTTTCCCACAAGGGGCCACAGTGACATTTTTACATAAGTGTAATCATGTCACCTCCCTGCATAAAACTCTGCAGCATCTCAGTGCACTCACACTGGGCCTGGAATTTAGTGGGTGCTTGTTTTGTTGAATGAATGAGTGAATGCATGAATGTGTAAGTGTTAGATTTTATTCAAGTGCCGAGTTAGCAACCCCGTGAGCCCTTTAGGCAGATAAAGAGCCAGGGCTGAGAATTAGAGCCAGTGAGCTGTTGAATTTATATTAGATCAATTTGCTGAAGACTCTGGAAAAGTCCAAAGGAGGAGGGAGAGGGATTGCAGAAATGGGCGCCACTTGCCTTTGTCTAAGAGGCTTAGAAAGGGAAAGTGGAGGGGATTGTTGAAAATAACCATGGCAAGGGGGAGGAGAGGCTTCTGATCCCACCTGGGACCCCTGGGTGCTCCACAGGACCCCTCCTTACTGGGAGAAGAGGAGCTCTTGCTACGGTCCCCCAGAACATGGGATTCTCCTTGGTTTGAATCCAACTCTGCCACCTGCAGGCTGTATGCTCCTGGCCAAGTTCTATGTGCCTCAGTTTACTTATTTGTAACATGGAGTTCCCAAAGCCTATCTCTAGTGGTAATCATGGAAGTCGCCGAGAAAATGTGAGTAAAGCTGGCCTGTGGCGATCCGGTGTGGTCTTTTGTTGCTGGTGTGGTGTAGGCAGCAATGGTGTCATCAGTGGTTGTGATCGCCCCCTAAGGCTCCATTGGGCACTGTACCTGCCACATAGAATTACTGCTTCTCTGGCCCCTCACATGGAATCTAGCACTTACTTCATGGGTACTCAAAGTCATTGAATGGATAATCATGGTCTGAATGCTAATTATTTAATGTAGGTCGGTTGACTGGCAGTATGTGCCATATGGTTGATATTCAACAAATTGTAGTTATTGCTCTTGTTATTTACCTGGAAATACAAAAGTGGTTGTGATGGGGTGTGTATTTCCTTTCATAGAGGGCAAGCAGCATGATTTCTTCTGGCCTTTAATGGAACCACATGTACTCACGTGCCTTTCTTTCATCAGGTAGAACTCTTTTCCTAGCAAGGACTCCTGGGGACTCACTCTCCTTTGGGAAGAAGGAGCGTTTAGTGCAAGACCCAGACCTGGCCATTTCCATGGGGGTCACAGAGAACACGCAGCTCTGCCCTCTTTAAAATTTCCCATCCTGACTGGGGTGCAGCCCTGTGTCCCATGGCCACACTTGTTCCGTTTCCCTTGAATGCCAGCTTATAGCCTTGGCCTTCTTTTGAGCCTCCTGCTCACATAGATCATTTTTATTTCAGTAATCAAGTCTTTTTAGAACTTGGGGCCCAATTCACTGTTTCAAGTCTTCTGCACACAGTCTTGGGCACTTCCAGGCCCCTGAGGCCTAGGCAAAATGTTGTTTGCTTTGAAGCCTTGCCACAGCCCTCTCTGCGTTGCTTCTGCCACCCCTGTGATGGCAAACGAGGGAGGGGAGGGCACGTGGAATTGAAATAATTTGCTCTGAGCACTGAGGTTAATCTTAAGTCTCTTGTACCCCATGGGGGGGTGCCCTTTCTTCTGTGCCACGGTGGCCTTGAGGACAGCCCTTCAGAGGCCCGCCACAGCTGGATCAAGGGTATCCAGATGCTCATTGTGGGATGACTTGGTGTTGGGGGTCTCTCCAGTGGTTGCTTTCGGTGGATCTTGTTTGAGGAAACGGTTCTAGGAATAAAGTCCATGTGAGTGAGAGCAGCTTGATATTATAAAGCCCTATACAAGTATCATTTAGGTTGGATGAGTCTCTAAACAGTTGATGTGGTCAGTTCTCCCCCTTATCTGCATCTGTGCCTTTGCATTATGACATTATGGCTCCTTCTATGAAGAAGTGGCATCTGTTTCTCTACCCTTGGAATCTGAACTTAGTTATGTGACTCCTTTTGACCAACGGGACAGGAGTAAATGTGACACTGGGCTGAGGTTTGAAAAGTACTTGTGCATTGAGGCATGTTCTCTTCTCCTGGGATCCCTGCTGATACCTCTGCGTGAGGAAGCCCACTAGCCTGCTGGATGATGACACACACATGACCCAGGTACCCCCATCGCCCCAGCTAATAACCAGCTAACTCTAGAAGCAGAGCCCCTGAGCAGCTGCTGATCATCAGCCTAGATCATTAGAAGAATCACCCAGATGAGCCTAGATCAAAGTACTGACCCACAGAATCATGAGGTAAACAAATGGTGGTTGTTTGAGGCCACTGAATTTGGGGGGTAGTCTGTTGCATAGCTAACTGATAGAGTTAAATTAATGGCCAGTGATTTTTTTTTATTATTAATCAAAAGGATTTAAGAAAAAAAATTACAAATGGATTTGCTACAGGATTTCTTAAGTTAACTCTTTATCAGGGGCTCTGAAATGTCATCCAGTTTATCAGACCAGTATTTGTACTAAAATTTTCCTGAATACCTGTGGCTTCTGAGTATGAATTTCCCAGTTTGCAGAGAATCTTTGGCCTGAGTGTGAGTCCTAATATGTGGCCTCACCAGACACGAGGATTAGTCGTGTCTGAGAATTCATGATCCAAGAAGAAATTTAGCCAGAAATGTTATCCTGAGCACAGCTCTGGCAGTTGGGAGTAATTGACTGAAAACTATAAACTGCTTGGATTCAGCATTGTAAAAGATAATTTCACACACGGTGGTTCTGTAAGGGTATTAAGCCTCAAAAAAGTAAACTGGATTAAGAAGGCCCAGCGAATATGAAACACTGAATGGGGGCATTAATAACCAAAAGCATGGATGAAATTGAGGAACAAGAGACCCAAAGAAAAGCAGAAGAATTGAAATAGGATGAGTTCCAATTTAGCTTTGATATTCTACAACCGGAAGATCTCATCCCATTAATACACACACACACACACACACACACACACACACAACACACACACACACACACACAGCCCTAGATAAGATTTGCTGACTCTTGTCCATTTAAAAGTAGTTCCACTTGTAGGATTTCCACCTGCTGCATCGTTGTGTGTGTGTGTGTGTGTGTGTGTGTGTGTGTGTGTGTGTGCGCGCGCGTGCGTGCTCACGTGCAGGAAATGTACATGCTAGGATATTCATTGCAGCTTTCCTCATACTTGCAAGAGACCGGACATAAAGGTAATTGACTATACTATGGAGTAAAATTAAAGAGAAAGAGCAAGATGTCTAAACATTAATATGGAACAATATCCAAGATTTATCAATTGAAAAAAGCAATGTATAGAACTTTGTCTAGTGGCTTATCAGTTGTGTAACAAAAGGACACACACAACACACATACACAGGTTTGTATATACATAACCTGCATAGATTACCACCAGAAGAAAACACAAGAAAGTGCTAATATTTCTCCAGGGGAGGAAACTAGGTGGCTGGTGGGCAGGTGTAGGAGAGAGATTTTATTGTATGCTCTTTTGCTTTACATTTCACTGTATTTCTGGATTATCTTTACAAAAATCTCCTAACGCATATTTAAAATGTTTCTTCTGTTCTTGTGAAGTCCCTTGAAGTCTTTTGTGTCCTCATCCTGCCCTGAGCATGTGAAAGGAGGAAGAGGAAAAAGCACCCCCCGTGGCAGAGGAATTGGCAACGCCCCTTTGGTGTCTTTTCTGGGTTCTTGGCCTGGTGTGGCCGTTTTCTAACTCCGGCCACCGTGAATGCTCAGCATTTGGGTTCCTCAGCAGTGAGTGGGCAAAGGACACCCACAACCCTTACAGGAACAGGGACGAATACAGTGCGTGGCTCGTTCTGGTTTGGTTCTAGGGCTCCCAAGGTGCCACCTCATGCCGCCACGTGGAAGTGGATGGGGGCCACTATGGGGGAGATCATGGTGGTGGGGACAAGCTCCCCTGGGTGGAGGCGTGCTCCATGCAGGGGGAATAAGCTCCCAAGTGGTGGGAATGAGCCCCCCCATGGTGCAGGGGTGTGTTCCACATGGTGGGGAATGAGCCCCACTGGCAGGGATGAGCGCCACAAGGCGGGGAGGAACCCCACATGGCTGGGGCATGCTCCACCTGTGGAAAACGAGCCCCACGTGGCGAGGACGAGCCCCACCTGGCTGGGGCGTGCTCCACATGGTGGAAAACAAGCTCCACGCGGTGGGAAACGAGCCCCACATGGTGGGGGCGTGCTCCACAGGGCGGGGAATGAGCCCCACGTGGTGGGCGTGCTCCACGGGAGGGAGACGAGACCCAAGAAGAGGGGGCGTGCACTCAGACGGCCGTGGCTCACTGGGGCTCCCGGCAGCGTGGCAGGGTGGCAGGGTGGCAGCGAGGCCTGGCGGGGCCCTGCAAGCCGGCACAGAGGCTGTGGAGTCCACACGCGAGGAAAGGCTCAGTAAGTGGTTCGGGGCAGCTGGGGTGGCGATGGGTTGGGGGGGGGGGGGTCGCCGCGGAGTCCATCAGCAGCGTTCTGGCGAGAAAGCTCCTGGCCGTTCGGCCACGGCTGTGGGCCAGGTGACGGGTTTACTTTGGTGGGAAGGGCGTGCGGTACTCAGGGCGGCCCTTCCATGGCGTCGGAGCCGCGCGTCTGCGGTGCTGGCGGGGAGGCACGGACGCGGTGGTTAACCGAGCCGAATCCGGCGTTTTCCGAAGTGAGTGTGTGCCCAGACCGGGTGAGCCGCTCCCCCGAAGCTGCAGGGGAAGGCTCGGGCCCCAGCGCGTCTGTGTTGCGTGACGGTGGCCTTGCGTCCTATGGTTGGGGCGGGTCTCATGTTGACATAACCGCGCAGAGAGCGGTGTTGATGGCAGGTGTCCCCCGAGGGTGTGTGGGGCTGCGCTGGGGACCGGCAGGGTGGGAGACTCGGGAAGGCAGGGCCTTCCGTGACTGAGGGGGGTGGTGGAAAGCAGGGTTAGTGCCCTAGTCACAAGCCAGGGCGCGTTGTGTCCAGGACAGAGAACCAGGGGTGGTCGGGTGGGCAGCACGTTTCCAGGTTGAGGTGTTATTGTTCTAAATGACAGCAGCAGCCCCGCCCCCCCCCCCCCCCCCCCCAGCGCAGTACAAAAGCCCTGAGGCATGGCATCGGCCAGAGTCTTCACAGAGACTATTGTCATCCCTAAAAGAGGAAACTGAGGCTTAGGGAGATCAGCTGGCGTCCCCAGGGCCACGTGGCTTGCATGTATCACGACCCGCCAGGGAAGGAGGAACTCAAATTGGCTTGACTCCAGTGCTGGCTTTCTGCCTAGTTGCCGAGTCCTCAATCCCTGTGTTCCAGGCCACACAGGGCAACCAGTTCCGGTCTGCTCGGTTGTCCTCTTGCTTTGCGTTTTTGAGCAATGCCCTTGGAACGGAAGAAGCCCGCTCCAGGCTCTGTGTGTCGGAGGCTCTTCTGGATACTGGAATCTTGCATGCGTTACCCTGTTGTCCACGTGTCCAAGGCAGTCCTCCCAGAGCTGCTCCCCAGTGCCCCGACTCAGCACCGTGTGGCAGGCACTGCATTCAGAACCCCATGCACATTGCCTCAGTAAATCCTTACTGCTGTTGGCCACCTTTAATTTCCTGGTGAAGAGCCATGGGCTCAGAGAAATAACTGCAGGTCTCCCAGAGGTGAGGGCTCTAGACAACACTTGAATCCAGACAGCCTGACCCCCGACCCCCAAAACCACGCTTTTTCTTATGAACTGGAAAAGGTTTCCTCACTGCAAACGTCCCATGTCTCTCTGCCTTTCCTGCCTTGGGGAATTGAGAGGCTCTTTTTTGTGCAGGCTGAAGTTAGTGTATTCCAAACCTACTTGTGGAGGCCACAGCACACTTGGAACTCATCATGTATGGGTCAGGGGGGAGGGGAATGTGTGTGGGAGCGTTGGCCCAGCAGCTAATGGTGCCGGACGGTGGGTGGGGCTTCGTCTCTGGAAGGGGTCTAGTAAAATGCTCTGGGTAGTGTGGGGGAAGAGGTGTTCGATGACTGGCTCTGTCCTGAGGAGTCCCTCATGTGCCTTTTTTGAGCTGCTCACGTTTTAGGAGACTGGCAAGGTGCTCACCTGGCATTTCACAGGGAGTCTTCATCTGCCTTTTCTCTCCTACTTCCTGTTCTTTTGAACTTTGTGTCGGAGAGGAGTCAACTTTTTCGATAAATGGGAAGGTAGTAAAAACTTTAGGCTTATACTTTGTAAAGTCTTTGTCATAGCTAGTCAATTCTTTTGTAATCCAAACTAGTCCTAGACCATATGGAAATGAGTGGGTATTGCTGTGTGCTAATAAAACTCGATAGAAGTAAAGGGCTGGGGCGCCTGAGTGCTCAGTTGGTTAAGCATCTGACTCTTGATTTCAGCTCAGGTCATGATCTCTCGGTTTATAAGCTCGAGCCACACATTGAGTTCTTCGCTGATAGCGAGGAGCCTGCTTGGGATTCTGTGTCTGCCTCCCTGTCTGCCCCTCCCCCACCAGTGCTCTGTTTCTCTCAAAATATTAACAAAAAAGGGCCAAATTTAGCCTACAAGGGTTGGTTTGCTGATTCCTGGAGAAAGAAAACTGGGCTTTTGGGGGTCAGGAAACCCTTGGTCACAGTCCCTGCACTGCTCCTCACCATGTTACCCTGGACATGCTGCTTCACATTCCTGGGCCTCAATTTCCTCTTCTGCTTCAGAGGAAGTTGGACTAGATCTCTAAGTGGGGGGGGGGAGGGTGGTTAGGAGAGGATTTGGGGTGACCTTGTGGGGATCCTGAGTGGATATCGGCAGGTCAGAAGACAGGAGTGGGAGGGTATTGTTGAGTTGACTATGATTCCAGAATCTGATGTTCATTCTCACACCAAACACTAGAGTGAATTGAGAAAATGGGAGTAGCAGAAAAATCTGTGGGCTGCTGAGGACCTGGAGAAGGCTGTAGGAATATGTTCAAACACACTCAGGAGCCTGTGTGGGCAAAATAAAGTCGGCAGCCAGAGGGAATTCAGAAGTGGCTATAGATGTAGATGTTACATCCGCTGCCTCATGAATTTTAACTCTGGAAATTAATTAGTTTTATTAGAACACCATGAGATTGTGCATAGACTGGCTGAGGCACTAGGAGTAAATGGGAGGTATCACCAGGGCTGAGGGTGTGGCAGAGTGTGTGTGCGTGTGTGTGTGTTGGGGAGGGGGGTACCGGGGATGGTGGGTGGGTCTGTTAACATCTTCGTTAATTCACTGGTGGTGAGAGTAAGTAGCGTGTTAAGGGAATCTGAGCCTGCTGATCATTCTGGCCACTTGGTAGTCCCAGAAATAATAGATCTTCCCTGAGAAGGCCAGATCTCAGGAAAAGGGAGGGAAACACGATTGAATTGTTTTTCAGCACTTACTTAGTGTGCATCTACTATGAACGAGGCCCTCTTCTAGGCACTAGGGACGTAGCATTGAAGAGGGCAACGTCTTTGTTTTTATGGGCTTCATCTTGTGGAAGGGAATGATCGTGAAAGTGGACATGATGATACAGCAGACCATGGGAGGGTTGAAGACAAGGCACTGAAATGTAGCCACACACTCTGGAAGGAATCCTAACATCTGGAAATCAGGCTCATGGTTATTTACTGGTGTCAGGGTCAGGCTGTAGCCACTTAGGTGAGCCAAACAAAGCAACAGGTGACTAAATAGCAAATAATTTGTTTGTTGAAAAGCAGAATAGCCAAAACCCTGCTACCCAGGACCTTTGGGGGCACGAATCCAGCTTAATAGCTGAGTTTTCCACTTGGCTCTGGATTTAAGCACCATCGTGATTATTTAAAAAAACAAAACAAAACAAAACAAAAAACCTTGAAACATTTGCCTGTCAGGGAAAATACCTTTTTTTTTTTTTTTTTTTTTTTTTTTTTTTGGTTTGAGAGCAGTCTTTCTAAAATGTATTTCATGTGACTGCCTTCTGAGACCGGGAGATCAAATGGAATTGTAGAGGCCCAAGGTCAGAATGAGGAAGCACCCCTTCCCCATCACACCCACAGATGTACATTCATGGATTTGCATGCTGTAATACACCATTTCCTTAGGGGCTTTAAGACCCTAAATTCAATGCCTCCCTGGTTGTATTTTTTGAGATCTTGTGTTTGCTTTGGATAGTCTTTTTCTTGCCTACATTGTGTCTCTATAACAATACTTTTCTTTATTAGTCTATTTGTTTATATTAAATATACATATTAGGTAGAAAGCTTTGAAAACTGCAGATTGGAAGAAAATGATTATCTACAGTTGCATTACTTGGGGACAGTTAACATAATGGATGCCTGTTCTCTCTGAGGATCTTTGTGTTCCATCAGAATGGGGTCACAGTGTTCACAATGCCTGGTGATCTGTTTTTTTTCCCCCCCACTTAATGTCATGAACATCTGTAAAAATTAAAAAATATTTCTACAGTATTTGTGCACATGTGTTCTTATAAAGCTTTTTATCAGGAGTATTCAAACGTACATTAAAGCCTAGAATAGAATAATGATACCCATGTACTTATCACCCAGCAATTGCCAAAGTTGTGTGATTCTAGCAACATCTCCCCTCCCTGTAGTTTGTTTGGAGTATTTTAAAATGAGGGGCGCCTGGGTGGCGCAGTCGGTTAAGCGTCCGACTTCAGCCAGGTCACGATCTCGCGGTCCGGGAGTTCGAGCCCCGCGTCAGGCTCTGGGCTGATGGCTCGGAGCCTGGAGCCTGTTTCCGATTCTGTGTCTCCCTCTCTCTCTGCCCCTCCCCCGTTCATGCTCTGTCTCTCTCTGTCCCAAATAAATAAATAAACGCTGAAAAAAAAAAAAATTAAAATGAAAAACCCAAACCTATCCCTTCACTTGCAAATTCTTCAGAAGACAAATCTATAAGTTTTCAGGGCAGTTTTGCCCTCCAGGAGACATGTGGCAGTGGCTGGAGACCTTTTCAGTTGTCACAACTGGGGGTGGTAATGGTGGTGGTTGCTGGTGGCCTTGAGCAGATAGAGGCCAGGGGTGCTGCTATCTGTCCTACATTGCACAGGACAGCCCTCCAAGACCAAGAATTGCCTAGCTTGAGATATTTTGTCAATAGTGCTGGGGTTAAAATAGAAGCATAATTCTATCACCATGTGTAACAAAACTGACACCAGTTCTTCCATAGCACCCTGTTTTCTTTGTCAGTGTTAAAAAAAAAAAAAAAGTTTGAATCCATACCCAAAAAGGACTTTTAGTTTCCTCTAATCCATGACTGTTCCCCCTTAGCTTTTCTTCATGACATTTATTTGTTGCAGACTCTGGGTCATTATTTTCTGTAGATTTCCCCATATGCTGGATTTGGTTGACTGTGTCTTTCTGGTATTGGGGTATCATGTCTCCTGATTCCCCCCACGTCCTGTAAATGGAAGTTGAGCTTGCTCGGTAAGTTTAGATGTTGTCCACGGGATTTTATCCATTGTAAATTTCCCCGTCAACCTTTTGTCTAATGTTGGTTTTCACAGTGTGGTTCCTTGTCCCTTAACTAGCAGCACCATTTTCAATTGGGAACTTGTAAGACCTGCTAATTATTGTGTCCTACCTCAGGTCTGTTGAATCAGAAACTCAGAGTAGGACCCAGCAATTTGTATTTCACCAACACACTCCTACTCTCTAGATACAGGTATTTATGAGAAAGAACTGGCTCGTGTAATTAGGGAGGCTGGCAGGCTGGAGAACCAGAGAGAGATGATTTTGCAGATGAAGCCCAAGGTAGCTGGCTACAGAGTTTGTCTTGTTTGGGGGGTTGGGGAGGATGGTCGGCCTTTTGTTATGTTCAGCCCTTCAGTGGACTGGATGAGGCCCACCCGTGTTATGGAGACCGTCTGCGTTATTTAGTCTTATTTTAATGTTAATCTCCTTCAAAAACACCCTTAGAGAAACACCCAGAATAACGTTGACCAAAAATATCCAGGTACGTTTTGGTCAGTTAAGTGTATACAAAATTAACCATTATACCAGGTGATTCTGATGCATGATGGAATTTGAGAACCACCACCCTAATGGTTTTAATAGCCATTGTTGGACATTTTCTAGACCAGTTATTTCATCAGCAGTTGCAAAACGACTTTTGTTCTTTTTGCATTTATTAACTTTTATGAGGAATATTCCCTCATAAGTCTTTGCTGATAAGTCTTTAGGAATGATAGGATAAATGCTTGATTTATTCCCTTTATTTTTCTATTAAGGTATAGCATGCACATGATATGCACAAATAATTACAGCTTAGTGAATTTTACATGTGCATACACCCATGCAGCCATTCTAGAGAATTTCCAGAATTTCCCCTTGTGCCCCCTTCTAACAGATGCCCACTCTTCCTTCACCAAAGTAAAACAGTTGTATTTAAAATGTATTTTTGCCGTTTCTTTGTGCACAGTTTTATTTTTTATATAATTAGCCATTCATTTTATTCAGTTTCTGGACTTGGGTTGGATAATGCCATTCTTAACATAAAACCAAGATAACGCCTTTTCCTGTAACCTTTATGTATATATATGCTCTGGATCCAAGTTTTCCAAATGACTAGCTAGTTCTAACATCATTGAATCCTTCCTATCCTCCTTACTGATCTGAAATGTCTCTTATCTTACATTAAATTTCCATGTAAATTTGCATCTATTGTTATGTTCGTCTCTTCTTGTACTATAGCATTATAGTATGTTTTACTATCTGGCAGGTTAACTCACCCCAAATCCTTAAAGTAATCACATTTTCAGATTTTTTTTTTTTCCCCTGACTATTCTTGCGAGTTCATTCTTCCAGATGAATTTTGGAGTCATGTTGTCAAAGTTCATAAATTGGAATTTTTCTCATTAGAATTACTTCTACAATATCACACAATTGGATATTACAGAGAACATAAGAACAACATATTTGGTGGATTCAGTAGTTCCTTTTCGTCCTCCAGTAAAACTTTCTTCCAGGGTTTTGTGTGTTTTTGTAAAATTCATCCTTACTTTGTTTTTCTTTTGAAGTATTTCTTCCTGTTCTTTCTATGTAGTTATTCTTAGCGTAAGAAGCTATTGGCTTTTTTTTTTTTTTAATCTTAGTAAAATTTTAGGTTTTTTGGATAGGCTTCTCAGTTGATGTTGGGTTTTTCAAGTATACAATCAGCTAAAAATAAAGAGGATTTTATCTCTTTTGATAGATACCACTTATTTTGTTCTTTAATTGCATTGAATAGCACTTAGAATACAATGTTAAGTAACAATGTGATAGTGGGCATTCTTGTTTTTTTTTTTTTCCTTTAATGGGAACACTTACAAGGTATCATCTTTGAGTGTTCTGCTGATTATGGTGTGGTGTGTGTGTGTGTGTTATGTGTGTTATCCTTGAATGTTCTGATTATTTTGTGGGGTGTGTGTGTGTGTGAGAGACATGTGTTATGTGTGTTAAGCTTTCATTGAATTAAGCCTGGGTTCTGCTTTACCAAGTTGTTTTTTTTTTTTTTTTTTTTTTTTTTTTTTTTTTTTCCTCCCCTCAAACTCAGGCCAGAGTGAGGAATTTGGTTAAATGCTTATTTGGTGTCTACTGAGTTCACAAAATGTTTGCTTTTTAGTGTGTTAACATAGTGATGATTTTTAATAGCCTCTGTTTTGGGGATGAAGTACATTAGGACAGTGTTATTTTAAAGGTTTTCTTTTGCTTAAGTACTTAATTAGGATTTTTGTTTATGTTCATAAGAGGTTGATCTCAGGTTTTTGTTTTTTTTTTGTTTTGTTTTGTTTTGTTTTTGGTCTTTGTCAAGTTCTGTTATCAGTCTTTTGCTGGCTTTGTTTAAAAAAACAAAACAAAACATAAAAGCTTGTTGGGTGCCTGTGGCTCAGTTGGTTAAGCATGTGACTTCTGTTCAGGTCATGATCTCACTGCTAGTGAGTTTGGGCTCTGTGCTGACCGCTCAGAGCCTGGAGCCTGCTTCAGATTCTGTCTTCCTCTCTCTCTGCCCCTCCCCCTCCTTGTGCTCTGTATCTCTCAAAAATAAACATTAAAAAAAAAAAAAAAAACTTGTCTAAATCAATCCACCTCTATATCTAGGCCTAAATGTTTCTTTGAGGGATAATTCCTTGACAAGATATTTTTACTTTAAATAGAAAATAAGTTACTTAAAAAAAATCGTGAAATTTCATTAAGGTAAATTGTTTCATTTTCTGTCAAGTTAGTTTTAAAAATTCTGTGGAAATGATTGCATAATCATAAGCCAATTTGAAAATTCCAAAAAAGTGGGAAGAATGTAAAAATCACTTTAATGTCCATAACATACGGACAAAAGCAGGGCAGCTCTGGAGCAAGCCTAACAGTGGAGGTGGGATAGAGGTGGTGTTTCCAATTTTGGCATGAAGAACAGATTTGTGGAGTTTGCTTCTGGATCCTGTAGAAGGTCTGTACCTGCAAGGTCCCTTGATGCTATTCTCTTCTTTGTTTTGCAGTATGTAAGAGATCCTGGTTTTCTTTCTTTTTTTTTTTTTTTTCCTTCCTCCATGAACAGGGTGCACTCTGTTCAGATACTATGTTAGTAAGAAATAGGAAGGGGCAAATACATTACCCATATGTGGTAGTTGAATGTTGTCTATGGTCCTGTGACTCTCAAATCTGTAGTTTTATTTTGTTAGTTTTTTTAAATGTCTTTATTTTTGAGAGAGAGCGAGATGGAGTGGGGGAGGGGCAATGAGACACACACACATACTCACCCCCACACAATCTGAAACAGGCTCCAGGATCCGAGCTGTCAGCACAGAGCCCGATGAGGGGCTTAAATCATTGACCTGAGCTGAAGTTGGATTCTTTAACTGAGTCACCCAGGTGCCCCTGTGGCTCGTTTTAAATCAATTCCCCTTGTACTGGTACCAGACTTTCAAAAAAACTTCTCCTACCTGATGTTCTTTATTCCAGGGGTGGGGTTGGGGTAAAGGAGAAGGTAGTCAATTCCTGTGTTTTCCTCTTTCCCCCAGTATCTGTCAGGTTTTCTGGGATTCACACTCTTTCTGGATCAGTGAAATATAACCCTTATAAACCTGTAAGGCCATGTGGTTCAGTCTCTGAATGACTTTGTGTTCTAGGAGCAAAGATCATTGAAGGACATTAAGTTATTTACATCTATTAGAAACTATTTATGGGAGTCCAAATACATCACAACTTTCTGTTCTCCTTTTTTTTTTTTTTTATTTATTTTTGGGACAGAGAGAGACAGAGCATGAACAGGGGAGGGGCAGAGAGAGAGGGAGACACAGAATCGGAAACAGGCTCCAGGCTCTGAGCCATCAGCCCAGAGCCTGACGCGGGGCTCGAACTCACGGACCGCGAGATCGTGACCTGGCTGAAGTCGGACGCTTAGCCGACTGCGCCACCCAGGCGCCCCACTGTTCTCCTTTTTCAACTGCCCTTGTCTTTAAACCTAGATCAGCTTTGTTTTTTGGCCTAAATTCTTTCCTTTTGTCTCTGGCCTCTCTATTTCTATCTCTGTGTTCCCTTGATTCTGTATCACAAAATCCTTAAAAAAGAACTCTTTGGAGTGAGGAAGGGGAAGTAGGGGTGGAGGAGAATAGCAGCTAAAGGCAGGGGAAGGGAGGAAGTTGGCAGAGAATCAGTGTCTTTTCCCCATCAGAGTAGAAAGATTATGGGGTCAGGAAAGGCATGTGGGCAGAGCTTGGCCAGCTATGTGGTTGTGAAAAGTAGAAAAAGGTGCTTCCCCTCTTGCGGCTGAGTACTTGGAGAGCGGGGGATTTCAGACTCCACTTTTGCAGGGCACCCTGTGAAGAATCACCTCCTCATGCACTGAGGATTAGACCCTATTTGAAAGGCTGGGGAAGCCACCTTGCCCTTCAACTGCTAAACCTTCCTCCTTGGCCAGATTCATTGAACTAACTCATGAACGACCTGGATAGGCTCAGGATGAGGTGGGAGTGAATAAGACAGATAAACAGGGTCCTCCTGGAGCTTACAGCTTTATAGGGTAGATGGACAGAAAATCTTGTATATACACATACATACTATGTATGTGCCTGTATAAATGTGTATACTATCAAATTATATGTATGTACATCTACATGTTTAAAAATATGTAAAATGAGGGTGAAGGGGAGCTTCTCCTGATATGCATAGTTTGAGAAGGTATTGGGGTACTTGTCCTAGGCTTACAGCATGGGAGCTTTGGCAGAAAGATACAACTCCCTAACTTTGAAAGTCCTACCCCAGCCAGGTGTGAATTTCAGCCCATGGGTTTATGGCTGGTAGGCTGCAATCTCTTTTTTGGTTTTCTTTCAAATGTCCTGGAGGCCAGCAAAGCCAAGGGCTTGGCATTTCCCTGGTCTTAAAGCCCAGATCCATTTATTCAAGTGTGGTAATAAAAATGGGGAGCCTAATGAGGACCTACATCCTTTACTTCTTAATAGAGCTGTCTCTTCTTGGTACTGGAACTTTCTTGTTTGGTGCCCTATCCAGTGAAGGATGCTGTTCTGCCTTCTGTCCTTCTCTTATTATGGTATCCCCCAAATGGTCATGCTGGGACAGGCTAGAAAGAGGGAGTTGGCAACCCAAAGATTGTCAGGAGCACAAATGTGTGCCTTGTAGGAGCTTGAACCTTGCAAAGCTCTTCATTTTTGTCATCTGACATAGGATAGGATAGCACTTGCTCCGAGATTAGACTAAATGCAGATCAGTCAACAACTGGTCATTTTTTGCATCTTTTTTATAAAAAAAATTCTGGCCCTTTTTGAATCTATTTTTTTTTTTTTTTTTTTTTTTTTTTTTTTTTTTTTTTTTTATAGCTAAGTGCCCTGTTGAACACCTCCTCGCCGGCCCAATGGAGGATGTGAGGCTGTCTTCATCTGCCTGTTCTAGGATTACCTGATCCAGACTTGTTCTGCTTCTCATGATTTAACAGTAGGCATCATTGTCTTCATACACACCCCTAACCTTGGCTTCCCATGGTCAATGCTTGAAAATACAGTATAATTCTAAGCAGGGCCCTCACCACTGCTGTGAAAGGGTGAAACCCCTCTTAAGCTCCTATTATTCCATGACTCTTGTCAGCATGGAAGTGCCAGCAATATTTTGAAGTACGAGATGTGTGGCTATTGGAAGAGCATTGGGGAAAGCAATCAAGGGGAGACTCCTCAAAAACCAACTGAGAGGTGGAGGTTAGTGCAAATCTGGCATACAAAGAAGGGGCTTCCTTTGCCATCAGAAACAGAGCAAGGCCCCAGGTTTTCTCTGTTCAGACCCTACACCCTTCCATGGGGAAATTCCCTTTGGAATGCCAAGCTGGAGGACATGTCCATGACCATCCACCCTGGACTCCTTGACCTCTGTGGCCTAAGTTGGCCATAGGAAGCCACATCTGCACTGAATTGCACCTTACTGTGATGGCTTGCTTGGGCTTTCACCTGTGCTTGTGGCTGTCGTAACATGGCTACAGGATGGCCAAGGACTGTGCTAGGGGTGATAAGCCCTCCAGGCTTCTTTGGCTTTTATTAATGCCGGTAGGTGCATTAGGGTGTTGATGTGTCCTGGCTGTGTTTTGTGATTAGCCTTTTTTGATTGCAATCTTTTTTTTTCCCATGTAGGGTTTGGGAAGAATCCAAAGGAGGGAGAAGTTGTTTGTAACCACAAGGAATTCGGCCCCACAGCTCACCCTTGCCATGTCTCTTTTCCTGTAGCATTGGGAAGAAGGAATGAAAATCATCATAGGTCTATTTTTGGTTCATGCAAAATCCAGTGCAGATGGTGCTGGTTGGGTGACTGTCCTGGGCAGCCCTCCTTCAAGTGATGATCCAGCTTGGAAGGTGCTCTCCATGTGGTTTACCACCTACTGTGTGTAGCATTCCTGCTCTGCCTGCTGCGCTTTGACTGTCACAGGATGCCTCTGTCACCTGCCTGCGAGTGGAAGGGAGATTTAGGAGGACTGAGGGGTTGGCGTCATTCTTAGAACCAAAGTTCATCTTTAAGTGTAGAAATAGTGGAGTGTTTCTAAAATGTGTGCTGTCACTTTTGAAACTTCTTTCCATATTGTTGAGAGATCTTAGCATCTCGGGTTGAAAAGGGGTAGCTCAGGAAAATGGCAGCATTCGTGTGAAATCTTCTTATGTGAACTCTTCCTTGGAACATTATAAACAGAAGGGTGATGGGGGGTTTGTCGCCAGGCAGGAGGTCCTGCCAGCGGGCAAGCCCTTTTTACAGTATAAACAAACTTCCTTTCCTTCACGTTTGGTCAGGTTCTACCAGATTTTCAGCTACTTTTCATCTTCAGGCATCATATAAATAGCAGGTACACCATTTTCAGTTGTTTAAATCTATTTTTGACAGACCTTCTAAACGCCATTCAGTTTTTAAATCAATTACTTTATCCAGAATGCCTCCCTAACCTATTTCATTAAATAACCATCTTTCTATGGCTTTCCTTTTTAACAACATAATTTACCTTTAATAATTAATATAAAAGAATTCTAAATGAAATCACTGAGCTCACTTGAAAGTTCTCTAATCAATTACCAGAATCTGTGGGTTTGTGACCGGAGTCTCCCCGAGGGTTTCAGTATCCCCTTTTACCAAGCTTCATTCCAATAGAAGCCAAATTTATAATGCATTCTCTTGTAGTTGGCTAGCTCTATGAAGACCAAGAAGGATTTTCAAATGAACAATGATCCACACAATTGCTTTTAAGTTTCTTTCAGAGTGAAAATAATGCTAGTGTTCATCATGTAGAAACTGAAACTTTGCTCAAGTTGAGTCTAGATTTAAGCATGGTGGATGCTGATCTGTGCAAGCCATCAGGTCTAGCTCCAGGGCATTTAATTGTCCTCTAGAGTCTCTGACATGGGGGGAGGATGCTTAATTACAAGGATTTCTGTTCTGTAGTCAGGGAGAAATGAGGTCAGGGTTGCTCGTGTAAGGTTGGCCATTTACCCACCCGTTTAGTGTTGGTGAGAGGAAGAGGTTAGAGTTTGGAATCTGAATTCAGATCTCGATTTGAAGTTGGTTTCTGAGTTTGAACAAGTTACTTCTCTTTGAAGTATAATTTCCTTGTTTATAAAATTAGAGTAATACTTACAAATCTCTTCATGGCATTTATGGCTTTCTAACACTGTCAGCTCATGAATCTCCCATCCTTTATTTCTAAAAGCCTGTTGATGTTCAGCCCGGTTTAATTTAATTATGTTGATTTATTGTTCATTGCTGCTTATTCTCACCTTCTAGGAGGGCAGGTATCTTTGTTTTCTATGCTGATGTGCCTGGCATGTAGTAGGTACTCAATAACTACTTGTTGGATGCTCTATTTCCCACCCATTGTGGAGTGTCTCTTTGAGTTGGCTTGTGAGGTTTTCCTTCCAGGTGACTTATCTTCTGAATTAGGTTTTGTGTGAGCACTCATTAAGTATAGTCTTGGTACAACCTGACTGATGGGTGAACTGGGGGGTCCAGATGCGTGGCTGGGGGAAGCCAATCTGGGACTTATCTCCGGCTTCGGTTACTCCTTAGAAGTGGCAAAGCATGTGTGGAGATGTTGCCAGATTGTTGTGCGTGCAGAATCTAATTTATAGTTGTCCAGGGTCTCCTGAGAACAACGTGCATTTATATCATTACTAAACAGTAATTGA
The DNA here is from genome assembly GCF_007474595.2 of Lynx canadensis. Classification (NCBI taxonomy): domain Eukaryota; kingdom Metazoa; phylum Chordata; class Mammalia; order Carnivora; family Felidae; genus Lynx; species Lynx canadensis. The sequence continues at coordinate 16,842,558 of NC_044305.1, forward strand.
TTACAAAGCTCAGTTGTGAAATTTACAATTATTGAATTACTCTGTTAGCTCATAAATCTCAAATCTTTATTTCTAAAAGTCAACTGATATTCAGCCCAATAAATATTTAATTTAGATGCAATAATGGTGTAGGGACAAAATTAAATTCTCATTTGGAAAATAAAGAATCACCTGGATGGGGTTGGGAGAGATGACCTGGCAGAGATGAGCAGAGAACACGTTGGTCTGATTAAGTCCTGTCTTCTTAATTAGAAGAGACTTTTCATACATGGCTTTCTTCGATTTCATTTTCTCTTTAAAAAAGGATCTTGTTTATAGGAAATAAGTCATGTATAGATCTGTAGAGCTTTATATTTCATCAAGCATATCTGCACTAGGTAATATTTGTATCTCACAAAAGCCTTTTGAAGTAATTACAACATGTTTTTCTTCCTATTTTACAGATGGGGAAACTGAAGTGACTCGGTTAGAACATAAGAGAGTAGGGCTAAGGGCCTACTGACATCTATGTACTAGATAGTACCTAATAACCATGGCTGAAATAAGATGAAAGTTGTAAGAGCTGCAGAGGAGGCAATCTAGCTGGTCTAGTGATACTATTGGTAATATTCAAAGAGTCCTAGGCTCCTTCCAGTTTACCCCTCTATCACCCCCCCCCCCAACCTCATGGTCCAAGATGGCTGCTTGAGTTCCAGCCATTGCATCTGAAGTAGCAGGATGGAGGGAGGGGATCAAGAACATAGTTCTTCATTTCAAGGTAACTCTTTGGAAGGTCTACTTCTACTTGTTTTTTATTCAGAACTCAATCATGTAGGTATATCAAAATGGAATGGAGGCTGAAAAATCGTCTTTTTATTTGGGTAACAGTGCTTGGCTAAAAACTGGGATGATGTTACCCATTGAGAAAGAGAAGAATGGATTTGAGGGGGCAACTGACCAGTTCTCCCACATCACACATTCTAAAAGACCTAGTGTAGAAAGTGCACTAAGCAAGGGTGTGGGCTTGTTTGCTTGAATATAGTCAATTGGGACTGTCTCCACTTACTGGCAACCCCCTGGGTACTGGAGGCACTGAATACCCAATGGCTTCAATGCCTGGGAACAATGTGCAATCCAGGAAACTGGTTCACTCTTCTCATGTGGATTTATCTATATTGATTAAAAGGAGATGGGAGGGGGAGGATCTGTGAAATCACTCCCTTCACGTTTGTGGACAGGCGTTTTTCTGGAACAGAGCCTCTTATTGCCCTTCTCTTTGCTCTCACCAAGTCAGAGGGCCCATGGTGTTCACTCACGTTAGTCTCTAGCATCCTGAGAGGCCTGGCTTCCTGGGCCGTAGGGGAATAGGAATCATTCAGTGATCATTGATGGTCTGGGCCTGCCAGTTTTTGTCATCCCCCTTGTTTTAACTAAGACCCATAGAAGGGATAGGTGTTGAAACAAGGTTTTTTTGTTTTTTTTTTTTTTTTAATCGAGCAGGGCTTGTAAATAGGATGGGATTCATGTACATCTGTGCTCTTGGTGGCGAGTGGGGCAGGGGTGGTTCCGAACATTTGAAGACCCTTGCTTCAGCCTTTTGCTTTATTTTTTTTTTAATGTTTGTTTATTTTTGAACAAGAGAGCACACGTGGGGGAGGGGCAGAGAGCGAGAGGGAGAGAATCCTTAGCAGGCTTCAGGCTCTGAGCTGTTAGCACAGAGCTCAATACGGTGCTTGAACTCCTGAACTGTGAGATCATGACCTGAGCTGAAGTCAGACACTTAACCCCACTTCAGCCTTTTAAAGACCAGAGATAAAAGTCCAGCTTTATGTTGGCACTTGCTGTTAAAAGTTGTGCGTAGGATTTTCCCTTGAACTCAGACAATGGAATGGTGCCTTTTAAAATTTTCATTTATGATCAACTTCCCTGTAAGAAAAAGAATAGAAGAGAGAATAGAAATTAGGGATAAGTCACTTACACTATCTGATTGTAAAACCCAAATATGTATACTGAATATAAGTATATTGAATAAAGTTTTTAGCAAAACCAAAAAAGTTCAAAGAATAAAATTGCCCGCAGTCCTCTTACCAGGGAGGAGAGCCAAATGATCATACAGAGCATTTCCTTTCGGAGCTTTTAATATATATAATATCCTTGCTAAAACAGTGGGATCATGGTTTAGCCACTGTGTTGCTTTCTGGTTTTTTTATTTGACATTGTGAACATTTTCCAAGATCATTACACAGTCTTATGAACATTATTTTCAATAGCTACATCATAATTTGTTCACCTTCCCTTTTAATATTGGACATTTTAGACTGTTTCCAATTTGGTAGTATTGTAAAAAGGGCTTTAATGAACATGTACATTTGAGTTCATCACTGATGATTTTCTTTAGAATAAAACTGGCATTTTCTGATCATAACAACTTTAGTCTCTGTGTGTAATGGTGACACCTATTATGATGCTGGAAAATCACTGACCCAGAATTAACATGGACTTGGTGGGAGTCTTGACTTTTACCACATACTACTTACGTGATCTTGGGTGGGTCACTAAGCTTGGTGAGCCTCAGATATCTTCATCTGTAAAATGGGAGTATAGTTTTTCATCTTCTCAGTCTATAAGGAAGATTAATTGCATACCCTAGGGATTTATTCCTTAAGTAAGACTCTACCAAAGAATGATTGACATTTTATACAGTTTCTTTGTTGTCTTGGAGATATTGGCCAACTTTCTAGAATTTTAGCCAAAAATATTCTCATCCTTCTAGATAAAATGACACATGGGCTGAAGTCTTTTCACTTCCTGTTTTTTGTGAATAAAGTTTTATTGGAACACAACCATGCTTATGTATAGTCTGGTGGCTTTCATGCTACAGCAGTAGAGATGAAAGTATTATCTGGCTTCTTACAGAAGAGCTTTTCCTGACTTCTGACCAACCACAGAATGTTTCTGAAGTCATGGTAAATAAGTGCATTTTACCTGTAAAATCAAAATTTTTCTGTGGTAAGGATAGACCCAAGCTATCAATGGCTAGGCTAACTCTGTTGAATGTAGATGTTACCTGCTTACCAAAGGAGCAAGATTTGGGCCTCTAATTTTGATTGAAAGACACAGCTTTTTAGATCTCCCTGGGGAACATTCCAGGTTGACCTCAAACGAGAGTAAGGTGCTTTTTACTTAGGTTGTCTGTGGTTTATAGCAAAACCTGGTGTTAACCAACTTAAAGCTTCATCTGCAATGTTTTGGAAACATTTGTCATAAGAGTGCAGGATGGGCTCTCTGCTCTTGCCACAAAAATGACCTATTTTTCTGAAATAGATTCTGGGTCAGAATGCCTTGGACTAAGTTCACAGAATGTCTAACAGGTTCTATCACCCTGTCCCTTTGCTGTGGATGGGGATTGAGCTTGGTGACGTGGCTCAGTTCTTGAGGCTGGCCCTTGGCTCTTTCTCCCACCTCTATTTGTCACACTATTTCCAAAATACTATAGAAATTAAGTTTGGGATGGAAAGACAATTGGAGTAGGGCCTCAGAGATTGTATCTTCTACCTGTATTTGGTGGGTTTGGGGTTAGACCTTGGTTTATGTACATCCCTACTCCTCTCTGCTTATGTGACCTTGGGCCAGTTGATAACCCTAACCAGCACAGTGTTGAATACTATAATGGGATAACATAGGCACTAACTCCTGATGATGGGGTTTGGGATAAATATTCCATAAATGCACATGGACTCTAGAAGTATGTTAAAAAAAAAAAAAACAACAAAACTAGCCCCCTCCTTTTGATGCAAGTGTTCTCAAATTAGACTAGATTCCCCTGCCCAATTTTTAATCCCATCTTCTGTATGATTTTTGCCCTTCCTCCTAGCAGAAATGTAGTTTATTTCTTCACCCAGGGAGGTTGGCATCCTCTGTATGGCTTGATTAAGCCAGTAAAATCTAGGTGGAAGTGTCTGTGCCTAAGCTCAAGAAGTAGCATGTGTTTCTTTTGCCTCTCCTGCGTTTGGTCATTGCCATGAGAGGAACGTGGGTGGCTTGTCCACTGGTCCAAGGAGGATGAGAGTCCTGTGGAACAGACCTGGACTTGACCTGAAGCCCTAGCTAAGCCCAGGTGATCCTTGCCTGGTCAGTTGTACCCCCAGACAACCTACAGATGTGTGTGCACAGACTGATTTTTTTTTTTTTTTTTTTTTTTTTTTTTTTTTTTTGCTTTAAACCACTGAGTTTAGGGCCAGTATTTTTGTGGCAGGAGATATCTATAACAGCTGTGTTTCAGCCCACATGAAATCCACAGTTGGTGGCCATTCAGCCATGGCATGTAGCAGCCCTGTGCCACATGTAGCAAACATGGACACTAACAAAGATATATTCTCTGCCATGAAGAGCCCACAAACTTGTGGTGGAAAGAGAGACCCTTGGAGTAAAGCAGGAGAGCCGTTGTGGTGGTAAGCCCAGCTAATACCAGAACACAGGGGCAGCTGGGCCTGGGGGTGGGAGCCATCAAGTAGGGCTTCCTGGAGGAGATCATGTGTCAACTAAGAAGTGTGCGTAGGCATCACCTGAGTAAAGCAGATGGGCGAACATTGCCATTCTTCATTATCACACACATAAGTCTGGTAAGTGAGTGTTAGGCTTTCACATCCTCCTAATCTGCCATTAAGTTGATGTGAATATGGTGTTAGCATGATACAGTATGATATGATACAATAGGATTTAATGAACACTAAGGCAAGGCCTTGAGTGTTAGCTTTGTCTCATTTACAACTCCCCCCAGCCACCACCTGTGTGTTCTGGTTTATAATCCCCATTAAGACATGATGGCCTAGTGGGGATATTTGGGAGTCACTGGTTCTGTATGGAAGTTGAGACTCCTGATTCCCGAGAGCTGATCCTGCGGTGGATGTACTTGGATTGTGTTGATTCAGCTGCTGAGTGTTACCAAATGGAACAGCTATTGTATCTTTGGCCAATTGCGTAGATTATGTGATGCTAATGGGGGCCAAAGTCATGAGCTCCTTCCCCTGCAAGGATCAGTTAGATTTACTGTTTGGAACTCGTTGCCCAAAGGTAAGGTTTTCAGCTAGTACCTAGAGTTGATATTGATACAAAAGAGACGGCATGATTTCTTTGAGGACAAACCCAGGAGGATAATAGCTGTAGTTTGCTGAGTTTGAAGTGCTGTGCTAGGCTATTTTCAAATGACTATCAGGCTTCTGTTTTGTAGATCAGCAAGAGGAGGCTCAGTGAGTGTTACTTGCCCAAGGCTGTTTGACTGCTCCTGATAGAGCCATGGCCAGGCCTGTCTGGATCCAGAGCTATGTTATTCGTAAGCCACTTGAAGGCAGGGTTTCTCATCCTTAAATTGGAAACTAGATTGTTGTTTTTGGCTGGGCAGCCCTTTGCTTTGGTGCAGTTCTGTGCCTTGTAGGATGTTTAGCAGCATCCCTGATCTCTCCCCACTAGATGCCGGTAGGAACTTTTCATTACCCAGGAAACAAGTGAAAATGTTTCTAGATATTGCTAAGAGTTTCCTGGGGGGGGGACAAAATCACCCCCGAATGAGAACCACCCCTGAGTATCATTGATGGGGTAACCAAGGAAACCAGGATTTCTGATTGGGGAATATGGACAGAGTGGAGAACCCCTTGCCCCCTCCTCCCCCCAGATGACCTGTGAGGGGGGCTTTGGATTTAAATGGCCTGTGTGTTCTCTGACCTGACAAATTGGATATTCATGTCCGTGGGAAGACCTTGGCCTCCAGCTTAAAGGCTAAACCAGGTTTCATTCATCTGTCTGGTACCCTCTGGGTCCTGGGGATGTTCTCAGCTCCTTGCTGCTTGATCTTCTAAGGCGGGGATATTGGAATTCGGCATCTCTTCCCAGATGTCTTGCTCAGGGCACTGGCTACAGGGGGTGAAAAGGGACATGATGAGAGAAGTAATCCAGAGAGGAGAGGTGCACCCGTCTTCACGTGAATGAGGTGGTGCATGTAACCTGCTGAGCAATGTAGTGCCTGGCATATGGGTAGTGCCTAGCATATGGGTAGTGCCTAATAAATGCTGGCTATTATTACTCTTATTAATACTACTTATAACTATGAATCTTTTTTGTAAAATAAATAGTTTCCGGAACACACTCCCCCAGGCTTCCTGCTCCATTAATATTCAACTTATTTAAATTTAATTTTTTTCAAGGTCCTGTGTTTAATTTTTAAAAAACCTAGTGAATTATTAGCATTTTAATGAATAATGACATTTAATAAATAATCCTAGTGAGGGCTCAGAATGTAAACCACTTAATTTAACACCCCTACCTATGTTTTCTCAAAAAAACCAGAAAAATAATGTCTATGAGATCTGTGCTATGACCAAATGTTCTCTGTAATTTGAGCTTCTGGCTTTTTTTTTGTTTGTTTTTAAACTGTGGTTACCAGTGAGATAATGGCCTTGCAGTGTTCCCAACTCTATATATTTTATAAGAAGTGCTTAACTAGAGTTAATCTTATTTAGAAATAACAGTATATACTTTGTACCAGGTGTTGTTCTAAGAGCTTTAGAGATACTAATTCATTTAATCTTAACCCTGTGAAGTAGATTCTATTATTGTTCCTATTTGTTTTGATGAGTAAACTGAGGCACAGAGAGGTTCAGTAACTTGCCCAACGGCACACAGTAAGAGCCCAGACAGGCTCTAGATTCTGTTTTCTTAAACATGCATATTCCTTCTTTGTGCACCAAGGAGGAGAGGTGGGAGATGGTATAGGAACCAGTCGATTATACCTCCTCGGATGTTAGGAGAAAGCTAGTGACAGCTAGTAGGATCTGCTACTTCCTTCCTCAGCTCTTTGTCCAGATATTTCTCGACAGCAATACTAACTGTGAAATAAGTTTCTGTCACATAATGGTCTTGGAGAAGCAGAGTAGCACGTTGACAATAATCCCTTATATTTTATACAGAAGAGTAAAGCCTGTGTGTAAACACCTTTTATATGGAATTTGTATATGTGTGGGTATTTACCTGATCCATAGTTGGGAGTAGATGGCCCCTTACATCCTGTATATATCCATATAAACTAACGAATACAGAAATGCAGATCATAAAGTGTACTTGTAAAAGATCATGTAGTAATTTTGCATTTTACTGTATTTTGCATTTTACTGGTTATAGTACCGATTCTACACAGGGATGCAGCGTGATTCCATGTGTGTTGTTTCTTCAGAGGCTCAGGAGTGCTCTGTGTTGCATCAGTTAGGAAAATTACATTCCTACAGAGGTCTGATATGTTTCCCTCCCCACCACATCCAACCCCACCAGTAACCCCAAGCCCTCAGTCTTTGTGCTTCAAGCTTTACGTACACCTTGATTCATACTTGAATTTTGTCTCCTATTTGAGAATGACCTCAGAAGGACAGAGCTCCCCTTCCCCATAAGCTTATCCTTTGGAGGGTCTTTCAAGGACAGGAGGGTGCACAGACCTGGCCATGTGGCCAACTCAGGGTACTATTTCTGGACTTTTCAGTGGTGATGGTTCTAAACCCCATCACGCAGAAATGGGAGAAGAGTGAGAGCAGTTAATAAAAATGTTATTGAATTAAAAACCAAGCAGGATCCAATGTGAGCCCTTCTATAAATAACTTATGAAAAGTGAAAAGATATTTCTGTTAGCAAATTTAAAATAATCGTTAGAATCCTTCAACAGATTGCTGCTAATTAGATTGAGAATTAAGCAGCTTTGTATGAGTGTAGAGTTAATTAATAGCTCATTACTTTTTTAATAAGCCAAATTCATTTGGAAACAGAAAAGAGACAGCAGAGTTCATCATGGATGAGATGTTAGATTGGGATTATTTTTTCCTTCCCTTGGTAAGTAGAAGGGGTTTAATTAAAAGCAGGAGACAACATTTGTCTTGTGAATGAGTTGTACAAAAACCTGAACACCCAGAGGCGGAGAAGAAAGCACCTGTCCTTATTTTGCTCATTTGGGCCATATGGGGTTAATAAGAGCTGTGCATGAATCTCCCTAATTCAGTATTTAAGTTCCAGGTCCCTTTTGAAATAATCCTTTTTGAAGCTGCATCCATAGATTCATCCAAACCAGCGGAACTTCCTGGTACTCTATATTGATCTTATTTTCATTCCGGACACCCTAAGATCTTTCTTTGAAAGCAGCCCCCCCTTTTCCTGCCCTTTTTTTTTTATGCTTGCTTATTTTGAGAGAGCATGTGTGTGCAGAAGAGGGGCAGAGAGAGAGGGAGAGCAAGAATCCCAAGTAGGCCCTGTGCTGTCAGTGCAGAGCCTGATGTGGGGCTCCAACTTCTAAACCATGAGATCATGACCTGAGCCAAAACCAAGAGTCTGACACTTAACCTACTGAGCCACCCAGGTGCCCTTTCCTGCCCATTTCTTCTCACCTCTATCTTTTCTTTTCCAAATGACCTCAGATTTCATAATTTCTTCATCTGGTTTCCTGACCCTTGCATTCCCTTTGTATATAACATTGGAACAGAATAGTGTCAGAAGAAATAAACAACTTCTGATTTAAAAAAACAATTTTTTTTTAATGTTTGTTTTTGAGAGGGAGAAGGAGGGGGTGGGGAGAGAGCGCGTGAGAGAGCTTCGGAATCCAAAGCAGCCTCCAGGCTCTGAGCTGTCAGCACAAATCCGACGCAGGGCTCAAACTCACGAACCATGAGATCATGACCTGAGCCAAAGTCTGACGCTTAACTGACTGACCACCCAGACTCCCTACAACTTCCTGATTTTTAAGGCAAGTATGTTCTTGTTACCCCATAGGAAATTCTCTCTCCAGTTTGCAAGCATGGAGGAGCCCCATTTCTGCACCACAGTCTCCCACCAATAGTTGTTGGCACCTTTTGGCATCAGATAGATTGAATTTGTCTTTTCAGACAGGTGCGTGTTCGTTGAAGTGGGGCTTGCAAGTGTTGGCATCATTTTGCCTTCTAGCCTTGAATCAAATAAAACTCATCTACACTCCTGTTGTAAGAGATGTTAGGTGTTGCCTGGTCATCTGCTACTGGAATGCGGTGGTCCTCTGTTATCAGTGTAGGTCTAGTTTCTGCTAAATCAATAGATGTCATTTGAATTTCTTGGTTGTATCCTCCTCTGCATATGAGGACATATTTCCATTCAAGTGGATTGGGGGCCTCCCACCTGGGTTGGGAGGGAGGTCAGAAGAGAATGTCTTTTTCAGGGAGATGTTAAATGTCCTGCCTGCTGATGAGCTCAGGTGCCCCTTGGCACTGAACAGTGACCTGCACGGGAGTTTTTATTTTTTAAACAGATGCTGTGGCTGACTCAGCTAAGCATGAAAGTCCGATAGCTAGGAACTCACTTGAAGAGCTGTTTGCCCAACTCCAGGAATAATTAGCATGACCTGTTTCTTTTTTTTTTTTTTTTTAATTTTTTTTTCAACGTTTTTTATTTATTTTTGGGACAGAGAGAGACAGAGCATGAACGGGGGAGGGGCAGAGAGAGAGGGAGACACAGAATCGGAAACAGGCTCCAGGCTCTGAGCCATCAGCCCAGAGCCCGACGCGGGGCTCGAACTCACAGACCGCGAGATCGTGACCTGGCTGAAGTCGGACGCTTAACCGACTGCGCCACCCAGGCGCCCCATGACCTGTTTCTTAAAAGGTGATTAATTCTCAGACTAATAATCTATCATACAAATTTCTTTCAAGATCAGTTTGTTCCTTCCCTTCCCTTTCCAAACGAGGACTTGGGCTCTCCAGCTCTCTGCTTACGAGATTATTCCCTTTTCTTTAAATAGTTCATTTTTTTTGAAGCAGAACTCAGATCTTCAGCAAAAAACAAAACAAAACCCTGAAAGATGTGGATATATAAATCTCTAGCAAAGAGCTAAAGAAGTCCTCATTGTAAGGCTGTTCCCAAGGTCCCAAACAAATAGAGTATGTGAACAGGGACTTTGTCCTGTGGCTTGTGTGGAGACTTTCTGTGCCCAGACTGGACTGAGGGCCTCAGCTGCCTCCGAGCATCTGGTGGGCTGTTCCTCTACTCCTTACTCGTACCTCACCCCTGTCCACACTCTAACTCATGCTCCCCTATCCTTCCCAGCGTCCCATCTTGTCTTGCCAGCCATTCCTAGCAACTGAAACTTAGTAGATGCTTCCTAAATATTTGATGGGTTCATTATTGTTGGATAAATATCTGTGTCATTGGAATTTCTCCCTTTCTCCCACCTTGGACTTGATCTGGGTGGTGCCACCCATCACCGAGGTGGGACTCGAGTCCCTGGGGCCGGTTCAGGAATGGAATGACTTTCCCAGATGCTGAGATGTGAGGTTAGAAACGATGCTTGCCGCATCTGAAGGCAGGTGTCTCTGACTCCTTCTGTTTATTGTCTCTTCCACTGCTCCCAGCTTCACCCAGATCACCTTTGTCTCTCTCTCCCAGGTGTCTACCTGGCTTTCCTAACCAACTTTCCCATCTAGATCTTTGTCCTCTAAAATCCATTTCCTGGGAGAAGCCCAAGTGATTTTTAGTAAACGTTTTATTAAAATGTGCCATATAGGGGTGCCTTGGTGGCTTACTCGGTTAAGCATCTGACTTTTGATTTTTCGCTCGGGTCATGGTCTCACGGTTCATGAGTCCGAGTCCTGCATTGGGCTCTCGGCTGTCAGCATGGAGCCATCTTCAGATCCTCTGTCCCCTTTGCTCTCTTCCCCCCCCCACTGTTCATTTTCTCTCTCTCTCTCCTCTCTCTCTCTCTCTCTCTCTCTCTCTCTCTCTCTCTCTCTCAAAAAAAAAAATACAAAAATAACCGCTGTCCTAACTCTGGGGAGATTTTTAAAAAAAATTTTTTTTTAACGTTTTTATTTATTTTTGAGACAGAGACCGAGCATGAACAGGGGAGGGGCAGAGAGAGAAGGAGACACAGAATCGGAAGCAGGCTCCAGGCTCTGAGCCATCAGCCCAGAGCCCGATGCGGGGCTCGAACTCACAGACCGTGAGATCGTGACCTGAGCCGAAGTCGGATGCTTAACCGACTGAGCCACCCAGGCGCCCCATCTGGGGAGATTTTTAAAATCATCAACCCAGTTTATTAGATTTTCCTACTTAAAACTCCCAGTAGTCCCATTGCATCTGAGCTAAGTCAAACTTGTCACCATTCTGTCAAACCCTTCCCTTCATTGTCAGCTCCTCTTTCCCCTCCCCACTCCCTTCTTCTCTATTACCTGGCCACATTGGCCCCCCCCTTAACTTCCTAGAACATGGCCAAGTTCCTTTTTGGCCTCAGGACCTTTGCACATGCTGAGCTTTCTGCCTGGAATGCTGTTTTCTCCAAATCCCTTTTCTTAGGCCTTAGCTTAAATGCTAACATGTCATGGAGGTCTTTTTCTGCCACCTAAACCAAACTGGCCTTTCTGATCTAGTCCTACTCTGTCATATCTCCTTCCCCCCCCCCCCCCCCATTGACTTACTGTCTTTCTGTGTTGGTTTGTTTTGCTTGTTACTTGTCTTCTCCACTCTAATGTCTAAGTGAAGAGAGGGATCGTGTCTGACTCATTCATCGCCATGTCCTCTGCCTCTAGCACTGTTGGTGCTAAATGAATTTTGGATGAAAGAATGAACACAAAGTATACGGAGTTTAAATGTCAAATCTTTAGGGACCAAAGGCAGGGAGTGAAGTCAGGTCCTACAGCTGAGAGCTCATAGTTGAGAATAGGCTGATATCCTGTCCTGGTGGGTGCCTGTAGTTGCTAAGCTCTGGGGGTACTTGAGACCTTTCTATCTGGCAAATTTTGAATAGCTTGGGCTACTGCTTTCCATCCAAGCCATCAGCAGGAGGCCTGGGCCCCAAGTCCATTTTGTTGTATGGGAGGTTCATCTGGCTACAGTCTGCTGTGTGTATCCACTTCCTTTCGCTGATGAACTCTGGGCCCTTGACCATACTGTCCTGATACAACCATTCACATGACTCTGCTCCCAGCATAGCGACACTTGCTTCCTACCCATTGCTTTATTGTGTACTGGAGAGTAAGGAAAAGAGAGAAAGGGTGGGGGGAAGCAAAGAAAACAGGACAACTCTGTAAAGGCTTGACCTCCTTAGCCAGCTCCTCAGGTATGGCCCTCTAGTTACTGTGCGGGTAGTGGGGTCTGGTCTTGCAGTTTAAGGGACTTTATCCTAGATTGGTGCCAGAGGCAATGCATTTGGCTAATGCATTTCTTATTACTTTAAAGGCTTAAAGAGGATAGGTTATTTGTATTTTTAAAAGCCTTTTTAGGTTTCAGACCTCAAAAACTCAGTTTTGATTGTCCCATTGCATGGCTCAGAGCAGTGATTTTAGCACCCTTAAAATGGTGTGTCTGGTAAGGTGGTTTTTTTTTTTTTTTTTTTTTTTTTTTTTGGGTCTCTTACATAGTTGGCTTCAAGTACTCTACTCCCACTGGAATGTTGGGGATTTGCTGTGCTGTTTTGAAGAGGTCCTCATAGCAGATAAGCGGAGCTCTGGTAGAAGACCCTTAAGAGAGCAGATTGTTTATCTGCCCGCAAGTCCCCACTCCAACTCTGTTGTCACACATTTTGGTTATCGCTGTGTTAGGAATGCCCCCCAAATTTGGTGACTTCACAGCAGTTATTCTTCTGGCGCTGTGGGTTGACTGGACTCAGCTGGGCAGTCCCTTCTTCGGGTCTGTTAGATTATGGACCGATGTGGGGCGCCTGGGTGGCGCAGTCGGTTAGGCGTCCGACTTCAGCCAGGTCACGATCTCGCGGTCCGTGAGTTCGAGCCCCGCGTCGGGCTCTGGGCTGATGGCTCGGAGCCTGGAGCCTGTTTCCGATTCTGTGTCTCCCTCTCTCTCTGCCCCTCCCCCGTTCATGCTCTGTCTCTCTCTGTCCCAAAAATAAATAAAAAACGTTGAAAAAAAAATTAAAAAAAAAAAAAAGATTATGGACCGATGTGTTGGGACCGCAATATGGCTTCCTCACATCAGTGGTAGTTGACATTGGGTATCCACTTTGGGTCAAACCGTGCCCAGCTTCTCTGGGGGACTTGAGCTTCTCACAGTATGGCAGCTGAGAAGACCAGTGTTCCGAGAGGCAGGAAACCCAGATGCCAGGCTAGTTAAGAGCTATGCCTGGACCCAGCACAACGTTACTTCTGCCACATTCTCTTGGTCTGTGTCCTCAGAGGGCCCACCTGGACTCCAGGGGGTGGACGTAAAGACTCTACCTCTTCTCGAAGGTTGTCAGGACCACATTGCAGAAAAACGTGTGTGGGAGAGATTGCGGCAGCCATCTTCGGAAAATGTAGTCTGCCTTTTTTTTTTTTTTTTTTTTTTTTTTTTTTAATTTCTTCAGCTTTCCCTGCCTGCTGTTATTCCCAAAGTCCGTATGCTTTGGGAATGATTCCCTATATGGAGCCATGGCCCAACATTAATTCACTAATGACCTGTGATATTTTTAAGGTATTTACATAAACAAATATAAAAGATGTCAGATCAAGATGCCATTTCTTCCCATAATGTCTGGAGTCTTAGATCCACCATGAAGGAGCTGAGTTCCTGGAGATCCTTCCCCTCCCTTCTTGTGTTTAGATAACCCTTGTTGAGTAAACATGTTTTAATTTCTGCTGGCATTGTGTAATTGGGATATTGATCCTTTAGGTTGAGAGCAGAGTGCCTGCTACTGAAGTGGACTCCGTCTGTCTGTGGAGACATTGGCCACGGAGCCTGAACTTGGTATTAAATGTCCTTTTAAAACTTCTTCTGTTCACATCATTTATTCCAACTTAGAAAAAATATTGGAAGGTACTATTTTGTTCTTTTAACCAGAGGACATAAAATTCTTCAAATTGTATTTCCATGTTTTCAAGTGGGATTAGTCAAGTGCATTGGTAAATGCATGTTTTTCTTTTTCTCTTGATGCCTTTTCTTAGAGCAAACTTTACTAAAGGTGATGAATAGCTGGGAAGATGAAATGCCCACCCTGTGTAAACTAGCTGTCTCCCTAACACCCCTCGGTGCATATCCGTCTGAGACCTCCCCCACCACCCCCGGACTCTGCTTGAGGGTTTTTAGTCCTATTTGGCTTCTTCATTTCACCTGAAATTTTTTGAAAGCAGTCTGCATCACTTTCCCCCCTTAAATGGAAATAGAGAAGTTAAATTTTTTTTATTTTAGAGTACTAGCCAAGGAGAGGGACAGAGAGAGAGAAAGAGAATCTTAAACAGGCCTTCACGCTCAGCATGGAGCTGGATGTAGGACTCGATTCCACAACTGTGCAAGATCATGACCTGAGCCAAAATCAAGAGTCTGATGCTCAACCTACTGAGCCACCCAATTAAATTTTTTTCCCGTTTCTCCACGTGTCTCGTTCCAAACTGGAAGTAATATGGGTGGAGGAACATTAACCCTTTACGTTCTTTTTGATGTTTTTACTGAACTTTTAGACTCGGGTACATGGATCTGGAAGGGATCTGGGGACAACCAGTCTCTACCTTGATTTTATTGATGAGTCCCAGAGAGAGCAGGTGGTTTGCTTAGGGTGGCCAAACAGGTTAGTGGCTGCCATAGTGTTCCTGCTTCACAAGGCTACTGTGGTTGGCTGCTATCTGGTCTCTTGTCTGGGGCAGCCTTTGCTTATCCATCCCCATGCTGCCTGGAATGGCCTCCCCCTGGGCTTGTCGTATCCTTGTGGATGTAAGAGCCTCAGTGCCCACCCTGCCTTGGACCATTGGAAGCTAGTGCCTGGTGTATTGAAGGATGCATTTCCTTGAGACTCAGTTTTCTCAACCACCCAAGAATGAAGCACTTTCTTTCCACCAAGGGTCAAAGGAGAAAGGAACAGTTGAGTTGAAATCCTGCCATGAGCCATGGTTAATATGCTGTCTTCTATAATATTCACTTTGTCCCTTTGCATTACTTAAAGGATACAGATGTGGAGAATTTGGTGTCCTGGCAGCCCATGAGAAAGGGCAGAGAAGAGAATGAATTACAATGGTCAGTTAAGCTGTTGGCCCTCTTAAAGCAGGAAGGTGGGGAGAGACCTAAAGGTAGATCCCCTTAATTTCCTTTGTATCATCCAGGGGCACAAACTTTGCATTGGAAACATCTGGAGGGTTTGTGAAAGCAGTTTGTTGGGCCCCACTTACCAGCTTCCTGACTCCTCTGTAGGCTTGAGGTGGAGCCTGAAAATGTTCATTTCTCTCCTGCTTTTACTGTAGCCCTGGGTGTAAAGCCCCTTACCCCTGGCCTTGACGTTACTTTGCCTTCTTCTGGTCTTCTGGCCATGTTCCCAGGCCTCAGAGGCCCAGATGAGAGTCCAGCTTCTCTCGTGAAGCCTGATTTTGTTCTCAACAAGAAGGCCTTGGAAACCAGGGGCCCCTTTGATATTTTGTACCCCTGAATGGGCAGGTACTTGAAAACAGTGTTCTGTGTGAGAAATAGAGGACAATTTGAAATAGCATGTAATTAAGTCTGGGGCAGCCATCATACTCATAATTGGGTATCTGCTGTGTATGTTACGTGCATTATGCATTTAATACACCAGCCCTGCATGGTAGATGTTATGTTACCCACGGTTTACAGAAATGGAAAATCTGCGAAGAATCTACATTAATCAGTTATGGGGCTGGGATGAGACTTCGTCTGCCATGTCCTGCTTTTCAGGGACACCATGTTACTGTTTGAGAAGTCTTAGAGAGTAAAGACCTACCCAGAGTTAGTGACCTTAGCAATAATAGCAACTCCCACCTCCTGAGTGCCGGCTCTATGGCCTGACGCTAAGCTAACACTAAGCATTTTACATAACTGACTGTTTAAACCATAACCTTATTGCTCAAGGAAGGTAGCTATTGTTTCTGTTCTGCAGGGGAGTATGGTAGCTCGGGAAGGTTAATAGCTTGCTGGAGTTGGCAAGTGGAAGAGCTGGACTTTGAACCTTGGGTGTAGCAGATTTCAAAGCCTGGACCCTGAGCTGTTCTCATTACTGGCTGCGTCACATGGACCCTAAGATTCTCACCTGGGGCCTTTAGGGAATGGTTGATGTAGCTGGTGACCCTGGGGGTTTGGGAAATACTAAGTTTGGAGGCGAGATGGACCCCATTTGGACGTGCTGAGGTGAAGGAAATTCACCAACACCTTGTCAAAGGCCCTGCTGCAGCATGTCCTAGGAACTGCATTTGAGGGGATGGTGGGAAAGGGCAGGACAACCCATGTTGACCCAGAACAAGTCTTCTACACAACAGACGTTAGAATTGACTTCAAAATTAGGATCCTCTTTATTTCCACTGCCTCACTGTGTAGAGGAGTGGAGATGAAGATAATCTCTGGAATTTAAGAAAAGTTACAAAGTGCAATTAGATGTGGTCAACGTAGGTGCTGTTAAAGTATATTCTTCATAGGATATTAGAGGAGAGCTGTAACTTACATTCTTCCTGAGGTGGATGTTATTTCCTAGAAGGAGTTGAAAATGAATCCAGAATAAGGATTTCATCATTATGTCGGTGTTCCTTAAGCTTTTTCCCCATAAACACTCTCCTAAGGAACTGCCTTACGTTTTTTTTTCCTTAGTAATTACCTCCTCTGTTAAGTTAAATGGAATAAAATTTTGCCAGATAGGGTGGAGCCACAAACGCTTATTATATGTACCATTATTTTTCCCCACTCCCCCCGAACCATTTTTCCCCCCTTTTGGGAGAGGGTATATGCCTCCTTGGAAAATCTAGGATTCTTAAAAATTTCTGTAAAGTCTGAGAATGGTGTCCAAGTTGGGGTCTTGGGGACTTCCTTTCCCTCGGCCTTTGGTTTTGTCCTAAAAGCCTCTCCGCAAGGTTTTTAAAATTTGCCTGTTGCTGTCTTCTGCAACAGCACATGTTTTGGGAGAGAGCTTTGTCCTGGCCAGGGTGTCTTTATCAAGAGTGTAGGTTGCTGTAGCACCTGAACTCTGGGAGTGCCTAGTCTCACAGGGTCAGATGTCTGACCCAGAGTCTCCACCAGGGGTGTTGGAGGAGGGTGGGGCAGGTCTGGATGGTGAGAGCTGTGGGGCCAGACTCTGTTCTATGCAGTGGCTGGTGGACCCAGTGACCCAAGAGGCCATTGTTGACCACCACCAGTAGACCAAGGGATGTGTGAGCCTTTGGAGGGATGAATGAATTTATGGGCTGGGCTGCCTGCCAGACTGGGACAGGAGGTCAGGTGAAGTGGGGTGGTTGTAACTAGGGACCACTTGGTTGAGGAAGTAGACATTTTTTGTCTGGTATTTTTCCCCTCTCAGTCCTAATCCTACCTCCTTTTTCTCTCCAGGTTTACCTTCCCATCAGTTGTTTTCTTCCTCTTGGTTTCATTCCTTCTTTCCATATTATTCTCCTGTTTTTCTCACTGGGTCTTAGTTTTCGTTCCACTACACAGCACAACTTGAGATCAGGATTTGTGTGTAGGCAGTTTATTATAAAGGTTTATTGCCAGGATGCACCTGTTAGAAGGGGTGTAGGACAGGAAAGTGAGGAAAACCTATGAAGAGTGGTTAACAAGCAGGTTGCTACTATGGGCAGCTGGGATGCAATCCTGCTGGGGACCTTCTCAGATCCTGTGTCAGACACCAAGCAGCAAGGAAGTTTAACTAGCAGTCTTCTGTGCCCCCATGGCCAGCAAATGCCCTTCCTTGGAGATGCAGGTTGTCTTTGGTGTCAGCAGGAGATTGCTGCAAGCAGGGGCCTTTTGGGGAGCAGTGAAGAGATGGGGGTGGCTTACCGACGTGGTCTGTCTGCCATACTGTTTCTCTCTCTCTCCTCTCTCTCTCTCTCTCTCTCTCTCTCTCTCTCTCTCTCCACAACTTCATGTTGAAATGGAGTAAATATGTTGTTGGATTTTGCTGAAAATACACTTATGTCTCCTATTCCCAATGTAAAAATTAGGTCAGCTGAATATTTCATTTCTCAACACTAGTAAACATATCTTAAAATTGTCTGGGGTCTCCTGTGTGTGGTGTGGTGTGTGTGTGTGTGTGTGTGTGTGTGTCTCTGTGACCTCCAATGAAAATTTTGTTTTATTCCAAATTTAAGTACATTAGAAAAACGGAGACCTTGAACCCACAACTGATCTTTTTTTTCCTTTCCTGAGAATTGCCTGTACTCCCATGTCCCTGCCAGGCTATCAGGGACGACTGTCACCCAGGTCAAGCCCATGTAGGCAGTCATTTTGGATAATCCTGAATCTGAATTGTTAAAATTTTTTTTAATGCTTATTTTTGAGAGAGTGAGACAGTGTGAGTGGGTGAGGGGCATAGAGAGAGAGGGAGACACAGAATCCAAAGCAGGCTCCACGCTCTGAGCTGTCAGCACAGAACCCAATAGGGCTTGAACTCCTAAACCATGAGATTATGACCAGAGCTGAAGTGGACACTTAATCGACTAAGCCACCCAGGTGCCCTGAATCTGAATTCTTAAGCTTTCTCCTATCATACCCTCCCCCTGCTTCCAACACCTGGGAATCCATGGATATGCAGATTATGAACCCCATTTCCTCAACCACTTTTGAAATAGGCAAAATAATGGACAAAAGTAACATACTACTAGTAATGCTTTATTGAGCATATACTTCTTGCCTTGTGGTGTTTCTGCATATTACCTCATTTATCTTTGGAGCTGGAGCTGGGATTTGAACCCACATTTGCAGACTCCAGTCTATGTACTCACCCATAAGGGTACTGGTTCCCAACTCTGTGGTTTTCATTGCAAGGAGTGTTTTTCGTACCTTATCTCATAGAATCTATCCCCAGTAGATTCCACGAGGTCTGCATTTTATCCTGGTACTATTGGTGAGAAAAGTGAGGTTCAGAGAACTTAAATGCTCTTATCTTTGTATCTTTGAGAAGTAAGGATCTGTAAATGAACTTCAGCTTGGTAATGGGGGTGTGTGTGTGTGTGTGTGTGTGTGTGTGTGTGTGTGTGTCTCTATGTGTGTCTACATGACATCAAAAGCGTTCTGATAAAATGGAAAAGTTAGCCACGTATTTTGTCTCTGGCACCAGAAATTCCTTTGACCATACTTAATATCTGAACAATTATTTGGATAAGTGGTTGAATATTTAGCTTTTCTTAGGAATTTTAGTATTGTACTACGTAATACTTGCTACTAATTGCATCCCAACACACACACAGTCTTTTTCATATTTATATTTGCAATGGAAAGGACCTCTTGATATTTGGCCCATTTTCTGTCTGGACACGTTGTTTTTTGCTACCGTGGCTGCCCGGACATGCCCCAGTGGAGTGTTTTTATATTTATCATTGTCTGGTTGTGTATTTTTTCCCCCACTATGCTGTGAGGTTCATCTCGGCAGGGCCTAGGATAAGAATCCCTTCGGTCCCTGACCCTAACTGAGGAATAAAAAAGAACTTTTGTGATGGTTTTGGAATGAAAATCTGTCAATGCAGCCCCATGGCCTTGGGGGGACTTTCAGTTCTATTTTAAGGCCTAATGTTTTGATGATGCTTATGCTTGCCTCCTTGGTGACTTTTCTTTCACAGTCAGATTTGGGTATTGCCGGAGTTTAAGGCAACTTTACACTGACCCAGTGCAATGACTTGACATTCTGTCCATATTCTTGACATTCTAAAAGGGGCTGTTCTTGCACAGTTAAACCCCTCTCTATGTAATATGAGTAGTCCTTCCTTTCAGGATTAATGTAACTGATACATAGACAGTCCCTGCTGTGTACCAGGCACCGTGTAAGGCCTGTTCTGTAGCAAACACACCATGGTTCCTGCCCTCCAGGTGCCTCTAGCCTAACGGAAGTCCCAAGACCAGAAGTGAAGACGCAATGAGGAAGAATCCAGTGCTGTGGGATATGGAGAGGGGTGGCATCTCCTGTAGCTGCTGCTGGCTGGATGGGGCGGCCATAGTGTTCTCAGTGAAGAGCTGTTTGAGTTGGCCTGGTAGAATTGGATTTGGAAGAATGTGAATGAGACCATTAGAAAGAGGCAGTGCCCCAGAGGTGCTGGGGGCAGGTGGGGGTTGAGAATATCTGTAGAGGGGAAGGTTGGGAGGCAGGGATGGAAAACTTGTGTGGGCAGGTTCAGAGCTCTGAAGGGGTGGGGGAGGCAAGTTGTCTTATCAGCTAGTCCTCCAGGTGCCATCAGGAAATAAACCCAGAGCAAGGAGGGAAAAAGGCCATGAGGGGCATCAGGCTGGGTTAGGCAGACTAATGTTGGAGTGATCCTTTTTTCCCCACCTTGCTGTGTGTCTTTGACAAAACTGCTTTCCCTCTCTGATCCATAGCTCCTTCATCTGGTTAGCAGAACATCACTCCTGACCTACTGATCATACTGGGTGCCATGGCATTCAAAGCACATTAGTAGGTCTGAAGTCATTTTGTGAAGTGTAAGATTCCATTTGCATATAGGAGATCGTTAGTACTCTTTTTTTTTTTTTTTTTTTTTTTGGTCTTGGAGTATAGGGGGTAGCTTTAGTCACACTTGCCTCGTGGTGTAAAGATTTGTCATTACTATTATGGAGAAATGCCCGAGTGTATGTGCATATGTGTGTGTGTAGTGGTGGGGTGACAAGGGTGCCGTCAGGCTGCCTTCACCCAGGACAGACATGACGTGAAGAAAAGGTTTGCACTGATTCAGAGATTTTTGGCAAGGCTGATAAAAATAATGCTTTTACCAGAGCCAAGCCCAGCCAGGGATACTGCATGGCGGAATGTTTGTGGGTGGCAAGAGAAAGAGATGTCAGGATGGATGTAGCCAGTTCACACAATAGGCAGGCCATTGGGTAGATGAGGGAAATCAAAATAGGAAACCATTTAAAAGTTTCTGAAAGCTGGATATGCAATTACTGAGTGTCTAATGTGCTGCTAGACCCAGGGGCCCAGAGTGCGAGTACTTAAAACATGGCCTTTGTAAACCATTGCTGTGCTTAGCCTTTATCCTTAGAGTAATTTTTTTGCTTAAATGTATAATTTGGTTTCCTTCAAACTATGGGGTCAGCTTCCAGCAGTATTAAGTTCAGTTCTTCATCCTTGTAAGGACCTATTCTATCAAGTTAGGGACAGATGCTGATGCTTGGGCACAGTCTTTGAAGATCTCACCCCACAGGGTAAGGGAGCCCTCCGAAAAGGAAGAAGTCACTTTTTTCTGGAGTGGGCTGGCAGATCATGGAGAGCTTTCTATTGAACATTTATGCAGTACCTACTGGGGTGGGGGGTGATCAGGCAATATTCTGTGTACCCCATTCCTATGAATCCACATAGGTTCAAAATGATCCTCTGAAGTAGGTGCAGTTGTGTTCATTTTACAGATGAGGAAATTGAGACAGAGGCTGACCGGTATGGCCAGGGTTTTCCAGTCTTGACTGGAACCCAGGAGGTCTGGCCTCCGGGGTCTGTGTTTTTAACCATTAGGCTTTGTTGTATCTCTGTGCCTTTCAGCAAAGGGGGATCTTTAACTGCAGATTGAATAGTTGATACTGGTAATCATGGTTCTGTGATAAAGTTGTGAACTTAAGTTCTCATCAGGCCCCTTGGGGCTGCTTTCCATCACTGGGGATGGGTGGGCTGGCTGGCTCTGCCCCCAGAGTCCGAATCCTGGAGGGACCCCGCTGTCTGGACCTGCCTCATGTGGCTGGTGGGCAGGGGACAGGCTGGCTGTGGAGGACAGCCTTGGGGGGTGGTCCTCTTCAGAAGCTTTACTTGGCTTACCCCTGTGGCTGCGCTACATCTTGCGTGTGGATTCGTGTGAACGGATTCTCATGTAAGAAGAGCGATTTTTGGGGCTGTCCAAGCCACACAGAAGACACTTGGGGATTACACAGTCCCGTGCTTTTTGCCCTGAGGCGCAGTGGACGAGTTCCGCTCTTTCATCACTGTCTGGCGGTGTGCCTGCACTGTTCGCTTGCACTTTGGGCTTGGATGTCTCTCTCTTCAAAATGAATGTGGGGGAAAATGATCCTTGTTTTCTTTCCGGCTCTCAAATTCCAGGAGTCAAGGGAGTGAGGTATTTACCATCCTAGAGGCACCTGGCTGCTTGGGTTTGAATCCTAGCACCATCCGTGACCAGCTGTGTGACCTTGGGCAAATTACTCAGCCTCTCTGTGCCTCTACTTTTCCAACCTCAAACATAGCTCTAATGGCATCTTGTAGAACTGTCACGAAGACTGAAACAATGAAGAGTGCCTGGCGCAGAGTGAGTGCCCTGTGTTAGCTCTCATTAATGTTCTGTGTCCATTACTTTTACTTTCCCGTATCTTCATCAGGTATGTTGTCATGGCTACCATTTTTTTTTTTAAATTTTTTTTCACTTTTTTTTTAAATTTATTTTGGGACAGAGAGAGACAGCATGAACGGGGGAGGGGCAGAGAGAGATGGGAGACACAGAATCGGAAACAGGCTCCGGCTCTGAGCCATCAGCCCAGAGCCCGACGCAGGGCTCGAACTTACGGAGCGCGAGATCGTGACCTGGCTGAAGTCGGACGCTTACTGACTGCGCCACCCAGGCGCCCCCATGGCTACCATTTTTGAGCGGTGCTTGTCGGGGAGGTACTTGCAATGACTGCAAGGTCCCTTTGAGCCCATTTTCTGAGCTAGGAGAGAGCTCTTAGGTGACCTGCCTGAGGCCACACTGCCTCAAAGTCACAGACCTGGAATTTGAGGTGGACTTACTCTGACCCCCACAGCCCACACACCCCCTCTTCACTGCCGCCCATTCCTGGCTCTCTTACCAGGCCTTGCTTGGGTGCCCTTGCCGAGGCTAGTGCTCATCAGTAACTTAGGGAAAGCTGCGTTGCCCAGTGTTGTGTGTGCTCCTTTACAGGTGGATTTATGGTTGCCAGGCCTCCTGGTGCCTGGAAGCTTCGACTTTTAATTTAATCTCCTCCAAACTTATCTTGGGTCTTTGTGCTCGCAGTTGCCCGCCTGTGTGCTGGGCAGCAGGGAACTGTGAAGCCATATCAACTGATTTATGCCATCTGGAAGGGGAGCCGGGGGCCTCCAGCCTCCTCAGCCAGCAGCCTTTTGCCCTCATCCCTGTCCCATGGGAGCAGGGGCCTCCTCTGGTCCCTGCATACCAGCCGAACCATGATGAGCTGGCTCGCCCCATTGATGCACTGGATTCCAGCCCTGTCCAGCCAGCCCCTGGGGCTGTGAGGGATTGTCTGGCTTCCTCTGCGCATCTGGAAGGGCCCTTGTTAGTATTCTGGGCAGGCAGAGCTGTGGATGGGGAGTCTGCTGGGCCGGGAGCTGGCCAAGAGTGTAGGAAGCCTTCTGTCCAGAGCTCTTGCAAGAAGGAATGGGAGCACACTCCTGCATTGAGGATTAGGCCTCTGTTACCATGAGGCTCTTCTCACGGAGCTGGCTCCTCAGGGCTTTTCCTGTGCTTCTGGGGTTAACAGCCTCTGCTCCTCTAGGGACTTGACAAGCCTTGCAGTTCTGATGGTGTCAAGAAGAGAAGGCAGTGATCTGATTGCCTGTCTGAAGGCGGGCGGTTGGATGTTTTCAATCTAAAGAGCCAAATAGGTTTGGAGAGAGTGGAAGGGAGAGGGAGAAAAAAAAGGGAGAAAGGAAGAGGGGAGGCGAAAGGGGGAGAAGTGAAAACCGTGACGGCCAGGAGGATTTTCAGGGGGTGCCAGTGGGGGGCCACATGGACACATCCAGACTCCACAGGCCCTTATGGCCTGAGTGCCCAGAAATGTGAAGGCTGTATGCGACCACAGGTGCTGAATTCTAATCTTGTCTGGCTGATTCTGGCATTTAATCTGCACAGTTCTCTGTTCTCAGCTGTAAAGCTGAAAATAATAACAGTGATTTCCCTCTCAGAGCTGGTGGGAGAGATTACTAATGGCAGGTGATGGAGTAAAAGTACAAGGTGTCACTGGATGTAGAACTGCTTGAAAACAGGCCAGCCAGTAGGCCTAGAACCTGAGCCTCTGGTGCATGGGCCTGGTCCCCTTTCTGAAATGGTCTTTGTCCCTCTGAAGGCCCAGGTGGCCAGTGTGAATGCTCTTCCCAGGTCCTAAGTGGGGGTGGGACTTAATCTCCAAAATGCAGAGAGACGGTGTATCTGGGTCTCTGGGCACCCCGTCTCCCCCCATGCACTTGGTCTGTATCCACCCTGCAAGCTCACTCAGGTTGCCGGGCCCTCTGCCCACCTGTTCTCTAACTGCTGACCATCCCTTCAAGCTCAGCTGCAGCTTCATCTTCTAGAATCTTCTAGAAGTCTCCTCCAGTGGTGACCCGCTTGCATCTTTCTCTGTGCTTGGTGTGCACGTCTCTTTGTCTTTTCACAGACAAGTACGTGGCCTGTAATGTTCATTAGACAAGTAATATACTTTTTTTTTTGGATGGGCCCTGTTTGAAATGCTGGAGGTGCAACCAGGAACCAGACAAAGACCTCTGGCAACACACTTAAATGGGTAAATGTGCAAAGGAAACAGGATTGTGGCGAATCCTCTGAAGGAAAGGAACTGAATGATGAGTGATGGGATGGGCTCACTCTGGATGCTGGTGTTTGTGGAAAGGGTTCCCTAAGGAAGTGGCGTTTAGGGTGAATCCTGAAAAATGAACAGGAGGCCTTGCCAAGAACTCTGAGAAGTAGCATTGCAAGAGGGAGGAACAGCAAGCCTGGGGGCCCTGGGGTGGACGAATAGTTGGGTTTGTTCACGGACCAAAGGACAGCTCATCATGGTTGGTGTTTCACGGGTCAGCGAAGGAGTAGAACAGCGAACCTTGTATGCTGTGGTCGGGAGCTTAGATTTCATTCCTTAGGTGCCGTGGGAAGGGAATGTCACATGAACTGATAACACTTTCTAAGAGGGAAGTTACGTGAACTGATGAACTTTTTAAGGATCACTGGCCACGGTTTGGCAAACAGAGGATCATGAAAGAAAGTGGATGACTGGCCCCAGAACTGATAAGAAACTGATCTGTCATGTGGGTGTGCGTGGGTGTGAGCATGCATGAGCACATCCGCAAGTCCTCGTATCGGAGTTCTGGAAACTGGATTTCTTAATTTCTATTAACGTTTGAGAGAGACAGCATGCGAGCAGGGGAGGGGCAGAGAGAGAGAGAGAGAGAGAGGGAGGGAGGGAGGGAGGAGGAGAGGGAGATGGAGACACAGAATCCTAAGCAGGCTCCAGGCTCTGAGCTGTCAGCACAAACCTGACATGGGGCTCGAACCTCACAAACCACGAGATCATGGTCTGAGCCGAAGTGGGATGCTTAAACCGACTGAGCCACCCAGGTGCCCCTAGAAACTGGATTTTTTAAGAGCCTTTTCTCTTTGGGGAAAGATACTCTCTATTAGCAAAATCTGTACAAGTTCTTGGAGTAGTTGGATAATAAGGAGTAGAAATAGCTCAAGGTATCTGAAAACCTTAATGAAAGACTTTAAAAATCTACATATTCTAGTGCTGAAATAAAATTCTGAGCATTTAAGACCTACTAGTCCTGATATTTGAAAAGAGATTTGTATATTTTATGAGGTGGAAAAGGTACAGGAATTTTCATGATAAGCACACAGCAGAAATGTCCCGCCCACTAGCTTACCGTCCTAGATCCAGCATTTTTACTCGCTTGGGTTTTGTCTTCTACACTGAATACATACTTATGTGTAAAATTTAAACCTAGAGAATGTAAGAAGAACTTTTCTTGGAGCTCTCTTAATTGGGCAGAAACACTATTAGCGCTTCATGTGTTGGCATCTCTTATGTATAGGTTTATTTTTACATATGGTGTAATCTGGTAACATTTTGTTGAATGGTTTCTCTTGCAACGTTATAAGGCATTACTTGTATCAGTCAGGATGGGCTAGGTTAGGCTGCAGTAACAATCTCCAGGTCTCCATGGCTTTAAACAAAAGGTTATTTCTCTTCTACTCTCATGCCTATTAGGGTGGGTTGAAGCCTCTGTGCTAGGTGCTCTTTACTCCATGACTTGTGGAAATGGAGTAACTATTATCTGCAACGTTGTTCACTACAACAGATGGAAAGAAAGCTCTGGACTGTCTACGTTAGCATTTAAATGTCCTGAATAGAAGTGGGCTATCACTCCTGCTTCAGTTCATTGGCCAGAGCTAATCACGTGGTCCCACTCAACCACAAGGGGCCCAGAGTGTGAGTTCGTTATATGCTGTGAAAGCTGAGAATCAAAAATATTTGGTGAGCAGTGCTAATGTCTGCATGCTATTTGTGTCTCATTTACATAGTCATTATCATGAAATATTACACACACAGAGAAAATACAATTTTACATTGTACACTGTGTTTCTCACTTTCTGTCCTGGGACTTTCCTGCTGCAGCATCTGGGAAGACTCCTGCTTAGCCATTCTGATGTGTACACCTCTGGAAATGCCAGGCCCCCAGGGCAGACCTGATCAATGGAGGGTGGAAGCCAGTGAGTAATATTCCCATGTTCTTTCCCCAGGCAGGTAATTTCCACAGGGTTCCTAGTCGGGTGGGTAGACTCTGGGTTGCTCCTAGTGGAGATGAGCTCTATAGTGTATGCTTGGATTGACTTTCCCTCTTTCGCTGTCCTGTCCTACTCTTCCCAGGCCTCCACTCCTGTCACCTGGGAACACTGCCCAAAATAAACTACCTCCTTACATGCCTCTGTCTTGGGCTTTGCATTTTGGGCAAGAGAGGCACAAATGCCTCTGCAATTAGAACTGTGCCCTTCAGGCACCAGGGTCAACAGAGTTTGCTTTCTTTACCATTCCGTGAGTTGCTAGAATCATGGCGTGTCAAATTTCAACTGTGCTGGAATCTTTCTTGTACAGCTTTTTGCTTTTTAATCGTCTTTCATTTTTTCTCGTTGGTGGAGGAAATGGCTTCATCATTGCCTCCCTACTGCATCCCAACTGTTCAGTCACACTTGTTGTGATGTGCTGCCTCTCGTGTGTTCTTCCATCTTTCTGGGGTGTCTGCTGCTTGCTCTCCTGGAATGCATCTCTTTCTGGAATTCCCTGTCGTCTTTGTTCCTTTTCTTGTTTCACTATTATTTCTAAGTAACTGTTTGTAAACGGATGGGTACATGGAACACGTGTTTTGAGAATTGAAAAAAAAATAAAAACTTTGTCCTTGTGTTTCAAAACATGTTCAGTTTTCTCTAATTTTCAGTAGATTTTGTAATTTGGCTAGTTAGCTTGACACTTAAAATTCTAATTTTTTTATGGATAATCTTATGTCCATATACCACCTCTAACATTCACACCCCTGGAAGATTTTAGGCTATTTTCTTCATGGTATTTACTATTTATCCTACTTGCTTCTTGATGCCCTTTCCATCTTATTTCTTTAATTCTGTGAAATTTAAAAATTTTTGTGAGAATTTCTCTCTACACTTGTCTCTCTAGGATCTCCTAGTAGATGGATATTTACTTCATGGACTGGTCTTCCAAGTCCCTTTCATTTTTCAGATATTTCTCTTTGCTTTATATTCTGAGAGATTTCCTTAAATTTTCTGTTTTTTTCTCCTTCCACCCGCTCCCCTTGTTTGTTTTAGCTGGCATTTTCTTAATTTCCATAAACTTATTTCTTTTGGTTCTTTGCCTTTTTTTTTTTTTTAAATTTTTTTTTTCAACATTTATTTATTTTTGGGACAGAGAGAGAGAGACAGAGCATGAACGGGGGAGGGGCAGAGAGAGGGAGACACAGAATCGGAAACAGGCTCCAGGCTCCGAGCCATCAGCCCAGAGCCTGACGCGGGGCTCGAACTCACGGACCGTGAGATCGTGACCTGGCTGAAGTCGGACGCTTAACCGACTGCGCCACCCAGGCGCCCCTCTTTGCCTTTTTTTAAGTAGTCACCTGTTCATTCTTTTGTGTGTATAGTATCTTTTTTTTTTCAGTATCTTTGAAGATATTAAGGATACAGCGAAAGTTCTTAATCTGTTTCTGGTGTTCTATTTGGAGCGTGTTCTAGTGGTTGAGCTCACTTGTCCGTAGTATTGGTTTTGTCCCCCAACTGTTTGATGATTTTAGTTTATTCGTTATGGGAATGTAAGACTGGAGGTGTTGCTACAGATAGTTGGAGTGGGTTTGTCCATCACCAAGTACCTGGGCAGCTGAGTGGGTTGGCAGGCTTCACTTAGACTTTTATAGGACAAGCGGACAGGCTGGGCCACTCCCTCCCCATCATGCTTAGGCAAAAAGGGATGCACTCTGGGATGATGCTCCTCATTCCGGAAGCAGCCCCTTGGGAGATGAAGTATCTTTAAAAACTATATTTGCTGTTATTTGGGCCTGGGAAAGCTCATTTGTTGCTCTCTTGGGGAAAGAGATGAGGGGTGATGGGTGAGTTGATGGCGATGGTCAAACATGTAATATTCTTGCAGTTTTGACTCATTCCAACCCTTCATCCACTGCTGCTGTCCATATCTTATCACACTTCTATGATGGGAGACAGCCTCTCTGTCCTTATTACTGGCTCCTCCTTCCCTTCTCTTTGTGCCCTGGTTCTGCTACCAGCACCACCACACCTGTCCTCTGTCCTCATAAGTTCACAAAAGGTTCTCCAATGTTTTTATGACCTTGTCCTATTTATATTTCTTTTTTTTTTTTTTTTTAAATTTTTTTTTCAACGTTTATTTATTTTTGGGACAGAGAGAGACAGAGCATGAACGGGGGAGGGGCAGAGAGAGAGGGAGACACAGAATTGGAAACAGGCTCCAGGCTCCGAGCCATCAGCCCAGAGCCTGACGTGGGGCTCGAACTCTCGGACCACGGGATCGTGACCTGGCTGAAGTCGGACGCCTAACCGACTGCGCCACCCAGCGCCCCTAGATTTCTTTATTGTAATATCAGTGGGCTTTAGGGAAAGGGGGGAGGTGAACACATATCTTCAGTTGACCTCCATAAATTATTCATTGTAATGATATAGAACCCTGCGGATTTATGTTGCGATACCTGGTTGTTGGATTTTTTCTTTTCTTCTGATTTTTCTTCTCTCAACCATGAGTAACATCTTTATGAAACTTTTAACCAGTATTTTTCTCTGGGACTGATGGCCAGTAGTGGAACAAGGTTAAATGTGTAGTGGTCAAGAGAAAGTTTATATCCTCACTATATCACTTACCGCAAGTGGTTTTGAGCAAGTTGCTTAGCATGTCTGAGCTTATTTTCCTACTTTGTTAGTTGGGGATAAGATATTCTTCTCAGATTGGTTGCAGGGATTAAAATCAATATGAAAGTAATGTATATTCCATGGCAAATGCTTTCAATTAATATCTGCTGTTATTATGCATTATTTAATCTGTGCAGCAAGGAGGGATTATTAACTCTATGGATGAGAAAAATCAGATTTTGAAAATTTGTCACTTTGCCAAGCTCTACTCTTCTTATATAGGAGAAAGATATGTGATTGTTGTAGAATCTAGACTGCTTTAGAGAAAGATGTTCTTTCCCTAGGTAATACGAGTTCCAGAACCAAGTTGTTGTTCAGAGGTGAAATTTTGTCAGGAGATGGTTGGAAGTCCCCCTCCTCCCCCACCCCACCCCAGAATGCGCCTGGCTCAGAGAGATGGGCATAGCAGCGTATGCCTGAATGGGGTTGGCAAAGTGAATGCCTGGTTGGAACATGTTGGTCATCAGGCTTTGTCTGGGTGACCGTGCTAGGGAGTGCTGAGAGGACTGCAAGGCCAGGGTTAAAGGACCGAAAGGAGGAATTTGAACTCTGCACCATTGCGATTGAGAGTCTGTATTTTCTGGCTGGCCGCATAGGGGTTAAATCACTCCTGATGAGTTTGGTGTAGTCACTAGGGGGGGCCCTCAGTAAATATTGTAGCATATGTGGGTGTAGCAGTGAGTACACAATGATGGAAAGAAAGACTCTAGAATGAGCTATTGGGTGGTGAGGGGAAGCACCTGGTTATTTCTGCTGGAAACTTCGGCCCCTCTTTCCATTAACCTGGGAAGGGGACAAGTAACCATCTGAACAGATTCCTCCTGACTGTATATTTCTGTCTCCCTTATCAGAATCCTTGTTGGCCTTCAAGAGTTACATTAGGCTCCTGCTCACACATTCAAAAAGTACTGCCTTTGCTCAGGGATCTTTTGAAAGTTCACTTTTGGAAATGTTTCAGGGTCAATTTTAAACACACAACAGGGGCGCCTGGGTGGCGCGAGTCGGTTAAGCGTCCGACTTCAGCCAGGTCACGATCTCGCGGTCCGTGAGTTCGAGCCCCGCGTCGGGCTCTGGGCTGATGGCTCAGAGCCTGGAGCCTGTTTCCGATTCTGTGTCTCCCTCTCTCTCTGCCCCTCCCCCGTTCATGCTCTGTCTCTCTGTCCCAAAAATAAATAAACGTTGAAAAAAAATTAAAAAAAAAAACACACCACACACAACAAAGTAAAACTGCTTTCTTTTCCCTGAAAATTACCCAATATGATTGTTTTATTTTGGAAACTAAATAGCATTATCTAGGTTGACCACTGGTTATACTGCCATTCAGGTGAGTTTAATCAGTGCGTTTTATGTCCCTGCTGTGCTGCAGTCACTGAGTTCCATAGGCCAGAGTTGGTATCCTTGAACAAAAGCTCATGGCTTAGAACTGTGCTCTTCGAAAATATTGCACTGCTCTCAAAATACGAAGGTCCGCTTTTAATATTCGAAGAAGGTATCAGGTTGTATAGAGTCCCCCTGAAATGAGTTTTTACACCTTATGAACAATGACAAAGAACTTGGTGTGAGGCCATCAGTGCTCATGTGGATGTTCCTAGTCTACTTTAGCTGAAAAAACAATATTAATGCAACAATATAGAGAACTCTGAAAAGATTATACTAAGTGAAAGAAGCCAGACTCAAAAGTTGGGTCCTGCACTCCATTTATATGACAGTCCTCAAAAAGACAAACAGGAATAGAAATTAGATTTTGGTTGCCAGGGACTAAGGAAAGAGGTAGGGGTTCACCATAAAAGGACATGAAAGAATTTTGGGAGGATGATGAAAAAATATTCTATATCTTGTTCATAGCAGTGATCATGCGATGAGGTAAATTTGTTACAGATTTATAGAGGGGCACCTGAGTGCTCAGTTGGTTAAGTGTCCAACTTTCTATCTTGGCTCTGGTTATGATCTCATGGTTTGTAGGATCAAACCCTGTGTTGGGCTTTGTGCTGATAGCATGGAGCCTGCTTGGGATTCCACCTCCTCCTCTCTCCCTCCCCCACCCTTGCATGCTTGCTTGCTCTCAAACATTAAAAAATTGCTAGAACTATGCACCTATAAAGGGTGAATTTTGTCATATGCAATAAACCTGGAAAAAATTAAAGCAAAATCAGTGACATTCTTTAATAGGCACATGCTCTATACCCAGTTCTGGTGTATACCTGCATTTATTAGAAGAGCAATTCTTTTTTATCTTGGAACAGGAGGATTAGTAAACTCTAAGCCTGCTGGGTTTTATTGAATAACTTTGTATGGATGTGACAGCCTAGAGTCGTGGTCCTTATTCACAAATTTAAAGCATCCCAGGCATTTGGAGTCCTCAAAGGAAGATTATGTGTGGAATAGTTTTAAGTTTGAATGTACTTTATTATTATTATTATTATTATTATTATTATATTATTTTATTTTTTTTGTCTTCTGAAAATTAGTAATTCACTCTTGGTGGCTTGGATGACTCCCTGTTACTGAGCGCAAATTATTCATCAGGCCAAAAAACGCAATTCCTCTAGTTGAAGGTTTTGCTTTGGCTCTTGATGTTAAAGTCATTTGTGAAATTACTCAGCAAAGTATGTCTTTAGCATAAAAGGGTGGCATATGATGTTAAATCGTTCTTTTGTTCAAATGTTCTATTCTTAAAAGGTGTAGAGCTTCTAAGTGCCCTGTCATGATGTAGCATAAACACAAACTCTGGTGGGACTTTCGGGATTTTCTCTTTTGGACAAGTTGAATTAGGGCGCCCCTGCCTGGCTGCCTTAGGACTTGCAGTTGCCCAAGGCATTCATTTATTGCAGGGGAGACTCCATATGGGTGTCTGCAAGGGGACACAAGGCACTTGGTGGTGATGGGGATTGAAGAACGGGGTAGAAACTTTGAGAGGGAAACTGGGTGCAGGGAAGGAGGAATTCTTTCTTTGCTCTTGGCTCCTAAGTACTTGTCTCGGGCCATCATGTAATTTCTGGACCTGGGGGTTCCATACTCAGCTGACACCCCAAATTCACTGGTGGCTTTTCCTGAAAACCCCTTTCATCTCACAGCTAGAAAAAGAAAGATCCCTTTTCCAGACTCCTGATAGATCCTCTGTGTGTTTGTCCCTTAGGATCCTTAATGCCCTGTACTTTGAAAGGTACATGGTTGATTATTAGATTGTAAACTCAAGGGGATGCAGCAAGATAGGTGTCTTATGCCTAGTTGGGGCTCGGTTAATACTTGACGGATGCATGAACTTCAGCGAGATTTCCAGTCCACGTGCGAAGAAGTAGCATTTGCATTTAGGTATGATGAGGCAACCTTTGTGATCTCTGGCGAACACAGAGGTACTTGAATACCAGGCGTCCTCTGGAGTTTGGTGTCCAGGCCAGATGTGGGAGGGGAGAGCCTAGACTATCGCAGGATGCTTGTAAAGGAGTGCGGTATTTCTAGGTAGCTGAGGGCCCTGATGCTGGCACAGAAAGCATTAGGGGGGATGCAGCAGTGGCTGTGCACCCAGGCCTCTTAGCCGACTAGGAGAGGGCCTTGGCACCTCTAGAGTTCTCTGGAGCTTCATAAAACAGCTACTCTTCAAGTTAATCTGTAGGTTGTAGGTAAAGTTCGATATCTTACTGTCACTGTTGGGAAATGTTGAGTAGGAAAAATAAGGTTATGTTACTGTAAAACACCTCAAGATATTTATTAAAGTTAATTTTTCATTATGAAAGTAAATACCTGTTGCTTATAAGAAGAAAGATGCAGGAAAGTAGAAGAAACACCCATAACCCTGTCATCCTGAGGCAGTCATAATTTACTGTTTTGGCATATTTCTGTTTGGCTCTCCTTCTGCCCCTTAACTTCATAGGGAGATCATAGGACATAGACCTAATTTTGCATATACTTTTTTTTTTTTAATGTTTGTTTTTGAGAGACTGAGCGTGGGCTGGGCAGGGGCAGAGAGTGGAAGACACAGAATCCAAAGCAGACTCCAGGCTCCAAGCTGTCAGTACAGAGCCTGACGCAGGGCTCGAACTCTGCGTAGAACCGTGAGGTCATGACTTGAGCTGAACTCGGACGCTTAACCAACTGAGCCAGCCAGGTGCCCCTTCAAAAACCATTCTAGGTGCCTTTTTTTTCTAACCATAAAAACAATGTCACCATAGACTGAGTGTAACAAAAAAAAAGACACAACAGCAAGTGTTGGAAAGGATGCGAAGAAACTAGAACCCTCCTACTTGGCTGGTGGGAATGTAAAAGGGTATAGCTAGTTTGGAAAAAGCAGTCTGTTTCTTATAAAAAGCTAAACATGAATTTAGCATATGACCCAACAATTCCATTCCTAAGTGCCTAACCAAGAGGAAGGAAACCTGTGTCCATAAAAAGATTTTAATATGAAAATGTTCATGGGAACATTATTCAGAATAGCGAAAATAAAACGGAAACAATTGAAATGTCCAAAAACTGGGACATGGATAAAAATGTGGCTCAAGCTTACCATACCTAAGTACTCAGCACTGAAATGAAGTGTACTGATAGATGCAACAACAGGGATGAGCCTCCAAGACCTTAGGCTAAGGGAAACAAGCCAGACAGAAAAGACCACAAATCAGATGATTACATTCATATGAAATTTGCAGAAAATGGCAACTCATTGGGTACCGAAAGTAAATCAGTGGCTGTCTGGGGCTGAAGGTGTGAGACCAGGATTGAGTGGAAAGAGGCATGAGGGGTTTTTGGGGGGGGGGGGCGATGGAAAGGTTTAAAAACAGTGTAATGGTGGTTGTAAAACAGTAAAACGTAATCCTAATCATTGAATCACACACTTATAGTGGGTGAATTTTATGGTATGTAAATTATACCTTAGTAAAGCTGTTAAGAATATCCATAGAAGCACTATTATGAATCACCCACAGAAAATAATAAATGAGCAGGAGAATTCCAGTTCTAATCGATGTGGTAAAGTATGGTCTGCTGGCTTCTTCCTTTGCTCAGAGTTTTGGATACGCCAGGAACAATAGCGGCAGGGGGACCCATAACCAACATGGAACTAAATTTCCAGACAATGTCAATAAGAGAAATGAACTATGCAAGAGTATGTGTGACGAAAGATCGGGGTTGGGGGTGGAGGCAGTATAGGGGTTTGTCTTACTGTGGGGAGGACATGGTCGTCGATAACTTAGGATATTAAGAGGAAAAAAGTATATATATGGGTCTTCATGAGTTAGGGACAACCAAGAAATAATACAAAAATATATTTCAACTAGCAGTAAGAAAAAGAAAACTGGGTCGATTTAGCAAGAGATAGCAAAGCAGAAAAAGTTCAGTAAATAGAAAACAAAAAGGATGAAGAAATCAATCCTACAGTATCATTGATTACATTATAAGCAGGTTAATCTCACTGATTAAGACACGGGGACTCTTAGATGGAGTTAGAAAAAAGATCCTGCAATGAGTGGTTTTAAGAGAATCGCATAAATAAAAAAGCACAGAGCAAGGTTGAAACCCATGGCATAAAAATGGCATTCTAGGAAGATAACCAAAATAACACTAGGCTCGAGGTTTCAGTATCAGAAAAAGTAGACTTTAAGGTGAACAACAGGAAGAGATGAAAAATGATTTGTTCAAGTGCCATAGTATTCCAAGAAGATGTAGTAGTCATGAACAAATATAGCCAAAAGTACAGCCTTAGGCTACATACAGAAATAATTGTCAGAATTATAGTAATACATAGATAAATCTACCATTGTAGAGAGAGATTTAAATGTACTCTTCTTGGAAACAGATCAAATGGACAAAAATAATGAAGAGTATAAAAGATTTGGATAACATGACTAATAGGCTTGTACTCAAACCCTATTTTTGGGCATACATGGAATTTTCACAAAAATAGATCCCATTATGGACCTGAAAGTCAATCTCCAGTTCCTAAGAATTAACATTATTCTGACCACAGTCTGTGACCCAATGAAATCAGAAGGATTGAAATAATAAGGTAGGGTAGAAATCCATACAAGGGGATGGAAAAATAATGATTCACAAAGCCAAATATTTTTTGAAAGAATTAGAAAAAAGGACAAGTCTCTAGTGGGATTCAGCAAGGATAAAAAGAGAAGGTATGCATAAAATACAGATGTAGCTTAGATACGGTAAGTGAATTGGATGAACAACTACACAAATGTGAAATCCCATATGAAATGAATAGATTTTATAGCAAGAATGAGATTTCAAAGTTGGCCAATTGATTAATGGAAAACCGACTAGAACAATTACTGCCGAAGAAATTAGAATAGAGGTGAAAACTTCCTCCCCTTCAAAAAATCCCGAGGCCTACACAATTAAATATGGATATAGTTTAGCCTTGTGGGTATTGTTCCAGAGACAAAGAGGAAAACTGCTCCTGTGGTTTTCTGAAGCTTAATCCCAGTATCAAAACTGAAGATAGTACCAGAGAAAGGGAGCTTACACATCTGTTTCAGTTAAAGTCTGAAATGAAATGGTAACGTTCTGAATCTCACATCCTATTAAAAAAATACGTGGTTGGATTTATTCCTGGAGTACGAAGATGGTGTATAGGGGAGTAACGTTAGCTACTCTTAACAAATACTCCTCCTTACACAACAGGTTTCTTTCTGGCTCAGAAAATGATACAGTTGTTGGCAGGTGATTCAAGGACCCAGGCTCCCTCCATCTTGTGGTTCAACCACGCACTAAGGCCTCAGGATCCCAAGAGCGTATGTGAGTGCATTGGGCTTGCAAGTGATAGAGCCTTTCTTTGGGCAAGGACTGGCTATGTGGCCACACCTGGATGCTGGTAAGCGTACCTGTAGGCTGGGCAGCCATCTCCCAGTGACACTGCCATACTGTGGAAGGAGCAGCCCTCATTTTTATGACAGACGGATAATAGCTGTGCGGGTTTACAGCCCTCTCGTGAGCTTCCCAGGTGCAATGTGAAACTGGACCCTGTACTCAAGGCAGGGAGAGACTGAAGAAAGAGGCAGGTCACTCCAGGTTGGTAGATGGCAATATATTTTTGAGAGTGAGTGAGCAAGAGAGCGTTGATGTATGTGCAAGTGAGGAAGGGGCAGAGAGAGAGAGAGAGAGAGAGACAGACAGACAGACAGACAGACAGACTGACTGACTGACTGACTGACTTAAGCAGGCTCCATTCTTAACTTCAACCCCATATAGGGTTTGACCTCAAAATTGTGAAATCATGACCTGAGCCAAAATCAAGAGTCAGATACTTAACCAACGGAGCCACCCAGGTGCCCCTGGGAGCCACTTAAGCAATTTTAATAATAGTCGAGGGAAGTTAACATATGAGGCTTGTCTTGGATAGTGGCAAGACTCCTAGATCCCTGCACCTGCTTACCAAATGTTAAGCATTCAGGAAGAGGCCCTAACTGGGCTCAGTCACCTATACTGTGCTTGAATTTTCCTTCCTACATCACCATGTCAAGGCTGTGTCCTTGGAGCAGCTTCTGGGGGTAGGAAAGGCAAGTGGAACCCACATTCTATGGACGGGGAGGGAGTAAGGAGACTGCCCAGATCCAGCTCACAGGTCATTCTGCAGTAATGTCGTCTTTGTGATATTCTCCAGTAGTCTGCTACAGATTTAATCTCAGAAAACATATCAGTAGAAATCATTACATTAACAAAGGAAAATAATTTTGTGACCTCATAGGATGTAGTAAAGGACCTGTTGATGACAAAATCTCAGAGACAAATAGGAATAGATGATATATCCATCGACTTTGGCTAAGTCTCGCTGTAGTAACAACCCCCAAATGTCAGTGGTTTATGACCAGAAAGGTTGATTTTCTATTTGTTATCTGTGGGCTGCAAGTTGGCAGTGTCTCTGCTCTCTGTAGTCTTCATTCCGGAATGCAGGCTGGAGGAAAGGCCCCTTTCTGGAATGTGGTGATTCAGTAGTAGCGGGGGTGGGGTAGGGAGAAGAGCTGTGGAAGCACTGGATGGTTGCAAGTGTCACCTTGAATGTGGCATTGGTCAAAGAAATAATCCGTTGGTCAGAGAAACTCCTGTGGTCAAGCCTGATGTCATGTGATGGGATCTATGGTTTGCCCAAAGGAAAGAGGCCCAGTGGAGATGGGCCTGGTAGAGAGGGGGCAGCAAATAATTAGGAACAACAGTCCAGCCTTTGTAGAAAGGAATCCCCTTAATTGGATAAAGGCTTTCCTACAAAAGCCTGTTGCAGATACTATGTTTAATGGATAAATTTTAGAAACATTCTTTTTTAAGGTTAGAAGTAAGGGTACCATGATTATTGCTGTTACAGGCCAAAGATTTGGGGGGGCAATACTATAAGAAAGGTAAAAAGAAAGTCCTAAGGATTGGAAGGGAAAAGACTATTGTCGTTTTTTTTTTTTTTTTTTTTGCATGTAATATTTACTTGAAGAAAAGAAACAATTACCAGACGAATCACTAGTAGTAATGAATTCATTAAATTTGTTCGATGATATAAACACACAAATATTAATAGTTTTCCTCAGTACCACAAAAATAAGAATATAAGATACCATTCCTAATAGCAACAACTATAATTGTACCTAGGAATTAATCTATTCCAAGAGTGTGTTATATTTACCTGGAGAAACTCTGAAGGGCATGAAACAAGACCTAAGTAAGTGGAGAGGTGTATTTTTATGGATTGAAAGGAAGGCTCAAAGTGGTTTAAGATGTCAGTCATTTCATATTTATAAACTTAATGTAAATACAGTAACATCATAGTCTTTCCAGAGGTGATTGGTCAAACACATCTCACCATTTGCGTGGAAGGAAAAATACTCATTAGTAGCTATTTAAGGAAAAAGAACAGAAGATGTGGGCATTTGTCCTTAGTGTTGCTTGGACATGCTTGTGAATTAGTAGTTCATGGATTCCCAAGTCTGCTTCATTTATTAGAAATTTCTCATAGTAAACAAAACCCTACTTGCTATGCATTAATTGTTTACTTAGGGCCAACCATTGGGCAAATAGGAACAAAGTTTGGACTCTGATTTCCAGGGATTCACAGTTCAAGAGGCAAGGCATAGCACAGATGTACTTAGCACGATTGATTCTAGACTACCTGCAGAGGAGAGGGGGAGAGAGAGAAAAGGAAGCTGTAAGAAACCAGAGGTGGCAGGTGTGCTTAAGAAGGACTCTTAATTTCTAGGGGAGGTCTGTGCAAAGTGTACAAAAATGGCACAGAGTGAAAAATGGGCCCAGAACGGAACCGCAGAACACTCTGCAATGATGGAAATATGATGTGGGGGAAGCAAAGTGGCATGTGTATTTATGTGTGTCTGGTGCGAGCAGCAGGATGGCGGGAGAGCCGCCAGTGAGAAGAGCAGCTTTCCTTCGATCATTTGGAAGCATAGTTTATTTCCCGATTGTTGGCTCTGCCTTTTCTCTGCCACTCAAACTTTATTGGGAAATGGATTCTCTTGCCAAAAGAGTGTGATTAATACTGCAACTGGTTGTGGGCTTAACAACAGATTGATGGTTATATTTTTAAAGGGGCAGCCTGCTTACGGTTTCTGTCGCCATGGTGTGTTGCATTGATCATCCCTAAGTGGAAGAGGCTTGCTTGAGTTAGATTTTCATTTTTTTCACTTGGCGTTTGTTGTTCCCTGGCCCTGCCTGCCACCTTGGTTTTGTTACTGGGTTTCAGAGAGAATGCATGAAACAGGAGCCATCATACCAAATTTTATGTGTGTGTAGCCATGTCTGCAAATAATGCCAACATAATTTTCTGGGCGTTGGAAATAAGATGGGAGTATTACGGGCAAGGGCTGTGTGCATCCCCAAGCTGGGCACTGGTCCAATTCCTCATCTTCACAGGCCCCCAGACTCATTTACTCAGCGTCTCCAGAGAGGTCAGTTTCAGGGAGACTGGTTCATTGATCATGTTCACAAGACACTGGTGCTAAAACCAGATGCTGTACTTACTGATTCATAAAAACAGGTGTTACTGTTAGAAATTTCAAAGTTTTTATCCATTATTTTTCCAGAATTGAGCATTTACTATAAGGTTTATCCAAGTTAGAAAGTTGCAACAGCCATTTAATTAGGCCAAAGGGTGGGCGTTGAGCTGTGCAGGAAGCAAGAACCATGTGGGCTCAGAGGTCTCCTGCCTCATAGGCGTTTTCAAATGAGTAGGTTTCTCAGTTGGGATGGGAATGGTGCTTGGTGAGCATGGGCTGTCCACAGAGTTAGTGGGACATGGAACGCTTCAGTGTACTTTGCACTGGGTACATATTTGGGAATGATTGGGAGAGGCCATGGCAGTAGGTGGATTTTACTTACTAAAGAATTGTTTGAATGTTTATTTTTGAGAGAGACCGTACGAGCACGGGAGGAGCAGAAAGAGAGGGAGATACAGAATCTGAATCAGGCTCCAGGCTTCGAGCTGTCAGCACAGAGCCTGACGTGGGGCTGGAACCCACAAACTGCGAGATCATGATCTGAGCTGAAGTCGGATACTTAACCGACTAAGACACCCAGGTGCCCCTGGAGTAGGTGGATTTTAGGTGGCATGCGTGAGTTGGGCCTGGTCTCTTCTACTTGAATTGGTACTCAGACTTCCTGATGTTTTCTAGACCCTGTCAAAACCAAACTCTAAGCTTCCGCAAGGGGCTCTCTCTCTTACACATTTAAGGGGGTTAGCTGAAGTGGGTATCATAAGCACTGCTTGATGGTTATTTGCAATGCCATTTTTTAATTTTATTTTTTAAAAAGATTTTAATGTTTATTTTTGAGAAAGAGACAGGGCACGAGCAGGGAAGGGGAAGAGAGAGAGGGAGACACAGAACCCGAAGCAGGCTCCGGGCTCTGGCCTCTGAGCTGTCAGCACAGAGCCCGACGTGGGGCTCGAACCTACAAACTGGGAGATCATAACCTGAGTCAAAGTCGGGGGCTTAATGGACTGAGCCGCCCAGGTGCCCCTGCAATGCTATTTTAATCCACACCACCAGGTTGAGGTGACCTAGACCATCAGTATGGACACCATATGGGAGGCACTGTGGCATAGTGAAGAAGGACATGGGCTCTGTCATCTCTGCTTGGGTCGAGCTTCTGCCTGTGCTACTTAATGAGCTGTGCAGCCACTTTCCTGACTGACAAATGGAGTAAATAATAATATCTGCCTTCTTGTTGAGAAGATTGAGCTAATGCACATAAAGTATTTGGTACCACTTCCCAGAGTAAGCATTTCATAGAGTTGGATGTACCTGCTATCATTATTTTTCCTTTTCTGCATTATGTAAACCTGTTTGTTCATCAAGTTCCACTGGACCTTACCATTAATTGAGTAAGGGTGGAATCAGAAGGTGGGCGGGGGCTGGCTCACATTGGCCCTCATAGTCCTGTTTGTTATTCTGAATCTCATCTTTTGGCAGTGGGGGGTCCAGCCCTTGTTTTCCAAGCAGGGGCTGATGTGATCCCATTTTGTGGTTCAGAACCGCCACTGTGGGAACACTTGGGAGGGAGGATCTGAAGTCCCATTGGGAAGCTGTTGGAAATCCAGCTGAGAGGTACAGAGGGCCTGAGTGAAGACCGTGGCTTGAGGAGAGGAGGGGAAGGGATGGTGTCTAGAAATGTTGAGGGGGTATTGTCATGGAGACTCAAGTGATGTTATTGGGAAATGAGGGAAAGGAGTCAGAACTGTCCCCAGGACTTGTGTCTTGGGTGACCAGGCTGAGGGGACACCATCATGGAGTGAAGAGAGGTAAGTGGGTAGAGGTGGTAGTGATGGGTGCTGTGTATTTTGTCTCCTTTTCACCTCAATTGGCAGGTTGCTCAGGGGTTCTGGGGCTGGGAATGTGGTCCTTGGGATCTTTTGACAGAGTGCAGGCTGGGGGGGGGTGGCGCATGTGAGAAGACTGTGGAGAATATTTTCTCTTCTCCAATTAAGGACCACCTATCTATAGTAAAAGGTCAGCTGAAGATCACATCAAAGCAGCCTCATTAGTGGCCTTTTCTGAGAGTACTTTTGTTTAATTTGGTTTGTATTTAAAACCAAGTAAAATGAGACACAATCCTAATAAATATTAAATCTATCACATGGTAACATTTTCATTTTAACTTTATGTTGTGTGTAGTTAAATAGACTTGTATCCCAGATGAATCTGAGAACATAATGCTAGACCCCAAGACTCTTGGCACTGGACCCTCACAATGAAACTGGGAAGGTAATGATTTTCTTGGAAAAACATGAGGGAAAGATAATGCACAGAAGTCAAAGGCATTAGCTACCTACCCAGCAGGAGAAAGAATTTAGTTATATTGTGGTTACTGTTAGGTTAAAAAAAAAGTCTCTTCGTAATTAAAATAGTGGAAATAATTTTTAAACAGGGGATTTAAGACCCCAACAGACAAGAGATGTTTGGGAAACTTGCTGAGGGACAGGTGAAATCAAGCCTCTGGGCAGAGGTTCTTGAATTCTGTAATTTATGGGATTCTGCAGTTCTGGTAAGTGAAAAAGTGGTTTCAACCCTTTGAGACCTGGAGACTCCCATTTCCTGCCTTGAAAGTGAACATAAAGTTCTCAGTACTGCATTATGCAAAGACTTGCAGGATTCTAACCGTGCATGCACCTGTTCTGATAGCAGTATAGGTTCTGCCATATTTATTTTTTTCCTTCTACGTTCAAAGACCTGCTTTCCATTTCAATTATTATTTGCTATTCCGTCTTTCTAGAGTCTATGCAGACTTTAGGCCACGACATGGCTATAGATTAGGGGAATGGCCCAAGTTGCCTGACCAAAGTCAGGGAGGACTTATTCTGCTTTTACCTCTAGATGGAGGAATAATTGATGGAGGAACAACATGAAATCAGAATAATTTCCAGTAGGGCAGCACATTTTATGTGGGAGGCAGCACATATTACGTGGGAGGCTGCAGGGCATGACCACACAGGGATCCCAGCTCCATCCATCACAGAGAAAAAAACATGTAGGACAGGACTGGACAAATATTTATTCGAGTGTAGCCTGGCTGCATAATGAGTCTCAGAAGAAATGTGACTGGCTGTCCAGCCTATGTATGTGCACATAGCCTTCCAGCCCTCTGTGGAGCTCCCAACGTCTGGCTGCACATCTCGATAGGAGAGCCCTCTTCATGGTGCCAGATCAGAAAGACGGAGTGAATCATATGCACTTGAAAATGGTGCCCTCCAAGGATACCTTCTAAAATGTGTGCTCTCAGCTTAGGGATGCTTGCACATTGGTGAGGAATCCCATGAGGGCTCCTACTTTTTAAAACTTCGTTTTAATTAGACAGTGGTCTTATGCTGGTGGGTCTCTGTAGTTTAGTGCTAAAAAGGAGGACAATGGCCTGGAGAAAAAAAAACACACTATTCATTAAGGGCTTGATGTTTATCTTCATCTATGCGGAGCTGTCCCCAGAGGCTCAGCACTGGGAATGAGCCTGAGAAAAAGCCCTGGGAAGGGGCAGAATGGGATGTATATTTTCAGAGTTGAAGTCAGCACATCCTTTCTGGAGGGCATATTGCTTCCAAAATGTGGTAGAGGAAAGGAAACTACTCTTCCATTTCCTAGGGTTTGACGACAGCCCTAAGACTTAGCCACTTGATGATGTGATTGTATGGAAGCCGAGAACTGCAAGCCCCACTTAGAAGTCTAGTCCAACTCTGTCATTTTGCAGGTGAGGAACTGAGTTCTAGAAAGTTGCAAGAGTGACCTCCCTGCGGTTCTGGGGGAGTGTGGAAAGAAGACTGATTTTAGGACCAGATCTGGGTTCTGCCTCAAACAAATGTGTAATTTCAAGCAAGAACCTAAATAACAGTTTGAATAAATGCACAAACTTCGTGGTGTTCTGCTGAGGATGATGTGAGGGCTTAAATTCAGTGTTCCTTTCCTTCCTGCCAAGTCCAGTTGAATGATGGACATACGGAACTTGGGAATGCCAGTGCACAGGTTGCCAACAAGCAGACTGATTTCATTTTTCCTGCTTTAATGACTCAGATTGTTGGAGATCCAAACCATAGGGAAACAGATCTTTTACTCTGAAAAAGAACATATGGTCATTAACAGACGTTATAAAAGTTTGTTTAGTTTTTGCTTTTATTTAACAGTCTAATATCAAGCAATAGCTTAAGTGTGTGTTGGCAAGTTTTTATTGAAAGGATTGGTTAATTATATTACCGTCCTCGACTGTAAAGTTTCTCAGCCTTTTTTCATGATTGTCCTCTCAAGGAGTCTTCTGGACATTTCCCTCCCCTAATTGCCATTTCCCCATAAAATTTTGATACTCCAGGTCTGTATGTTGATATATTTGTGCTTAATATGTAAAAAGAATGAGATAATCCACACCCCATCTGGTATCCCTCCCCAAGATTTGAGAATATGTGATATGGAGGAAACAGCCCAGTAGGTTCTGAAGGCAGCCTCACCAAGTTCTTAAATTCACTGGAATAAGAGACCCATACAGATTTGAATAATA
This sequence comes from Lynx canadensis, assembly GCF_007474595.2. Taxonomy (NCBI): domain Eukaryota; kingdom Metazoa; phylum Chordata; class Mammalia; order Carnivora; family Felidae; genus Lynx; species Lynx canadensis. The sequence continues at coordinate 16,886,111 of NC_044305.1, forward strand.
CAGGAAAATGTTACACTAAATGGAGAGAAAGGGATACAGAGTATGATCTACAATATAATATATCCCTTGTATATTCAGCATTTAAAAAAGTGAAAGTCTTTGTTAAAAATGGAAGGGTTTGCTATCACTGGGTAGCTGATTTTTTTTTTCTTCCTTTATATTCTGTATTGTCCTCCAGTTTTTCTGCAGTGAGCACGGATTCCCTTTACAATAAAGACAAGTATTATTTTGCAAAGTAAGCAAGCGCTGTTTGCTCCTGCCCTCTTTGTGGACTTGAAAAGACCCTTCCTTGGTGGCAAGAAAGGCTGCCTGGGATGTAACTGTGGGCTGTTGCCTTTTTGAACACACAGATGGTCTTTTATTCCTCTTGACTTCTTCAAATCCGCGTCTGCCTTGATCTTATGGTAGGGGACCACACCTGGACCATTTTTTGAGCTTGGTGGAAACTTAAAAGGATGTGGGCTTAAGAAGATACAAATTCCAGAATTAAGTACTAATTAAGTTCTTGGACACAAATCACTTCACACACTCCACTTAGAGGATTTGTTTAATTGACTGAGGAAATAGTTTGAAGGGGAAGAGCATTTCTTTTCATTAGTGTTCAAATGAAGTGCAAATTATAGAACTTGGGCTCCATATTTCCTAAAGATAGAAGCTTTGGAGAAAGGAAGAAAAATTAGGAACGGAACTTAGTTGAAAATCAGAAACAAATGCAGTTTGGGAAGAAAAGTTTGGGCAATTTTCTACATGGATAATTTGAGAGCAGCCGGCTAGTGTTGGGTTGGAAATGACTTTTCTTCTTTTTCTTTTCCTTTTTTTCTTTTTAATTCCAGAGTTCCGGTTTGTAGCTGGATTTTATTCTGTGTTTTTATTTCACATGGAGCTTGATTCTGTAATAATAAAAAAAAAGTCCCTTTAGGCTAAGGAGACCATATGAATATTTGAACCGTGTGTCAGGCCTGTAAACCTGCTTTGAGGAATGAGGTGTTAAATGAGTAGAGGTGGCACCTGCAGTTACACGGACTGGGATCAAATGACAAGGGTTATTAATCTGTAGGCTTCGGTGTTTAGGATGATGACCAGGTGAAGCAGCAACCAATTTCTCCCGCATCTCACACCCTTGCACAATTATAGCCAATGTGTAACTATAATGTCTAGAGGTCAGTATATTAATTTGTGGGTGGGGGGTTGTTTCTTGGGCTCTTAACTGCATGAATTTTGCCTCTGAGTCTCAGAAATATTGGCCAGTTTCAACAGTCTGGGTTGGTTCAGCTCACCTTAACTCAGTTGAAATACATGAGTGCCAGCTATGTGCTGAGGCCTCGAGGATACAGAGATGAGAAAGACGAGCCCCGATCTAGGGGAGCTTACAGTCTGGAGAGCTAGACCAAATGTCCAGACTGGCCCACACTAGGCCGGGCCAGGATGCGTGAGAGAGGTTGGGTGGAATCCATGGAAGCTGTTCCAATGGGGCAGCAGTCCTTCTGGGTCAAGCTGATAGCTTCCCTTTGGGAAAGAAGCAATTTTCCTTTTTTTTTTTTTTTAAGTAACAAGTAAATTTTTCTGTAATTTTTATTTCAATCCAAGTTAGTTAAAATATAGTGTAATAATGGTTTCAGGAGTAGAATTTAATTATCACTTTACATAGAACTCCCAGTGCTCATCCCAACAAGTGCCCTTTTTTTTTTTTTGTAATTTTTTAAAAGTTTGTTTTTGAGGGGGGGGTGGGGAGGGGCAGAGAGAGGGAGACACAGAATCTGAAGCAAGCTCCAGATTGTGAGCTGTCAGCACAGAGCCTGATGCGGGGCTCAAACTCCTGAACCGTGAGATTGTGACCTGAGCTGAAGTCCCGACTGAGCCACCCAGGCACCCTCCGGCAAGTGCCCTCCTTAATGTCCATCCCCCATCCAACCTATCCACCACCCCTGAACACAACCCCTCCAGCAACCCTGTTTGTTCTCTGTATTTAGGAGTCTCTTCTGGTTTGCCTCCCGTTTTTTTTTTTTTTTAATTTTTTTTTTTTTTAATTTTTTTTTTCAACATTTATTTATTTTTGGGACAGAGAGAGACAGAGCATGAATGGGCGAGGGGCAGAGAGAGAGGGAGACACAGAATCGGAAACAGGCTCCAGGCTCCGAGCCATCAGCCCAGAGCCCGACGCAGGGCTCGAACTCACGGACCGCGAGATCGTGACCTGGCTGAAGTCGGACGCTTAACCGACTGCGCCACCCAGGCGCCCCAGCCTCCCGTTTTTATATTTATTTCCTTCCTTTCCCCTATGTTCATCTGTTAAATTCCATAAATGAGTGAAATCCTAGATTTGTCTTTCTCTGACTTATTTTGCTTGGCATAATACACTCTAGTTCCATCCATGTTGTGACAAATGGTAAGATTTCATTCATTTTGATGGCTGAGTAATATTCTGTGTGTGTGTGTGTGTATGTATATACACACGTACACAAACACCACATCATTTTTTTTTTTAATTTTTTTTTCAACGTTTTTATTTATTTTTGGGACAGAGAGAGACAGAGCATGAACGGGGGAGGGGCAGAGAGAGAGGGAGACACAGAATCAGAAGCAGGCTTCAGGCTCTGAGCCATCAGCCCAGAGCCCGACGCAGGGCTCGAACTCACGGACCGCGAGATCGTGACCTGGCTGAAGTCGGACGCTTAACCGACTGCGCCACCCAGGCGCCCCCACCACATCATCTTTATCCATTCGTTAGTCGATGGACATTTGGGTGAGAAAGAAGCAATTTTCAAGAGGAGCTGGAAAGAGCAGATTTGTCAGGTGTGAACTTCGCTTGTAGGGGTTGAGTCCTCTGGAGGCAAAATCAGAATTGGGGGCCTGTGTGAAAGTGTGTCATTTAACTAAGGGAGGACTCTGAGGGTCTGTTCTCAAACTGCAGCACACAGGACTCACTCAGGTGGCTTGTTTAAACACAAATTACTGGGCCCTATTCCTAGCGTTTCTGATCTAGAAAGTCTCCAGTGGGTCTTGGGATTTGCATATCTAACAGGTTCCCAGGAGAAGCCAGTGTCCTCTTGCCGTTTGGGGACCAGTCTTTGAGAGCTACTGCTCTGAGAAGGGAGGGAAAGGAAGCAGGGGTGGGAGCTAAGCAAGGATGGCACCTTGGCCGGTGTCCCAGTGCACCTGAACGGAAGGGGGCCCTGTAGTGTGAATTGCACCACATTGGCCCCACCTTGAGGCACGGCAGGGAGGATTTTTGTCCCCTGTACGTGCTTGTGTTCATAGTCATTGGTCACTGCTCTGTGGTAGAGGTGGGTGTTCCTGGTTTGGTTGAGGGCAATTGTTTTTTTTTTTTCCCCTTAATTTTTTTTTAATGTTTATTTTTGAGAACCAGGGTGTGAGTTGGAGGGAGGGAAGAGAGAGAGAGAGAGAGAGAGAGAGAGAGATAGAGAGAGAGAGAGAGAGAGAGAGAGAGAGAGAGAGAGAGAGAGAGAGAGAGAAAGAGAAAGAGAAAGAGAAAGAGAAAGAGAAAGAGAAAGAGAAAGAGAAAGAGAAAGAGAAAGAGAAAGAGAAAGAGAAAGAGAATCCAGAAATTCAAAGCAGGCTCCGAGCTGTCAGCACAGAGCCCGATGTGGGGCTCAAACTCCCAGACCACGAGATTACGACTTGAGCCGAAGTCGGATGCTTGACCGACTGAGCCACCCAGGCGCCCCTGTTGAGGGCCATTCTTTAGAGGAGAGGGCAGCTGTGAGCGATTCACATTTAGGGAATGGTCATCACCTGATGAAGATCTGGGGCTGTGAGCCAGCAGCATCCACTACATCTTTTTGGTTTGAAGTGTTGGGAACAGGTTCAGATACTAAAAACAAGAAACCACAAGGAAACAGGCAGGGCCATTAAAACACATCTGTAGGCCAAATTTGGCTCAGAGGCTGCCTGTTTGTCACTTCTGGGCTGAAGGCTTTCCTGAAACCTTTTCTAAGAAGGCATATGCTGGGGCTTCTGGATTTCTTCCAAATAGCTACCTGAAGTTAGCTTGATGTGTTCACCTTAGGAGCCCACAATGAGCTTGCTTCTCCAGAACATTTTCCTTGGCAAAAATAGGATGCTTTTCCAGCTGATATTGTATAAATCACAGGGATGCTGTCCAGAGTCTCCCAAACTGGAGTAACCATTAGGCAAGCTGTCATACATGACTAACCCATTATTACAAGCCCAGAAAAGCTGAGGGACTCCCACCTCATTTTTGGGGGAGCCCATTTCACACCTGAACAGTTCTTATTTAAAGAAAGTCAGCCTGATACTTATTACAAACTTGCCTTTGCTAACAGACATCCTACTGCTTTTTGTTAAGCATCCCCCTCCCCCCAACAAAGTCCCTTCCTTGTCATACCAGAAATAATTCTTGCTCCTCCATGGTGCTTACCTCTTTAGTTAATAGTATAAAGGAGAGATCAAGGGTGAATAAATAGAATGTGGTTACATTATTTATTATAGCCTTTTTGGATTCCCACTTATGGTAATAATGGCAAGTCAAATTCATTCTGTTTCTAAGGAATCAATTTGCTATTATACACCGAATGTCATCATTTTGGAGTTAATGTAATATTGTAGGGGATTTATGGCTGCAAATAGAGGTAGGTATAGCACTGTCCAGCCGGTAGCTACTGATGACAGAAGGCTGTGGGTAGTGGTTATATTGAGCCATGATTGTAAAGTATACCAGCTGGATTGACCCGTTCACACTGGGGCCTGAGGCACATCAAGTGAGCCTCTGCTCTGGGAGTGAGCTCAACCTTGGAGCAAGTATGTGTTGGAAGCTGCTTGTGTCATCCTTCCAAGCATGGGGATGACAGAGGCTCTGGGAGGGCAGAGCTCACAGCTTTGGAATCTTACTTCCTTTTGGGTACTAAGCTGCATAGTCCATGTTTATCCTTATGGATGCCCCCACTTATCCAGCAGCCTCGGATTCTCAGAGGAAAAATCAAGAACCAGGTGATAGATTTTGGACTTGATTGCTGTCTTAGAAGTCTAGTGACTTCTCACTAGCCTCCATGGTTCCTTCTTACCTGGCCTTCTGATCCTCTGTCTACCCCTTCTTTAATGTTATTTCTGGCTGAGCTTTATCTCTCTGCCTTGTAAACCTAAGGATTCCCATTAGTTGCCCCAGTCCTCCCTCCTCTCCCCTCCTCTCCCCTCCGGCAATAGTAGAGCCTTAAGGATGAGTTCTGCATCCTTTCTCTGGCCTTGATCTTGCCCTTAAATCCCAGTTTAGCATCAATAACTTCCTGTTCTCCTTCAGTTGTCCCACAGGTGTACAAACTCAACAGGTGGCAAACTGAGCTCCTCCTTTCCTAATGTGCTTTTTCTCCTTTTATTTTTTGTTAATGGTGGCATCCTCTTAGACACCCAGGAGTAGTCCAAGGACTTCCCCATTTGTAAGTATTGCAAGGTTCTTGCCTGAGGTGTATCTCAGATGGTTATCACTTCCCTATTCCCAATACCCAGAGATTGACACCTTAAAAAATTACTTTTTTTGAGTTATAAAAAATTTGTTGAGGTGAAAATTCACAAAATCTTAAATAACCATATTAAAATGAGCCCAGGGGTGGCATTTAGTACATTCACGGTGTTGTACAACCACCACCTCTGTGTAGTTCCCAAATCTTTTCATCGCCCCGAAAGGAAATCCTGTTCCCTTTAAGCAGTTTCACCTTATTCTTCACCCCCCACCCCAGCCCCTGGCAACCACCGTTCTGCACTGTCTCCAAGAATCTACCTCTTCTAGATATTTCCTATAAACAGAACCTTACAATGTGTCTGATTTATTCTAACGTAGTGTGTGTTTGAAGTTGACCCACATTGTAGCCTGTATCAATCAGTACATGATTTCCTTTTATGGCCGAATAACTCTCCAATGTATGCATATACCACAGTTCATGTATCCATTTATTCTTTGGGCATTCGGGCTGTCCCCGCTTTTTGGTGTTTGTGAATAGTACTATGGACATGTGTATGCATGTTTGAGACGGATTATGCTCTGCAACACAATTTTTAGAAGTGCTTATTTTGGGAGATGAGGGGGGGGGGTGCAGAAAGAGACAGAGAATCCCAAGCAGGCTCTGCGCCGTCAGCACAGAGCCCAACACGGGGCTTGATGTCACAAACTGTGAGGTCATGACCCAAGCTGAAATCAAGAGGCAGACGCTTAACCAATTGAGCCATCCAGGCACCTCTGTACAACTCAATTTTATAGCTTAAAAAATATTTCTGTAAAGGGCCAGATAGTAAATATCTTCGGTTTTTGTGGGCCATATGGTCTCTGTCCCAACTGCTGAACTCTGCCATTGTAGCACAAGAGTAGTCATAGAAAATGTGTAAACAAATGGACTTGGCTGTGTTCCAATAAAACTTTATAAAAAGATATGATGGGCCAGATATGGTCCATGGGTCATAGTTTTCTAACCTGCTGTAGAGCAAAATGAAGCCCCTCTCCCTAGAATTCAACCTCTTTCCTGATTGTGCCACCCTCCCTGACTTGCCACCATTCTTTGCCATGTCTCACAGATGACAGAGGGTAGAGGTGACCACAGGCATGGAGGGTGGAAATTGGAGCTGTGTGGAGAAGAGGAAGTGTGATTCGGTTGGAGTAGGAGGGAGAGAAGCCAAAAATGACACTGGGGAGAAAACTCGGATTTCCTAGCCCCTGTGGGCTTGAATGCTAGGTTGATAAAGTCTTAAGAATTGTGCCCGTCTGCCATCCTTATTCGAAGAAAGCTTGGGCTTCCAAACTTCCTCAGATTTAGAAAAAGGGGGAGGTATTCCCACACCATTGTTAAAGAAACACTTATCATTGGAAGCCTTTCATGGAGACTCTGCAATGTTCTTGGGTTAATCTCATTTTAAAAGATGGAAGGAAGGAAGTTCATTGTCTGGAACATACCCTCTAAAAGAGTTGTAATTCACAGAGCTTGCAGAGAAGTGCTCTTGTAGGTGACAGGAAGCCCTCTGGGGACAAATAAAGAAACCTTTATGGATGAAAACTGAGCTGAGTCCTTCTTGCATGAGCAGGAAGCCATCTGGGTGACATAGACTGTGGTGAGTATGTGAGTGTCCTTGTGCCTCACACAGGCACCTGCCATTTGTACATTTATGTAACTTTGGAAAGAGAGACTTCGGAGACACAAAATGCCTGGATGGGAAACCCGTTTCCAGAAATCTTTGGTCTGAGAGAGGGATACACAACACAAGTGACATGGTGGACTGGGAATGATAGAATCAGGGAGCAGAGCTCCAGTCCTGGCTTTCCTGCTGGCTGGACGTGCAGCTTGCAAACTGCTGTACCTGTCTGGACAGCTCCACTTCCCCATCTATGAAATGAGAGGTCTCCGCTGAGCCCCCTTGGCTAGCTAGCTATGGAAGCATGAATCTTCGTGTCCCAGCCAGCATGAATCTAGGACACAAATGCATGCTTTTCCCCCTCTTAGGATCTTCCTGGCCTGTCTCGCGCACACCCAAATCTTACATTTCTGATACTTGGCTCCCAACTTACATTGGCCTCAGGCTGGCATGCATTATCCTGGTTATTTTGTGAAGGTTAACCTCTCTATATAGTTGTGGGAATTTTAATTTTTAAGTTTATTTTGAGAGAATGAGAACATGAGTGGGGGCAGGGGGGCGGGGAGCGGAAAAAATCCCAAGTAGGCTCCATGCCGTCAGTGCAGAGCTGAATGCAGGGCTTGATCTCATGAACCACGAAATCATGACCTGAGCTTAAATCAAGAGTCTGATGTGTAACCAACTGAGCCACCCAGGTGCCCCATTGAGAAATTTCATTTTTTGACCAACAGATCTTTGAATACAGTCCTTGAAAGCTGGCCAACATGCTTCTGGGAGACCTTCTTTGCCCCCACTGGGTCATACAGAACTATGGGCTCGCCAAAATCCATTTCTCCTTTCCATCTGAGCCATAGTGAGAATACACTCCTAGATCTTCTTGTCAGATGTGGTCTATATTGGATTCTGGTCAGGGGAATGTGGGTGACTGTGGTGATGATGTATGTATACTACTATTAGGCCTGTAAATCTCTACCATGTGTGGTGTTTCCCTTGTCTTGACTTCAGAAGACTTTGAGGCTGTAGGGTTTGGTGGAACTATGGGAGCATTTGTTTACTTTTTGTCCATACATCTATGTTGGGCTGTTGTGTGAGTGCATAGAAAACATTCATTGTTTGAAGCCATCAAAGTGTTGATACTATTTGGTATAGCAGCTAGCCCGTGCTAACTAGTGCACCTACCTACTGTGTGCTTAGGGCTGGGGATGTAGAAGGGAAGAGGATGGTTTCTCCCTTTGGAGATGCTTCCAGTCTAGAGTGTAGCTCTTCAGAAGCATGGCCTGGAGGAGAGGAAATTTTGGCCATGGGTGGAAGGATCATCTTCAGCAGTGAGGACAAGCTGTATTGACATGAGAGGAAGGAAAATCTGAAGGCAGGAGGGTACCAGGATGATACATGCTAGCTTTCAGAACCATGACTGAGTCTAGAAATAACTTCTTCTATTTTCTCAACTGAGGGCTGGGACTTTCCTGCCTATTGGATCTTGACACTTCCCATTAACCTTTTCTTTGGGAGACAGTGGAAAAAGCTGTACTGAGAACCTCATGATAAGCAGGTGGTGGTTAATTGAAGTGTTACCAGTGGCAGCTTGAGGCATGTGGGCTTCCTGTTTGACACCAGCCAGCTCCTGTCAGCTCTTAACTTAGGGGAAGACTTACTTGAACTTGATCGTTGTGGAAGGAAGGGATAAGGATGCCTGTAGACAGTTCAGAGTTTGAAGCGGGCTGACTTACAGTGGGTTTTGATAAATATTTGTCCTGCGTAAGCTAGATGTTGGCATCCCTTTGCTGTTTTTCTATTTGAAATCATTTTGTAGAGGTTTTTGTTTTTTGTTTTTAAAATTTA